>NC_086446.1:636869731-637186815 GCF_028390025.1 Pseudophryne corroboree
ATATATTTTTATAAAACAAGTGAGGCAAAACAGTCAACCGTAAAAATGACTGAAACTTAGGCCCTCATTCCGAGTTGTTCGCTCGTTAGCTGCTTTTAGCAGCAGTGCAAACGCTAAGCCGCCGCCCTCTGGGAGTGTATCTTAGCTTAGCAGAAGTGCGACCGAAAGGATCACAGCGCTGCTACAAAAAAAGATTGTGCAGTTTCTGAGCAGCTCGAGACCTACTCCTAGCTTGTGATCATTTCAGACTGTTTAGTTCCTGTTTTGACGTTACGAACACGCCCTGCGTTTGGCCTGCCACGCCTACGTTTCCCCAGGTACGCCTGCATTTGTATTTGACACGCCTGCGTTTTTCCACACACTCCCCGAAAATGGCCAGTTACCTCCCAGAAACACCCACTTCCTGTCAATCACTCTGCGGCCAGCAGTGCGATTGAAAAGCGTCGCTAGACCTTGTGTGAAACTGCATCGGCTGTTGTGAAAGTACGTTGCACGTGCGCATTACGCCGCATACGCATGCGCAGAAGAGCCACTTTTTTACCAAATCGTTGTGCTGCGATCGAAAACAGCTAGCGATCAACTCTGAATGACCACCATAAACAATGTAAAGAAAACAAAGAAATACACATACTAGACTAAAAAAGCTTCAGTATCAAATGCAGGGCCATGTATAAAATTTGGGAAAGCATAAGGCTGTAATTAGAACACAAAAACAACTACAATCTGCTGGGGGTTTTAGAGAATGTTTTGTTAAGAACCAGATTGACTAAACAGAAAAGGGGAAATAAAAAGTAATACTATTTCTCTCCAGATAGCCTTAACTTTGGGATTTATCATTAGGGTTGCCAGCAGGGGCGGATTGGGATGGAAAACCAGCCCAGAAAATGTATAATAGCAGTCCTAATGGGGGCGGGATCTGTTATGGGGGAGGTGTTTCTTGATTGGTGGGATTCATACTCACAAGGTCTGATTATGAGTTGTATGTACTGTAGTTGCTGCCTTCCTTGCATCTTTTGCTGCAGTGGCATCTGTGACTATATGCTATTGACGCTACAATGTAGTTCCCTAGTGTACATCCGTACATCCAAATATTAGAGATGAGCGGGTTCGGTTTCTCTGAATCCGAACCCGCCAGAACTTCATGTTTTTTTTCACGGGTCCGAGCGACTCGGATCTTCCCGCCTTGCTCGGTTAACCCGAGCGCGCCCGAACGTCATCATGACGCTGTCGGATTCTCGCGAGGCTCGGATTCTATCGCGAGACTCGGATTCTATATAAGGAGCCGCGCGTCGCCGCCATTTTCACACGTGCATTGAGATTGATAGGGAGAGGACGTGGCTGGCGTCCTCTCCGTTTAGAATAGATTAGAGAGACACTTGATTTACTAATTTTGGGGAGCATTAGGAGTACTCAGTACAGTGCAGAGTTTTGCTGATAGTGACCACCAGTTTTATTTATAATCCGTTCTCTGCCTGAAAAAAGCGATACACAGCACACAGTGACTCAGTCACATACCATATCTGTGTGCACTGCTCAGGCTCAGGCCAGTGTGCTGCATCATCTATTATCTATATATAATATTATATATATCTGTCTGACTGCTCAGCTCACACAGCTTATAATTGTGGGGGAGACTGGGGAGCACTACTGCAGTGCCAGTTATAGGTTATAGCAGGAGCCAGGAGTACATAATATATTATATAGTGAGTGACCACCAGACACACAGTGCCGTTTATTTAATATATCCGTTCTCTGCCTGAAAAAAACGATACACACAGTGACTCAGTCAGTCACATACCATATCTGTGTGCACTGCTCAGGCTCAGGCCAGTGTGCTGCATCATCTATATATATTATATATCTGTCTGACTGCTCAGCTCACACAGCTTATAATTGTGGGGGAGACTGGGGAGCACTACTGCAGTGCCAGTTATAGGTTATAGCAGGAGCCAGGAGTACATAATATTATATTAAAATTAAACAGTGCACACTTTTGCTGCAGGAGTGCCACTGCCAGTGTGACTAGTGACCAGTGACCTGACCACCAGTAAATATAATATTAGTAGTATACTCTCTCTTTATCAACCAGTCTATATTAGCAGCAGACACAGTACAGTGCGGTAGTTCACGGCTGTGGCTACCTCTGTGTCGGCACTCGGCAGCCCGTCCATAATTGTATATACCACCTAACCGTGTTTTTTTTTCTCTTTCTTTATACATACATACTAGTTACGAGTATACTATCTCTTTATCAACCAGTCTATATTAGCAGCAGACACAGTACAGTGCGGTAGTTCACGGCTGTGGCTACCTCTGTGTCGGCACTCGGCAGCCCGTCCATAATTGTATATACCACCTAACCGTGGTTTTTTTTTCTTTCTTTATACATACATACTAGTTACGAGTATACTATCTCTTTATCAACCAGTCTATATATTAGCAGCAGACACAGTACAGTGCGGTAGTTCACGGCTGTGGCTACCTCTGTGTCGGCACTCGGCAGCCCGTCCATAATTGTATATACCACCTAACCGTGGTTTTTTTTTCTTTCTTTATACATACATACTAGTTACGAGTATACTATCTCTTTATCAACCAGTCTATATATTAGCAGCAGACACAGTACAGTGCGGTAGTTCACGGCTGTGGCTACCTCTGTGTCGGCACTCGGCAGCCCGTCCATAATTGTATATACCACCTAACCGTGGTTTTTTTTTCTTTCTTTATACATACATACTAGTTACGAGTATACTATCTCTTTATCAACCAGTCTATATATTAGCAGCAGACACAGTACAGTGCGGTAGTTCACGGCTGTGGCTACCTCTGTGTCGGCACTCGGCAGCCCGTCCATAATTGTATATACCACCTAACCGTGGTTTTTTTTTCTTTCTTTATACATACATACTAGTTACGAGTATACTATCTCTTTATCAACCAGTCTATATATTAGCAGCAGACACAGTACAGTGCGGTAGTTCACGGCTGTGGCTACCTCTGTGTCGGCACTCGGCAGCCCGTCCATAATTGTATATACCACCTAACCGTGGTTTTTTTTTCTTTCTTTATACATACATACTAGTTACGAGTATACTATCTCTTTATCAACCAGTCTATATATTAGCAGCAGACACAGTACAGTGCGGTAGTTCACGGCTGTGGCTACCTCTGTGTCGGCACTCGGCAGCCCGTCCATAATTGTATATACCACCTAACCGTGTTTTTTTTTTCTTTCTTTATACATACATACATACTAGTTACGAGTATACTATCTCTTTATCAACCAGTCTATATTAGCAGCAGACACAGTACAGTGCGGTAGTTCACGGCTGTGGCTACCTCTGTGTCGGCACTCGGCAGCCCGTCCATAATTGTATATACCACCTAACCGTGGTTTTTTTTTCTTTCTTTATACATACATACTAGTTACGAGTATACTATCTCTTTATCAACCAGTCTATATATTAGCAGCAGACACAGTACAGTGCGGTAGTTCACGGCTGTGGCTACCTCTGTGTCGGCACTCGGCAGCCCGTCCATAATTGTATATACCACCTAACCGTGGTTTTTTTTTCTTTCTTTATACATACATACTAGTTACGAGTATACTATCTCTTTATCAACCAGTCTATATATTAGCAGCAGACACAGTACAGTGCGGTAGTTCACGGCTGTGGCTACCTCTGTGTCGGCACTCGGCAGCCCGTCCATAATTGTATATACCACCTAACCGTGGTTTTTTTTTCTTTCTTTATACATACATACTAGTTACGAGTATACTATCTCTTTATCAACCAGTCTATATATTAGCAGCAGACACAGTACAGTGCGGTAGTTCACGGCTGTGGCTACCTCTGTGTCGGCACTCGGCAGCCCGTCCATAATTGTATATACCACCTAACCGTGGTTTTTTTTTCTTTCTTTATACATACATACTAGTTACGAGTATACTATCTCTTTATCAACCAGTCTATATTAGCAGCAGACACAGTACAGTGCGGTAGTTCACGGCTGTGGCTACCTCTGTGTCGGCACTCGGCAGCCCGTCCATAATTGTATATACCACCTAACCGTGGTTTTTTTTTCTTTCTTTATACATACATACTAGTTACGAGTATACTATCTCTTTATCAACCAGTCTATATATTAGCAGCAGACACAGTACAGTGCGGTAGTTCACGGCTGTGGCTACCTCTGTGTCGGCACTCGGCAGCCCGTCCATAATTGTATATACCACCTAACCGTGGTTTTTTTTTTCTTTCTTTATACATACATACTAGTTACGAGTATACTATCTCTTTATCAACCAGTCTATATATTAGCAGCAGACACAGTACAGTGCGGTAGTTCACGGCTGTGGCTACCTCTGTGTCGGCACTCGGCAGCCCGTCCATAATTGTATACTAGTATCCAATCCATCCATCTCCATTGTTTACCTGAGGTGCCTTTTAGTTGTGCCTATTAAAATATGGAGAACAAAAATGTTGAGGTTCCAAAATTAGGGAAAGATCAAGATCCACTTCCACCTCGTGCTGAAGCTGCTGCCACTAGTCATGGCCGAGACGATGAAATGCCAGCAACGTCGTCTGCCAAGGCCGATGCCCAATGTCATAGTACAGAGCATGTCAAATCCAAAACACCAAATATCAGTAAAAAAAGGACTCCAAAACCTAAAATAAAATTGTCGGAGGAGAAGCGTAAACTTGCCAATATGCCATTTACCACACGGAGTGGCAAGGAACGGCTGAGGCCCTGGCCTATGTTCATGGCTAGTGGTTCAGCTTCACATGAGGATGGAAGCACTCAGCCTCTCGCTAGAAAAATGAAAAGACTCAAGCTGGCAAAAGCAGCACAGCAAAGAACTGTGCATTCTTCGAAATCCCAAATCCACAAGGAGAGTCCAATTGTGTCGGTTGCGATGCCTGACCTTCCCAACACTGGACGTGAAGAGCATGCGCCTTCCACCATTTGCACGCCCCCTGCAAGTGCTGGAAGGAGCACCCGCAGTCCAGTTCCTGATAGTCAGATTGAAGATGTCAGTGTTGAAGTACACCAGGATGAGGAGGATATGGGTGTTGCTGGCGCTGGGGAGGAAATTGACCAGGAGGATTCTGATGGTGAGGTGGTTTGTTTAAGTCAGGCACCCGGGGAGACACCTGTTGTCCGTGGGAGGAATATGGCCGTTGACATGCCAGGTGAAAATACCAAAAAAATCAGCTCTTCGGTGTGGAGGTATTTCACCAGAAATGCGGACAACAGGTGTCAAGCCGTGTGTTCCCTTTGTCAAGCTGTAATAAGTAGGGGTAAGGACGTTAACCACCTCGGAACATCCTCCCTTATACGTCACCTGCAGCGCATTCATAATAAGTCAGTGACAAGTTCAAAAACTTTGGGTGACAGCGGAAGCAGTCCACTGACCAGTAAATCCCTTCCTCTTGTAACCAAGCTCACGCAAACCACCCCACCAACTCCCTCAGTGTCAATTTCCTCCTTCCCCAGGAATGCCAATAGTCCTGCAGGCCATGTCACTGGCAATTCTGATGAGTCCTCTCCTGCCTGGGATTCCTCCGATGCATCCTTGCGTGTAACGCCTACTGCTGCTGGCGCTGCTGTTGTTGCCGCTGGGAGTCGATGGTCATCCCAGAGGGGAAGTCGTAAGCCCACTTGTACTACTTCCAGTAAGCAATTGACTGTTCAACAGTCCTTTGCGAGGAAGATGAAATATCACAGCAGTCATCCTACTGCAAAGCGGATAACTGAGTCCTTGACAACTATGTTGGTGTTAGACGTGCGTCCGGTATCCGCCGTTAGTTCACAGGGAACTAGACAATTTATTGAGGCAGTGTGCCCCCGTTACCAAATACCATCTAGGTTCCACTTCTCTAGGCAGGCGATACCGAGAATGTACACGGACGTCAGAAAAAGACTCACCAGTGTCCTAAAAAATGCAGTTGTACCCAATGTCCACTTAACCACGGACATGTGGACAAGTGGAGCAGGGCAGGGTCAGGACTATATGACTGTGACAGCCCACTGGGTAGATGTATGGACTCCCGCCGCAAGAACAGCAGCGGCGGCACCAGTAGCAGCATCTCGCAAACGCCAACTCTTTCCTAGGCAGGCTACGCTTTGTATCACCGCTTTCCAGAATACGCACACAGCTGAAAACCTCTTACGGCAACTGAGGAAGATCATCGCGGAATGGCTTACCCCAATTGGACTCTCCTGTGGATTTGTGGCATCGGACAACGCCAGCAATATTGTGTGTGCATTAAATATGGGCAAATTCCAGCATGTCCCATGTTTTGCACATACCTTGAATTTGGTGGTGCAGAATTTTTTAAAAAACGACAGGGGCGTGCAAGAGATGCTGTCGGTGGCCAGAAAAATTGCGGGACACTTTCGGCGTACAGGCACCACGTACAGAAGACTGGAGCACCACCAAAAACTACTGAACCTGCCCTGCCATCATCTGAAGCAAGAAGTGGTAATGAGGTGGAATTCAACCCTCTATATGCTTCAGAGGTTGGAGGAGCAGCAAAAGGCCATTCAAGCCTATACAATTGAGCACGATATAGTAGGTGGAATGCACCTGTCTCAAGTGCAGTGGAGAATGATTTCAACGTTGTGCAAGGTTCTGATGCCCTTTGAACTTGCCACACGTGAAGTCAGTTCAGACACTGCCAGCCTGAGTCAGGTCATTCCCCTCATCAGGCTTTTGCAGAAGAAGCTGGAGGCATTGAAGAAGGAGCTAAAAGGGAGCGATTCCGCTAGGCATGTGGGACTTGTGGATGCAGCCCTTAATTCGCTTAACAAGGATTCACGGGTGGTCAATCTGTTGAAATCAGAGCACTACATTTTGGCCACCGTGCTCGATCCTAGATTTAAAGCCTACCTTGGATCTCTCTTTCCGGCAGACACAGGTCTGCTGGGGTTGAAAGACCTGCTGGTGACAAAATTGTCAAGTCAAGCGGAACGCGACCTGTCAACATCTCCTCCTTCACATTCTCCCGCAACTGGGGGTGCGAGGAAAAGGCTCAGAATTCCGAGCCCACCCGCTGGCGGTGATGCAGGGCAGTCTGGAGCGACTGCTGATGCTGACATCTGGTCCGGACTGAAGGACCTGACAACGATTACGGACATGTCGTCTACTGTCACTGCATATGATTCTCTCAACATTGATAGAATGGTGGAGGATTATATGAGTGACCGCATCCAAGTAGGCACGTCACACAGTCCGTACTTATACTGGCAGGAAAAAGAGGCAATTTGGAGGCCCTTGCACAAACTGGCTTTATTCTACCTAAGTTGCCCTCCCACAAGTGTGTACTCCGAAAGAGTGTTTAGTGCCGCCGCTCACCTTGTCAGCAATCGGCGTACGAGGTTACATCCAGAAAATGTGGAGAAGATGATGTTCATTAAAATGAATTATAATCAATTCCTCCGCGGAGACATTGACCAGCAGCAATTGCCTCCACAAAGTACACAGGGAGCTGAGATGGTGGATTCCAGTGGGGACGAATTGATAATCTGTGAGGAGGGGGATGTACACGGTGATATATCGGAGGGTGAAGATGAGGTGGACATCTTGCCTCTGTAGAGCCAGTTTGTGCAAGGAGAGATTAATTGCTTCTTTTTTGGGGGGGGTCCAAACCAACCCGTCATATCAGTCACAGTCGTGTGGCAGACCCTGTCACTGAAATGATGGGTTGGTTAAAGTGTGCATGTCCTGTTTTGTTTATACAACATAAGGGTGGGTGGGAGGGCCCAAGGACAATTCCATCTTGCACCTCTTTTTTCTTTTCTTTTTCTTTGCATCATGTGCTGATTGGGGAGGGTTTTTTGGAAGGGACATCCTGCGTGACACTGCAGTGCCACTCCTAGATGGGCCCGGTGTTTGTGTCGGCCACTAGGGTCGCTAATCTTACTCACACAGTCAGCTACCTCATTGCGCCTCTTTTTTTCTTTGCGTCATGTGCTGTTTGGGGAGGGTTTTTTGGAAGGGACATCCTGCGTGACACTGCAGTGCCACTCCTAGATGGGCCCGGTGTTTGTGTCGGCCACTAGGGTCGCTAATCTTACTCACACAGCTACCTCATTGCGCCTCTTTTTTTCTTTGCGTCATGTGCTGTTTGGGGAGGGTTTTTTGGAAGGGACATCCTGCGTGACACTGCAGTGCCACTTCTAGATGGGCCCGGTGTTTGTGTCGGCCACTAGGGTCGCTTATCTTACTCACACAGCGACCTCGGTGCAAATTTTAGGACTAAAAATAATATTGTGAGGTGTGAGGTATTCAGAATAGACTGAAAATGAGTGTAAATTATGGTTTTTGAGGTTAATAATACTTTGGGATCAAAATGACCCCCAAATTCTATGATTTAAGCTGTTTTTTAGTGTTTTTGAAAAAAACACCCGAATCCAAAACACACCCGAATCCGACAAAAAAATTTCGGTGAGGTTTTGCCAAAACGCGTTCGAACCAAAAACACGGCCGCGGAACCGAACCCAAAACCAAAACACAAAACCCGAAAAATTTCAGGCGCTCATCTCTACCAAATATGCAAGGACTGAGATGCCCACTTTCAGTGTCTACAGACACTGCAATCATGCTTTGTGCATCTCTAGACACCACCATTGGTCGCACCATTGAAACTTTCACCAGTCCTATGCTAGAGCAATTCAATGTCTCTTTATGCAACCACTTTCAGCAAAACACCCAGACTACATTATATCTGCATCTGATTATCCAAACCCCTGTAAGTACACAGGAATTCTCCAACACAATTCCAATTCACTACTTGCTGCATGTGCCTGATTCTGTACTATAGCTCAGTACAAATACCACTGTAGTGCAACTCAGACGCAAACGCAGATGAAAAACAGTGCACAAGAAAAAAAATTAAACACATTGGCCCCCACAGGAAAAACACACACACACACACACACGTAGGCCCCCACAGAAACCAAGAAAAAATTGGCTCCCAAAGATGGAAAAGAAAGTATAATATAGCTTTTTGGTATTACAATTTGTTTCAAATCTCCACTACTGTTTGATAGGCCCAGCGACACCAAGAGAGTTTATAATTCTTGTCTGTAACATCTATATATTCATTTATTTATTAACATTTATGTTGCACTAGCATACAGTGTTTCATTGCACTTTCTTTGAAAGTCAGCTAATGCTCAGCATGTAACATAGTAACATAGTAACATAGTATCTAAGGTTGAAAAAAGACAATTGTCCATCAAGTTCATCCTATTTGTGGTCTCCTATGCATGATTATTTTGTATAAAATTTTGACTGAAGTTGCTGACTGCCGTTCCGATTAACCCCTCTTTTTTATAATAACCATAGTGCGTGACTATGCCCCGTAACCCAGGATATCCTTATCCATTAAGAATTTATCTAACCCATTCTTAAAGGTGTTGACTGAGTTGGTCATTACAACTCCCTCAGGCAGGGAATTCCAAACACGTATTGTCCTTACCGTAAAAAAGCCTTTACGCCGTATTGTGTGGAATCTCCTCTCCTCTAACCTGAGCGAGTGTCCACGAGTTCTCTGTGTTGATCTAACCAAAAACAGGTCCTGCGCAAGATCTGTATATTGTCCCCTTATATATTTGTAAATGTTGATCATGTCCCCTCTTAATCTCCTCTTTTCCAGTGTAAACATGCCTAGTCTTGCAAGCCTTTCCTCGTATTCCAGTGTCTCCATACCCTTAATTAGTTTGGTCGCCCGCCTTTGAACCTTTTCTAGCTCCAGGATATCCTTTTTGTAGTAAGTGCCCAGAATTGTACACAGTATTCAAGGTGTGGCCTCACAAGTGATTTATATAACGGGAGTATAATACGCTCGTCGCTAACATCAATTCCCCATTTTATGCATGCTAATATCTTATTAGCCTTCTTTGCTGCAGTCCTACTTTGGGTACTACTGCTTAGTTTGCTATCTATGAGGACACCTAAGTCCTTTTCCAGTACAGAATTCCCTAATTTTACCCCATTTTGTAGGTAGGTGTTATTTTTGTTCTTGTTACCACAGTGCATTACCTTACACTTGTCTGTATTGAAGCACATTCTCCATTTCGCTGACCAAGCTTCTAATTTAACTAAGTAATTCTGAAGCGACTCAGCATCCCCCTCCGCATTTATAACTTTACACAATTTGGTATTATCTGCAAAAATTGACACCATTCTCTCTAGACCTTCTGTTAGGTCATTAATGAAAATATTGAACAATAGCGGCACACCAATTAGCACTTCAGTCCAAGTTGAAAAAGATCCATTAACCACAACGCGCTGCTCCCTATTATCTAATCAGTTTTTGACCCAAGTGCATATTGTGCTTCCTAGCCCTGATTCTTGTAGCTTAAAGATAAGTCTCATGTGTGGTACAGTATCGAACGCTTTGGCAAAATCTAAAAAGATTACATCCACCTCTTTACCCTGATCTAGGTTTACGCTTACTGTTTCATAAAAGCCAAGTAAGTTGGTTTGACAGGATCTGTCCTTCATAAACCCATGTTGATTCCTTTTAATGACCTTATTGGCTTCAAGGAACTTCTGAATACTATCTCTTAGAATACCTTCCAATACTTTCCCCACTATAGATGTAAGACTAACTGGTCTATAATTACCTGGTTCAACTTTACTTCCCTTTTTGAATATAGGCACTACTTCCGCTATACGCCAGTCTTTGGGAACCATACCTGATATTACTGAATCCTTAAAGATCAAAAATAGCGGTTTTGCAAGTTCAGAATGAAGCTCCATTAGAACCCTTGGGTGAATACCATCGGGACCTGGTGACTTATTAATCTTTAAATGTTTTAATCGGTCACAGACTACTTCCTTGCTTAAATAAGTACCTATCAGTGGGATATTCTCATTATTGAGATTATATGTTAGTCCCTGAATTGGGTCCTCTCTAGTAAATACTGTTGAAAAAACTCATTTAGTGTGTCCGCTATGTCATTATCATTTTTGCTTAAGACTCCCAACTTGTCTTTTAAAGGGCCTATACTCTCTTTCTTTAATCTCTTGCTATTAATGTATTTATAGAATTTTTTGGGATTCGCTTTGCTTTCCTTTGCTACTAGTTTTTCAGTTTCTACTTTAGCCACTCTTATTTCCTTTTTGCATATTTTGTTACATTCCTTATAGTGCTGAAATGACTCTGCTTCCCCATCAGATTTGTATTTTTTAAATGCTCGCCTTTTCTTGCCCATAAATTCATTAATCTTTTTGTTAAGCCACATTGGTTTATGATTTTTATTCCTTTTTTTGCCATTTGTAGGAATAAATTTGAGTGTATTTTTAGCTAGCAGGAATTTTAGTACCTCCCATTTCTCCGTAGTATTTTTCCTAAAAACAAACCTTCCCATTCAATATCCCTGAAAAATACTCTCATCTTTTCAAAATTTGCTTTGCTAAAGTTTAGAGTCCTAGTTGAGCCAGTATAGGGCTGTTTATGGAAACTGATATTAAATGTGACCATATTGTGGTCGCTGTTTCCTATGGGTTCCCCTACTATAATACCTGATACCAAATCCCCATTGATCAAGGAGTACCCAACTCCTTAGCCCATGTGCAGCTTACCCCCAACTGGTCACTTCTAAGTACATGTATTAAACATTGCTAGATGTCATTGCATTAGCTAACTTCAACTGTTATGATTATATTCTCTGCATTTGCCCTTTATTAGAATTGTCCATTTTAGAACATTCTCAAACTCAGTTTAAGTCTCCAATACATCTTTAAACTTCATCAATGCTTCATTGGGGATATACCTCTGCTACTGGGAATAGATGTTATGGGGGGATTTAAGTTCCCATAAGCATGTTCAGACTTAAGGTACAGTAACAGGTTACTAAAAAGAAGACATACAGAGGTCTTATCATTTATCTTCAAGTAGCATTATAACAATCTGAATGTTCAGCAAATCACACAGAGCTTTATTCTGAATATGCTAGTCTGGCTTGCAGACTAATCTTGCAATTTTTAGCAACTATGCATACATCGGAGCTAAGGGTACACATCTACAAGAGATCCAGAGTCAGGTATATCTCATGCACATCTCACTTGTGGCTGAAATGACATACAGTAGCTTGGTGGCAAAAGGGCGTTCACACACAGTCAGTGTTCTGAGGGTGTGACGTTATTGTCAGATCTCCTGCGTCAAGGATAGGCTGCTGCAAGTATGCACTGGTAGTGTTGACGACCACTTCTACAAGCTGATGAATTGAGACTGTGCTACTACAGAGATGTGGACAACTGTGAATACAGACAGATAACTACATATATTTTTCCAAGACCCATAGAGTTACAGATGAGTGTGCTGATTTGTTGTATGATGTGTCAGCCCAGTGAGTATGGGAAACAGCAGTGCATATTTTGAAACTATAAGTTATTATTGCAGCAGGGTACCAAGTGTGCTGCTGGCCAGCCTTGCTCTCCCCAGCACATGTGATGTATCCAGGCTGCCGGAAGCCATTCTAGAACTCTGCAAACCAAATACAGATGCCACCAGTATAGCAGTGGTGAAGCCGTTTTAGCCTTGCACCCTATGCTGCTGCACAGTTTGCACAGCCCTAGTTACTGTATGGTCCTTCATTAAGAGGATGCTTATTGCAAATGTTTGCATCTAAACTGCACTGGAAAATTGTCATTCAGAATTGTTTTGTATGGTGTGTGTTAAAGTCCCCTTAGTAACAAATGTGTACTAGCAACTTTCATCTAAATATTTAAAGAGCTGCAGAAATAAGTTCAAAGTCAATTTTAGTAATGATAGAAATTCAAAATAAAAAGTACAGAAATTTACAGAATACATTTCCTTTTGTTTAATTCTGCATAGAGACTTTGGAAAATACTCATCTCTTTCAAAAAATGTTAACATACTATTGTACTATTGCTATGTTAAAGTTTTTTTTTGTCTTTTTAACATACATTAAACCTTTGAAGAGTCAAATGGTGCATGACATTGATTGGACCATTTACACTAAAAAAATTGAAGACCATAGATCCTAGATTGCTGAATGGTGATAATAACAAAGTCAGTGATACAAATGAAAGTTCGTATTGTGTTCAGATTGATAAAATAAGTGTCTGTAGAGACCAGATAGCATAGCGCTTTCTAGTCAAAGCTTTGTTTTACTTGTGAATAAAGCATTTGATGATTCCTATTCTTTACATATAAGACAATTGCTTTTGCAAGCGTGCTTGACTAAAAAAGATAGTTTGTAAAAATATATTCAGCAACTGGTAGAAATCAAAGAATTGTAAGAATTTTTTTTATTGCGTTTTACCGCATACACTTTCTATTATTCTCTATAAAACTACAGTATGCTGTATACTGTTTTAAGTCATTGGAGGGAATTCAATTGTTTGAAAAGTCAGTTGGGTGTCTGTTTTTTCCTGTCTATTGACTGTTCAGCAATGCTTGGCAGGGAGAAACATGTATGTCAGTTCTCACCCAGTCACACAGTGTATCACTGATGCCATGACTTCTTTGATAGTAACAGATCTGCCTCCAACATCTGCCATCAATTCAGTGGGCTTTACGCAATCAATGGAGGCCGCATGTCCATGGTACCAAATTCCATCTCGGTTCCATTTCACCAGAAAGGTCATTACTTGGCTGTACCAGGACGTTAAGAAAAACCTCATTCACGGCCTAAAAAATGCCATTGTAGCTAATGTTCACCTAACCACAGATATGGGGACAAGCGGGAGTGGGCAAACTAAAGATTATATGAGTGTGACAGCCCACTGGGTGGTTGAATCACCTTTAGCAGCATCTGCAGCAGTACTACTGTATATGGCAAACATCGCCAGCTCATTCATAGGCAGGCTACTCTGTGTATCACCGACTTTACTAGTTGTCGACTAAACTAATTAAGGGCATGGAGACGATGGAATACAAGGAAAGGCTTGAAAGACTAGGCATGTTTACATTGGAAAAGAGGAGACTAAGAGGAGATATGATCAAAATCTACATATATATAAGGGGGCAATACACAGAGCTTGCGCGGGACCTGTTTTTGGCCAGATCAACACATAGGACTCGTGTGGACACTCGCTCAGGTTAGAGGAGAGGAGATTCTGCACAATACGTCATAAAGGCTTTTTCACGGTAAGGACAATACGTGTTTGGAATTCTCTGCCTGAGGGAGTTGTAATGGCGGAATCTGTCAACACCTTTAAGAATGGGTTAGATAAATTCCTAATGGATAAGGATATCCAGGGTTATGGTGCATAGTCATGCATTATAGTTACTACAAAAAGGGATAAAATGCAACGTCTGACATCAGCATCAGTCAAAAAAATTTAGACAAATAATCATGCAGAGGAGACCACAAATAGGTTGAACTCAATGGACAATTGTCTTTTTTCAACCTCAGATACTATGTTACTATGTTACTAAGAGGCATATTTCTGACAACTTCTTAGAGAAACTAAGGGATGTGATAGCGACATGGCTTAACCCACCTGGACTCTCCTCAGGATTTGTAATTTTGGATAATGCAAATAATATCGTGAAAGTATTACAGCTGGGTGAATTGCAACACATCCCCTGTTTTGCTCACATGATAAACCTGGTGGTTCAGCATTTTTTTTAAAAAGGCAGTGGCGTGCAAGAGATGCTGTCTGTGGCCCGAAAGATTTCGGGGCATTTTTGGCATTCCACAACAGCATGCAGGAGATTGCAGCAGCTGCAAGAAGAGTTGAATCTGCACTTCTATCAACTGAAGCAAGAGGTGGTGACAAGGTGGAAGTCCACCTTTCATATGCTTCAGCAGACGGAGGAGCAACAGAAAGCCATTCATAGCTATATAACAAGCCATGACTTTGGGAGAGAAGGAGGTGGTATGTACCTCAGAACAGCACACTGGAAATTACATTCTGTCTTGTGCAAGGTGCTCAAACTCTTCGAAGTAGCCACCTGTAAAGTCAGTTCCGACACTGCTAGTTTAAGCCAGGTGGTTCCCCTAATTAGGCTTTTGGAAAAACAACTGGAGAAATTGAAGGAGGAGATAAAACAAGGCAAATCTGCAAAATATGCCGGACTTGTAGATCAAGCCCTTTTTTTGCTAAGCGAGGATACAAGGGTTGACAATATCTTGAAATCAAACCACTATATTTTGGCAACCGTGCTTGATCCTAGGTTCAAGTCGTATGCATTGTCTTTCTTTCCAAATGACACAGATCTTAAGAGATGTAAAGAGCTACTGTTGAGCAAGTTGCCAGCTGAAGTGATGTTTCCTCCTTCCATTTTCTTGCGAAACAGCCAGGAAAAAACTATGTTTATCCAAAAGACCTAATGGGGATGCAGAGCAGTCCCAAGACCATTTTGACATCTGGTCGGGTCTAGATGAATTTCCCAGTAGTGACACCTCTACTGTAACTTCATCTGATATGCTCACTGTCCAAAGAATGGTGGAGGATTACTTTTATGATACTGTAAAAGCAGGCATGTTACAGAGTCCATTGGCGTACTGAAAGGAAAAAAGTGAATATGGGGGCCCTTGAACAAAATGGCTTTGTATTACTTTAGCTGCCCACCCTCCAGTGTGTATTCAGAGAGAGTTTTCAGCACAGCTAGGAAACTTGTGAGTGAACAACGTAGGAGGATACTTCATCAAAATATGAAAAAAAGATGATGTTCAGCAGAATGAACTGGAAATTCCACTCGGAAGACCTGTCCCAGCAATTACATAGAAATAGAGAGACATCTGTAATAGGGGATTCCAGTGGGGAGGAATTAATATTGTATGATGATAAGGAGGATGTACACACTAATGAGGATGGCAGTAGTGATGACATATTGTAGACACTGTAGAGCTGTTGCTTTAAGGCAATTAGTAGCTTGTTTTTTGGGGGCCCAAACAAACCAATTATTTTAACCACAAGTGTGGCAGTCCTTGTCCCTGAAATGATTGGTTTGTTAAAGTGTGCATGTCCTGTTTAATATCCAACATAAGAGTGGATTGGAGGGGCCAAGGACAATTACATCTTGCACCACCGTACATTTATCCCACTTCTGTGTGGCAGTATTTCATAGATATGCTACAAAGTGTTGTCTGTTTGTGACGCTGCTTTGTCGCCTAGTAGTAAGTAACCAGCCAACTGGCTGCAGACTTTGACCTAAAGTGTCTGAAAACACAATTTTGAGCATTAAGTTGATCAAAATTGTCTGCAAATGACTGGAAATTATTGAGGGTAATAATACTCTAGGGCCAAAAAATTCAAAATTATGTGATTTTCGCATTTTTTGTCAATTTTTGGCAAATCCAAATCCCGCCGATGAATCCAAATCTTCGAGGCCAGCGCACATCTCTAGTAAAAACGCAGCCTTTGAAGAGTACATACTTTTTTTCACATGTTATGTTATTGCAGGAGTAATAAACAAACTGTCTGTGCAATTAGAATTTCACAAACACGCAGCATTTCACATTGAGTTATCCACTGGAGAGCTTATTACAGAAAATCGTAATTACAATGTCAGGAAAAAGCAACTTCTCCGAAAGTGTTAGCTGGCATTCTAAATTAATTATTAATGCAATATAACTGAATGATGGTGTCATATTGTGCACTACAATATAATTTAAGGTGAAAGACATTGACATATCCCACTGTTTATCAACAGAGAGCAGCAATTCATAGAAATCAAAATGTTCTAATGAATGGGAATGCTTACTGGGATGAACAACATCTTAAGTGCACACTGTTTTTCAAGCACGTAAATGAATGGCAGTAGAAAATTCCATTAGATATTGCATACTGTACAGGTTTGCATGCGTACGTGAATACTTATGGCCAGATTTATCAAGCCTTAGAGAGTGATAAATAGCACGGTGATAAAGTACCAGCCTCTCCCAGCTCCTAACTGTCATTTTTCATACACAGCCTATAACAGGGCAGTTAGGAGCTGATTGGCTTGTTCTTTATCACCATGCTACTTATCACTCTCCAAGGCTTGATAAATGGGCTCCTTAGATTGTTTGGACCACCTAATTTAAAATAGCAAAGCATCAGCAGTTAAATATTATACAGTGTATATATATATATATATATATATATATATATATATATATATTTATGTATATATATATATATACAGTATATATATATACATATATATATCTATCTATATATATATATATATATATATATATATAGATTAAAAACGAGGCGGCACTCAGAGGTTTGTTGAAAAGCAAACAGGTGTGTATTCAAATCATCACATCAACATTTCGGGGAACGAATCCCCTTCATTAGGATGAACAAACAGTGCAGAAAGTGAAATATATATATAGACAAACTGACCCAAGGAGACTTCCCACTGGACATCACCGCAGTCCCACCTTGGGTGAGTCTGTCTATATATTTCACTTTCTGCACTGTTTGTTCATCCTGATGAAGGGGATCCGTTCCCCGAAACGTTGATGTGATGTGATGATTTGAATACACACCTGTTTGCTTTTCAACAAATCTCTGAGTGCCGCCTCGTTATTGATCTACATATGGGGGTTGCCAAACCCAGATGGAGGGCACCAGAGTAAGCAAGCTCTAGGGGGCATCCAGAGTGCCGGCATTACGCTGTATGGACACACACATATATATATATATATATATATATATATATATTAGAGATGTGCCCCGGACACTATTGGGGTTTTGTGTTTTGGTTTTGGATCTGGATCGCCATTCATGTTTTGGATCTGAATTGGCTTTGCCAAAACCACCCTTTCGGGTTTTGGTTTTGGATCTGGATTTTTTAGAAAAAAACATAGAAGCAGCTAAAATCACAGAATATGTGTTTTTTTTTGTTCCTACAGTATTATTGACCTCAATAACATTCATTTCCAGTCTATTCTAAACACCTCACAATATTATTTTTAGGCAAAAAAAAGTTGCACCGAGGTAGCTGGATGACTAAGCTAAAAGACATAACTGGGCGGCACAAACACGTTGCCCATCTAGGAGTGGCACTGCAGTGGCAGAGAGGATGGCAGTTTTAAAAACCAGGCCCCAAAGAGCACATAATACAAAGGAAAAAAGGTGCAAGATGGAATTGTCCTTGGTCCCTCCCACCCACCCTTATGTTGTATAAACAGGACATGCACACTTTCATTATTTCAGTGACTGTGGCTTAAGTGATTGATTTGTTTGGGCCCCAACCAAAAAATAAGCAATTCTTTTCTCCTTGCACAAACTGGCTCTACAGAGGCAAGATGTCATCCTCATCCTCCGATTCCTCGCCCCTTTCAGTTGTTACAGCCTCATCCTCACAGAGTATTAATTTGTCCTCACTGAAATCCACCATCACAGGTATACTTTCTGGAGGCAATTACTGGTAAAGGTCTTCTTGGATGAATTTGTAATTTATTTTGATGAACATCATCTTCTCCACATTTTGTGGAAGTAACCTCCTACGCCGATCGCTGACAAGGTTACCGGCTGCACTAAACACTCTTTCAGAGTACACACTGGAGGGGGAGAGCAACTTAGGTAAAATAAAGCCAGTTTGTGCAAGGGCCTCAAAAGTGCCTCTTTTTTCTGCCAGTATACATACGGACTGTCTGTCCTCCACAATTCTTTAAAAGGTGACAGCATCATATGCAGTGATAGTAGACATGTCAGTAATTGTTGGCAGCTCCTTCAGGCCAGACCAGATGTCAAAACTTGCTCCTGACTGCCCTGCACCACCACCAAAGGGTCGGCTAGGAAATGTTATTCTTTTCCTCAAAGCCCCAGTTGGAGGAGGAGCTGTTGACGTGTCACGTTCTGCTTGAGCTGCCAATTTTCTCACATTAGCATGCCTTTGCACCTCTGCAGACTTGTGTCTGCCAGAAAGAGAGATACAATGTAGGCTTTAAACCTAGGATCGAGCACAGTGGCCAAAATGTAGTGATCTGATTTCAACAGATTGATCACCCTTGAATCTTGGCAAAGCAATTAAATTACTCTATGAGGAAGCTCCAGTGATGTGCAAAACTAGTCAGAGGAAAGAAGGGACATCTGATGACAATATCATTCATTGCGGTTATCACCTAAGAATCACTGCACCACACCGGACGCCAGCAAAATTACATCAGCGGCTTCACTTGGGACTGCAGCGGCATTTCATACATTGGGGGCCGGAGACGTCCGGATCTCCCTAGCCGCACCTGACCGGCAGTGCAGTGTATCTCCAGCTGGATCCGTCTACGTGTAAGATGGAGGGTGAGAGTTTTTACCATTTAGCCAGCCTGATTAGGCAATCAGGAACTGTTACTATTATCTATGCAAAAGGAATTGCTTGAGACTTTGTAACAACGAGTGTTCAGTGTAATAACACAAGGAGCCGTTTTGAGACTTTGTAACAACAAGCGGTGATTACTACATCTGATTATTCCATCTCTCTACAAGCAGTTAGTGGACAATCTGAGAATACTGATTTGCTCATAAGTTAATAAGTATATCCCCTATTGCACATATTGTGGTTATTATATACGCATGAGAGCTGATCCATATTTTATTTTAGGTGCATATAGAAAGCCGGCTTTTGAAAATAAGAATTAATTAGAGGTGTTAAATTTATATATGCATATGATAGGTTTTTTATTAGATTAAGAATTTTATGTGGTTTCATCTACTAATTAGAGATTTATGTGATTATTCTAATCCGGAATAAAAAGGTGTTTTTATGTATACATGTGAATTCACTTTATTTGGAGTCTGGAAGGTTCTTAAATAGCGCAGAGTGTTCTTTTCTTATAAAGCAAATAAAGGGCTTCATCCACAAGTCCCATATACTTAGTGGAATCAATCCATCTTAGTTCCTCCTTCAATTTTTCCAGCTGCTTCAGCAAAAGCATGATAAGGGGAATGACCTGACTCAAGCTGGCAGTGTCCGAACTGACTTCACGTGTGGCAAGTTCAAAGGGTTGGAGAACCTTACACAACATGGAAATCATTCTCCACTGCGCTTGAGTCAGGTGCATTCCCCCTCCTTTGCCTATATCATAGGTGGATGTATAGGCTTGAATGGCCTTTTGCTGCTCTTCCATCCTCTAAAGCATATAGAGTGATGAATTCTACCTCGTTAACACATACTTGCCTACCTGACCCTCTCCATGAGGGAGAAAATGCTCTGTTCCTGGACTTTCCTGGTAATGTATGATTGCCATCACCTGTGGTGAGCTAGTTAATTGATAAGAAAGGTGTTTCACCACAGGTGATGGCAATCATACATTACCAGGAAAGTCCAGGAACAGAGCATTTTCTCCCTCATGGAGAGGGTCAGGTAGGCAAGTATGCGTTAACACCTCTTGCTTCAGGTGATGGCAGGGCAGGTTCAAGAGTGTTTGATGGTACTCCAGTCTTTCGACATGCAGTCGCTAAATGTCGAAAGTGGCCTGCAATTTTTCAGGCTATCAACAGCATCTCCTGCACGGCCCTATCATTTTTTTAAAAATTCTGCACCACCAAATTAATTGTCTAAGCAAAACTTGGGATGTGCTGGAATTTGCCAAGATGTAATGCTCACACAATATTGGTGTCAGATATCACAAATCCCCAGGAGAGATTAAGTAGGGTAAGTCATTGTGCGATGATGTCCTTCAGTTTCTGTAAGAGTTTGTCAGTGGTGTACCTCTTATGGAAATTGGTGATACACAGCGTAGCCTGCCTAGGAAAGAGTTGGCATTTGTGAGATGCTGCTACTGGTCCCGCTGCTGTTGTTGCTGCGGGAGGCTATACATCTACCTTGTGGGCTGTCATAATCATGTAGTCCTTAGTTTGCCCTGCTCCACTTGTCCACATGTCCATGGTTAAGTGGACAGAGGGAACAATCACATTTTTGAGGACACTGAAAACACTTTTCTTAATGTCCCTGTACAGTCCGGGAATCGCTTGCTTAGTGTAGTGGAATTTAGACAGGATTTGGTACCAGAGACATAGTACATCCATCAACTGTCTGAATTCCACTGCAATAATGGCGGATACCGACCGCACGTCTAAAGCCAGCATAGTTATTATGGCCTCAGTAATCCGCTTTGCAACGGGCTGACTGCTGTCCTATTTCATCTTCCTCGCAAAGGACTGTTGGACAGTCAATTGCTTAATTAAAGTAGTACAAGTGGTCTTCCAACTTCCTCTCTGGGATGACGACCGACTCCCAGCAGCAACAACAGCAGCAGCAGTAGGTGTAGAACTCAAGGATCCTCTGGAGAAATCCCGGATAGGAGAGGACTTATCAGTCATGCCAATGACATGGCCTGTGGGACTACTTCTGTTCCTGACTGAGGAGGTAATTGATATTGAGGGAGTTGATGGTGTGGATTGCAGGAGCTTGGATACAACAGGAAAAAGGGATTTAGGTGTCAGTGGACTGCTTACACTCTGACCCAAAGTTTCTGAACTTGACAATGACTTATGATGAATGCGCTGCAGGTAACATATAAGGGAGGATGTTCCCAGGTGGTTAACATCATTACCCCTACTTATTATGGATTGACAAAAGCAACACATGGCTTGACACCTGTTATCCAGATTTGTGGAGAATTAATTCCACACTGGTGTTTTTTTTGGAGTATTTTGCCCAGACATGACAATGGGCTTTTTTATCTCATGGACAACAACTGTCTCCACTGGTGCCTTATTCAAACAAACAACTTCACCAGCAGAATCCTCATCATCAACTTTCTCCTCAGTGCAAGCTACACCAATATCCTCCACATCCTGGTGTACTCCTACAGTGACATCCTCAATATCAATATCAGCAACTGGACTAGCAATGCTCCTCCGAGAACTTCCAGAGGGTGTGCAAATAGTTGTAGGAGCCTCCTCTTCCCATACAGTCTTGGGAAGGTCAGGCCTAGACATCACAATCGCAAACACACTTGGACTCCTCTTGGGGATTTCTGATATCTTTGTGTCTGAACGCACAGTTGTTTTTTCCTGTGCTTTAACAAGCTTTATTTTTTGTAAAAAATTTGAGAGGAGGGAGGGCTTCCATCTTCATGAGAAGCTGAACCACCAGTCGTGAACATAGGCCAAGGCCTTAGCCTTTCCTTGCCACTTTGTGTTGTGAATGGCATATTGCCAATTTTACTTTTCTCATCTCAGATGGGGTCAGAGTGAAAATGCATGGATGATGTGGTATGCACTTCCTCCTGCATTTACATTCCTAAGGATTGCAATTGCAAAGCAGCTGCAAACAGCTTTGTAATTGCAATCCTTAATAAATTACTTCCATTGTCCATAGAAAGCAGTGTGTGTTTTTCTGATAATTCTTGACAGTGTAGATTGAATACAGTTCACTTTCATTGTAATATTCTTGTGGGACATTCCTTGTTCTGCTAAAAAGAAATGATTCATTGCTAAGGATCAAACGACAAAGTTGCTTCCAAATACTGAAAAACAGCTCGCTCAAACTATTTCTAAATGATTGTTCAGCTACTGTTTACTCAAAACACATTCAAATCTACACTATGTTGTGCTTGCTTTTCATTACAATACCGTAAATGTGATACAGGTTGAGTATCCCATATCCAAATATTCCAAAATACGGAATATTCCGAAAAACTGACTATTTTGAGTGAGAGTGAGATAGTGAAACCTTTGTTTTCTGATGGCTCAATGTACACAAACTTTGTTTAATACACAGAGTTATTAAAAATATTGTATTAATTAAATGAACTTCAGGCTGTGTGTATGAGGTGTATATGAAACATAAATAAATTGTGTGTATGTACACAAACTTTGTTTAATGCACAAAGTATATTATAACATTAGCTAAAATGATGTTTAGGCTGTGTGTATAAGGTGTATTCGAAACTAGAGATGAGCGGGTTCGGTTTCTTTGAATCCGAACCCGCACGAACTTCACTTTTTTTTTCACGGGTCCGAGCGACTCGGATCTTCCCGCCTTGCTCGGTTAACCCGAGCGCGCCCGAACGTCATCATGACGCTGTCGGATTCTCGCGAGACTCGGATTCTATATAAGGAGCCGCGCGTCGCCGCCATTTTCACACGTGCATTGAGATTGATAGGGAGAGGACGTGGCTGGCGTCCTCTCCATTAGAATAGATTAGAAGAGAGAGAGAGAGAGAGAGAGATTGTGCAGACAGAGTTTACCACAGTGACCAGTGCAGTTGTTGTTAAGTTAACTTTTATTTAATATATCCGTTCTCTGCTATATCCGTTCTCTGCCTGAAAAAAACGATACACAGCAGTCACACAGTGTGACTCAGTCTGTGTGCACTCAGCTCAGCCCAGTGTGCTGCACATCAATGTATAAAAGCTTATAATAATTGTGGGGGAGACTGGGGAGCACTGCAGGTTGTTATAGCAGGAGCCAGGAGTACATAATATTATATTAATTTAAAATTAAACAGTGCACACTTTTGCTGCAGGAGTGCCACTGCCAGTGTGACTAGTGGTGACCAGTGCCTGACCACCAGTATAGTAGTATATTGTTGTATACTATCTCTTTATCAACCAGTCTATATTAGCAGCAGACACAGTACAGTGCGGTAGTTCACGGCTGTGGCTACCTCTGTGTCGGCAGTCGGCACTCGGCAGGCAGTCCGTCCATCCATAATTGTATAATTATATACCACCTAACCGTGGTATTTTTTTTTCTTTCTTTATACCGTCGTCATAGTCATACTAGTTGTTACGAGTATACTACTATCTCTTTATCAACCAGTGTACAGTGCGGTAGTTCACGGCTGTGGCTACCTCTGTGTCGGCAGTCGGCAGGCAGTCCGTCCATCCATAATTGTATTATTATAATATATACCACCTAACCGTGGTTTTTTTTTCATTCTTTATACCGTCATAGTGTCATACTAGTTGTTACGAGTATACTACTATCTCTTTATCAACCAGTGTACAGTGCGGTAGTTCACGGCTGTGGCTACCTCTGTGTCGGCAGTCGGCAGGCAGTCCGTCCATCCATAATTGTATTATAATATATACCACCTAACCGTGGTTTTTTTTTCATTCTTTATACCGTCATAGTGTCATACTAGTTGTTACGAGTATACTACTATCTCTTTATCAACCAGTGTACAGTGCGGTAGTTCACGGCTGTGGCTACCTCTGTGTCGGCAGTCGGCAGGCAGTCCGTCCATCCATAATTGTATTATAATATATACCACCTAACCGTGGTTTTTTTTTCATTCTTTATACCGTCATAGTCAGTCATACTAGTTGTTACGAGTATACTACTATCTCTTTATCAACCAGTGTACAGTGCGGTAGTTCACGGCTGTGGCTACCTCTGTGTCGGCACTCGGCAGCCCGTCCATAATTGTATATACCAGTGACCTAACCGTGGTTTTTTTTTTCTTTCTTTATACATACATACTAGTTACGAGTATACTATCTCTTTATCAACCAGTCTATATATTAGCAGCAGACACAGTACAGTGCGGTAGTTCACGGCTGTGGCTACCTCTGTGTCGGCACTCGGCAGCCCGTCCATAATTGTATATACCACCTAACCGTGGTTTTTTTTTCTTTCTTTATACATACATACTAGTTACGAGTATACTATCTCTTTATCAACCAGTCTATATATTAGCAGCAGACACAGTACAGTGCGGTAGTTCACGGCTGTGGCTACCTCTGTGTCGGCACTCGGCAGCCCGTCCATAATTGTATATACCACCTAACCGTGGTTTTTTTTTCTTTCTTTATACATACATACTAGTTACGAGTATACTATCTCTTTATCAACCAGTCTATATATTAGCAGCAGACACAGTACAGTGCGGTAGTTCACGGCTGTGGCTACCTCTGTGTCGGCACTCGGCAGCCCGTCCATAATTGTATATACCAGTGACCTAACCGTGGTTTTTTTTTCTTTCTTTATACATACATACTAGTTACGAGTATACTATCTCTTTATCAACCAGTCTATATATTAGCAGCAGACACAGTACAGTGCGGTAGTTCACGGCTGTGGCTACCTCTGTGTCGGCACTCGGCAGCCCGTCCATAATTGTATACTAGTATCCAATCCATCCATCTCCATTGTTTACCTGAGGTGCCTTTTAGTTGTGCCTATTAAAATATGGAGAACAAAAATGCCACTCCTAGATGGGCCCGGTGTTTGTGTCGGCCACTAGGGTCGCTAATCTTTCTCACACAGCTACCTCATTGCGCCTCTTTTTTTCTTTGCGTCATGTGCTGTTTGGGGAGGGTTTTTTGGAAGGGACATCCTGCGTGACACTGCAGTGCCACTCCTAGATGGGCCCGGTGTTTGTGTCGGCCACTAGGGTCGCTTATCTTACTCACACAGCGACCTCGGTGCAAATTTTAGGACTAAAAATAATATTGTGAGGTGTGAGGTATTCAGAATAGACTGAAAATGAGTGTAAATTATGGTTTTTGAGGTTAATAATACTTTGGGATCAAAATGACCCCCAAATTCTATGATTTAAGCTGTTTTTTAGTGTTTTTGGAAAAAAACACCCGAATCCAAAACACACCCGAATCCGACAAAAATAATTCGGTGAGGTTTTGCCAAAACGCGTTCGAACCCAAAACACGGCCGCGGAACCGAACCCAAAACCAAAACACAAAACCCGAAAAATTTCAGGCGCTCATCTCTATTCGAAACATAAATGCATTCTGTGCTTAGACTTAGGTCCCATCACCATAATATCTCATAATGGCATGCAATTATTCCAAAATACGGAAAAATCCGATATCCAAAATACTTCTCGTCCCAAGCATTTTGGATAAGGGAGACTCAACCTGTACATATTTGAGAAATAGACCACAACATGAACAGACCTTATAGGGAATTGGTATGATTTGCTGACAGTCACAATGTTGATAGTGACATTGGGGTTAACTCAGATCTGATCGCTGGGCTGCATTTTTTACTGCCCTGCGGTCAGATAGTCGACGCCTACAGGGGGAGAGGAAAATTGCTTTGCAAGAGTGCAATTGCTTCTGTTGCAGAGCTGCACAAAAATCACTTTGTGCAGTCTCTGCACAGCCCAGGATTTACTTATTCTGTGTGATAGAATACTTCTGATCTGGGCCGGATCTGATGTCAGACACCCTCCATGAAAACGATTGAGCCCGCCTGTGGTTTTCTGGACACTCCCTGAAAACGGTCAGTTGCCACCCACAAACGGCCTCTTCCTATCAATCTCCTTGCGAACACCAGTGCAAATGGATCCTTCACACAATCCTGTTGCTGACCAGCGATCCCCGTTGCAGCCATGCAACGCGCTGGCACAGTGCTGTGCATACGCATGCGCACTTTGGATCTGATCGCCCGCTGTGCAAAAACGCACAGCAGCGATCAGATCTGAATTACCCCCATTGTCAGCAGCATAATGACAAGTACAGTCTGTCGACAAGATAGCAATGTTAGAAAAAGCATTGCAACCATGTCGGCACTACAACTTTAAACGTGATGGTTAAGCTTTCATTTATATTAGGACCAAGTCATTATACTGTATATCAAAGTTTCAGAATGTGCTATACTGTACAAACTATGGCCCTCATTCCGAGTTGATCGGTCGCAAGGCGAATTTAGCAGAGTTACACACGCTAAGCCGCCGCCTACTGGGAGTGTATCTTAGCATCTTAAAATTGCGACCGATGTATTCGCAATATTGCGAGCACAAACTACTTAGCAGTTTTAGAGTAGCTCCAGACTTACTCTGCCTGTGCGATCAGTTCAGTGCTTGTCGTTCCTGATTTGACGTCACAAACACACCCAGCGTTCGCCCAACCACTCCCCCGTTTCTCCGGCCACTCCTGCGTTTTTTTCCGGAAACGGTAGCGTTTTCAGCCACACGCCCATAAAACGCCGTGTTTCCGCCCAGTAACACCCATTTCCTGTCAATCACATTACGTTCGCCGGAGCGATGAGAAAGCCGTGAGTAAAAATACTTTCTTCATAGCAAAGATACTTGGCGCAGTCGCAGTGCGAATATTGCGCATGCGCACTAAGCGGAATTTCACTGCGATGCGATGAAAAATACCGAGCGAACGACTCGGAATGAGGGCCTATGTAAATAGTAAAGAATCAGGAGCTCTAAAGCAGTATAAAAATAACTTTTTAATTAAATAATTATTGTACCACCTGCCATAAAAGAATACCATGACCCACACTCATGGTGAAGGTAGACATTTTTTTGGTTAAACCAAGGCAGCCTAGCTATTCACTTGATACCATAGCTCTACATACTGTATGCAATACTCCAGACACATTGTTTTCTACTGATAAAACATTTTTTCCTGCAGAAAATGTTCCCACAAAGGCTTAAAGTGGTCCTGGAGACGTGGTGGAACTAATTTCCCCACCACCTACCGGAGTCAGAACTAGTTGCACCTGCAATTACATCTGACGGAACTCAGTTCAACCTCTTTCCTGTCCATGTTTTTCCCTGGTTCCAAAATTGAAGTCCTCAAAGATTTATCAATTGGAATCTTTACATGTATTTTACAGGGATTCAGAATTCTGATGCACTGGGATCGTACAGAATGAGTAAGAATATATTATGTTATTATACTAACTGCATTTTAATTCCATCAGGAGTCTTTAAATTTACTGTGTGTAAAACAGTCAGTTTTCTATACATGCTTGATAAGCAGAAATATTTTCGCACATTCAAATGCAAATGTGCTACTTGGAATAAATATCGTAAAAAAATATATTATGGAAATCACACTTTAGCATATGAGGTGAAGGCTGACATTTCCAGAACATCCTCTTACAGCATAGTTCTTGAATTCTGCAAGCAATGTGAAAGCAGCAATGGTCTCCAAATGGAGACATGTAGTTACTCCAGTGTGGACATTTTAGATGCATACTTGCCTACTTTTGAAAAAGCATTTCAGGCAGATGTGAAAGTAAAACCTATCAGTGCAGACGTGTACTGCTACATCTGAGAGGTGTGTCATAAAAATGACTTACATCCAAATGTAAATGAGCCCCAAAGTTAGTTAAATCTACTTGTTGAAGACTCTTATATTTTGCAGAATTTGTTTGTGTATTGTTCTTTACAAGAGCTTCCATATACTGTAAGTGGCCAAGAGAAACTTTATTTAAAATACATGTAGCTATTGGGATCATTGTGTCTTATAACCAATGCAGGGAAATGGCACTGATGATCCCATTTGAATTTATGTATCTGTGATTTATTTTTTTCCCCCAAGAATGTAACAGCTGCATAATGGAGTTCAGGTGCAATCATGGAGATTGCTGGACTATTCAGGGAGTCAGAGAGAATGCTTCTATTTCAGGGAGTCTCCTGCAGAATGAAGGAGCGTAGGCAAGTATGTTTAGATGTACTGTAGCCAATAGTTAGAAATATGTTAATGAGAAATTACTTTTGTAGGCAGCATACATGTCTTCTCTCTCGGAATGGCCAGGAGGCTACTGAAAACCATGTGGCACTTCTGGATACCCAGAAAAGTGAGCGTCTTCCAAGCCACCCACTTACACAGCGAAAGTGGGCGGTCATAGCAGCAGATAACGTGATCTGCGCTGAACTGCATCATTATGGCATGCGCTCCTCTTTACAATGCCAATAGCATTGTGTAGCTAGGGACAGGGCCATGATTAAGCAATGACGTCATCCCACCCACCATTCCACCCACTGTCCAGCAGCACCCCCGTCGCTGCACTGATCTGGCTGCTCCATCCCAGAGGAGGCAGCCAAGAAGCATGCAAGTATGGGGTGCAGTATAATTCATGTTGAGACATGATTTCCATGTGTTGTACATTAAGTTCATACAGCACAGAAAAAGAGAACATAGGGGCAGATGTATTAACCTGGAGAAGGCATAAGGAAGTGATAAACCAGTGATATGTGCAAGGTGATAAATGCACCAGCCAATCAGCTCCTAATTGTTAATTTACATATTGGAGCTGATTGGCTGGTTCGTTTATCACCTTGCACACATCACTGGTTTATCACTTCTTTATACCTTCTCCAGGTTAATACATCTGCCCCACTATTTGCTGTAAATAATGAAAATGAGCTGACCATAATTACAGCTATGTACTGTATGTTATTGCCCATAGGAACTAATCAGCTACTAGCTTACATTTTATAGAATGTACTTGATAAATGATATCTAGAAGCTGATTGGTTAGTATGGGCATTTTCTCTGCTTGTCTTCTTTAGAAGGCTTGATACATCTCCCCCCGAGTATATAGAACTACTGTTCTACCACTAGTGTGCCTATAAGGAGGTACTGTATACAGATAGTTACTGTACCTCCACCAGGCATTGGTTTAAGGCACCAAATGTAGAGAACAAATAAAATATATGCACATTTGTGTAATTATGGTGAGTAGGCATTTAGTTTTTATTAAAAATGTTAATTTCAGGATAGTTTTCATGTATTTTCTCCAGAATTTTCAAAGCTACAGTATGAAACAACAGCAGGAATCTGAGATATAATAAAGCAAGTAAGCCATATACAGAACTGCAGAGAGATGAATTTACTTTTAGCCAAATTGGTACTGTCACCCCATCAACATATGACCTTGACCTTTAGAAGATTATGCCAGTGAAATAAAATAGCATATACTGTACTGCAAGACAAGTTAATAGCTACACCATAAATATATACTGAATGAAGGTGACATTAAAACATTCTTATTTTGCTTTCATAGGAAAAGGAAATGCATTACATAATAACAATGCTGTTTTCTAGCCGCAGAGTGAGACGCTTCTGAAACATACAGTGTTCTGAAGACATGTTTTAATACATTCTAAAAGAATTGTTTTCAGCCAGTTATGCAGCTTCTCTTGCTCGGAAAATGTCATAGTCTGGGATTAGAGCACAACAGAGAATTGTGATGGTAAAATAAAATACAGAATGATGATGGTTTCTTTATAACATTTCCTCAGAAAAACATCTGTGTATGTATAAAATCTACAACCAGTCGTGCATTTAAAAGGGATATATATATATATATATATATTTAGTATATGCACACACAGATGGAGCTGCGTTCATCTGAGACGACTCCATCGCAGGCATACACTCCCGTCCGCCTAGTCACACCGAGACTGCACAGAGAGGCTCTCCCATTCACTACAATGGGGCACGTCTCCATCATCAGAAAATATTCACAGCGCTTCACTTTTTCCATATTTTGTTATGTTACAGCCTTATTCCAAAATGGAATAAATTAATTGTGTCCCTCAAAATGCTACACACAATACCCTTAATGACAACGTGAAAAAAGTTTTTTTGAGATTTTTGCTAATTTATTAAAAATAAAAACTAAGAAATCACATGTACATAAGTATTCACAGCCTTTGCTCAATACTGTGTTGATGCACCTTTGGCAGCAATTACAGCCTCAAGTCTTTTTGAATATGATACCAGGAGCTTGGCACACCTATCTTTGGCCAGTTTTGCCCATTCCTCTTTGCAGCACCTCTCAAGCTCCATCAGGTTGGATTGGAAGCATCTGTGCACAACCATTTTCAGATCTCTCCAGAGATGTTCAATCGGATTCAAGTCTGGGCTCTGGCTGGGCCACTCACGGGCATTCACAGAGTTGTCCTGAAGCCACTCCTTTGATATCATGGCTGTGTGCTTAGGGTCGTTGTCCTGCTGAAAGATGAAAGTCGTCCCAATCTGAGGTCAAGAGCACTCTGGAGAAGGTTTTCATCCAAGATGTGTCTGTACATTGCTGCATTTATCTTTCCCTCTATCCTGACTAGTCTCCAAGTTCCTGTCACTGAAAAACATCCCCACAGCATGATGGTGCCACAACCATGCTTCACTGTAGGGATGGTATTCAAGAGTTCAATCTTTGTCTCATCAGACCAGAGAATTTTGTTTCTCATGGTCTGAGAGTCCTTCAGGTGCATTTTGGCAAACTCCATGCAGGCTGCCATGTGCTTTTTACTAAGGAGTGGCTTCCGTCTGGCCACTCTACCATACAGGCCTGATTGGTGGATTGCTGCAGAGATGGTTGTCCTTCTGGAAGGTTCTCCTCTCTCCACAGAGGAATGCTGTAGCTCTGAAAGAGTGACCATCGGGTTCTTAGTCACCTCCCTGACTAGGGCCCTTCTTCCCCGATCGCTCAGTTTAGATGTCCGTCCAGCTCTAGGAAGAGTTCTGGTAGTTCCTAATTTCTACCATTTACAGATGATGGAGGCCACTGTGCTCATTGGGACCATCAAAGCAGCAAATATTTTTCTTCCCCATATTTGTGCCTCGAGACAATCCTGTCTCAAAGGTCTACAAACAATTCCTTTGACTTCATGCTTGGTTTGTGCTCAGACATACACTGTCAAGTGTGGGACCTTATATAGACAGGTGTGTGCCTTTCCAAATCATGACCAAACAACTGAATTTACCAGAGGTGGACTCCAATTAAGCTGTAGGAACATCTCAAGGATGATCAGTGGAAACAGGATGCACCTGAGCTAAATTTTGAGCTTCATGGCAATGGCTGTGAATACTGATGTACAGATGGGTCCACAGTTATCTTGGCTAGTTTGCTGCGCCTAGGCACAACATAGTTTATTAACATAAACCCTTCATCTATTGTTCTCAGCTGCAATACAATACAGAGAACAATACAGCAGGGGAGTAACTCATTACAGCAGGGGATTAAACCCGACTGCCCAGTCTCAGTTAATCCTATTACAGGTCAAGATAAACATGGACCCATCATGTGATTTCTTAGTTTTTAGTTTTAATAAATTTGCAAAAATCTCCAAAAAAACTTTGTCAGTTTGGGGTATTGTGTGTAGAATTTTGAGGACAAAAATGAATTTATTCCATTTTGGAAAAAAGGCTGTAACATAACAAAATGTGGAAAAAGTGAAGTGCTGTGAATACTTTCTGGATGCACAGTGTGTGTGTGTGTGTGTGTGATCTGATTCACTGATCCATGCTCTGACTGCCACTGCTGCTTGTCCTGTCCCTCCTTCCACTCCGACCTCCCCCCAAGTGCTCTGTCCAACAACCAGCCCCCACTCCGTGAGGCTGGCCCTCCTTTTCTAAGTCTGTGTGACAGGACAGACATTCTAAAATTATACATTTATATATTCTAAATACAGTACATAGTACAGTGAGTTTAACACAAAATTTTAAAAGAACCACAGATTGTGTAAATTATTTTCTCTATGACAGTGAAGAGATATGTAAAACATACACTGTTAGGTGTCCTTAAGACTGAAGTTAGGAAACCATGCCTTATAGAATTGTTTTTACTTTGAATAACATTAAAAGAGTTTCAGTGAAGTTATTGGCTCCTGGAGCTGTGTTCACATACTGCATCACATTAACTGTGTTTTATTTATTAATTAGTAAAGATGCACTCTATGTGGAGAATTCAATTGTTTGAAAAGTCGGTTGGGTGTCTGTTTTTTCTTGTCTATTAGGAAAAAAACAGACACCCAACTGACTTTTCAAACAATTGAATACCCCCCTATATTTGACTAGCCTATCTACCCGTTGTTTGCACAGGAGATTCTAATTTTCACAGCTGTAAATATTAATTAGTGTAGATTTGATAACTCTCTAGAGATGTAAATTTGAGACGTCTTAATGTAAGTAAATATTAATCTTTTGTTCCTGGCATTAACCGAAAAGCACCGGTAGCAGATACGGTAAAAAGTGACAGGACCATATTTGTAGTTTATTAAATTCTACACATTGGAGGTGATTTCCAAATTTTGATCTGATTGTACATTTGGGCATTATTGTATGACTGTGTGTGCATATAAATGAGCTAGGGAATATAGATTGTAAGCTCCAATGGGGCAGGGACTGATGTGAATGGCCAAATATTCTCTGTAAAGCGCTGCGGAATATGTGTGCGCTATATAACTAACTGGTAGTAATAATAATAATAATAATAATAATAATTGTTCACGCAATGCAAGCCACGCATTGGTTATGGCATCATTGTGTCAACCTCCTTTTCATCCCCTTAGGGAGGTTTATTTAAATTCTAATTACGTAGCTTTCCTATTTCCCACCTGCAGAATACCTATGTTACATTTCATCTTCCTAACATATCGGGAAATAAGAGATTTAGGGGGACATTTACTAAGCAGTGATAAAGGTGGAGAAGTGAGCCAGTGGAGAAGTTGCCCCATCAACCAATCAGCAGCTCTTTATCATTTTGTAGTATGCAAATTATAGCTGTTACTTTAGTGCTGATTGGTTTCCATGGGCAACTTCTCCACTGGCTCACGTCTCCGCTCTTATCACTGCTTAGTAAATGTCCCCCTTAGTAATGAGTGAGTGAGGGAGTGAGTGAGTGAGTGAGTGAGTGAATGAGGGCTTTTGCACATATATATATATATATATATATATATATATATATATATATATATATATAAAAACTGTATATTGTGGTGAGACAGGGTTAGTTTCACCAGGGAATGCAGTATTTTCCTGATCACAACTTCCCTGTAGAGGGTTAAAGAAAAGCCATCCAGCCATAGAAAAAATGTCTTGTAGCCAAGTAAAAGAACCTTGTTCAGTGCAAAGCCTGGATAGGGACTCTGAGGTGTGGTTGAGGGAGAGATGGGTGAATGCTCAACCACACAGCTCTGGTCCAGGTTTTCGGACCTTCCCAGCCATAGCTGGGAATTGGTCTAATTGTACTTGCAGGGATTTAAACCCTGTTCAGTCTACTGCTCAACACATTGGTGCTGAAGAGCAGCCAGCAAGCAGGAAAAGTTTCCCCTAGTGCTAGGGACTTGGACCATCAGTGCCCCAACCCACTGAGAGACCGTGTATATGGTCCGCGGATTGGAAAATATATTTCTTTTGTTTGGTATGAAGTTTGTTTGCTGCCTGTATGCCATTAAATACTTGCACAAACTTTGTATATCCTGCCTGCTGTGTCCTGACTTTAACGGTGACCCTGTTACAATGTGGTGGCTGCCGTACAGACTGTAAGTAGGCCGCTTGGACAGAGAAAGTTTGTACTTTTATTTTTTAAAGTGACAGTACCTCAAAAGTGGTGTTGATGTTGTGCAGCATAGTGTGGTTGTAAATACTGGCTCATCATTGTGCATATATTAAACCGGCCACATTACACTACACCTCCTCTAAGAGCAAGAAGGAGGAAATGTTCCTGACACTAACCTCCTTGCTGGCTGCACACAAGACCACACAGGAGCAATTGGTAAGCTTCCTTAAGTTCAAAAACAAGGAATATACCTCTGGTCAGTTAAAAAAAATTAGGCATATCTCCTTATTTTTGAACAAGTGGCACAACATTTAAAGTGGCCGCAAGCCTGCCTGGTAGACAAACTAGCACCTGGCCTTACTGGGGAGTCATAGAAAGCGTACACAGACTTGCCAGATAATGAAACTACTAACTATGAGAAACTAAAAATTGCCATTCTGGCCTGAAGCGGTCTTACGGCAGCAGGTAAAGCACAGCGCTTCAGGGACTGGGCCCTGTGTCCAGGGGTATCAGTCCGGAAGCAGCTGGCTGAGCTCTCCCGCTATGGCAGAAGCAGTATGCAGCCAGAAGCTCATACTGCTATGCAGGTGGTAGAGATTGTAGCCATAGATCAATGTGTACGTTCACTGGGATGAGAAATGCAGTGCTGGGTACTTCACCAGGATCCCCAGTCACTGGATGCATTGGCCCTCTCTATAGAACAGTATGAAGCTGCGGGTAATATGGCTAGAATGCCCTAAAAAGAAGCCTAGGGCCCCACAGATGGTGAAGCTGGCTCCTCACTGGCACTTGCCTCCTCTTTAAGGGACCAGTCGTGTAGAGGGGTATAAAGAAACCCTGATAAATTGTTATGAATGTGGCGAATCGGGGTATGTGAGATGGGATTGTCCTAAAAACGCAGAGCCAATGGACTATAGCTCTTTAGGGCCAGTTTAGCCATTATTTTGTACCATGGTTCCACTGACTAAGCGGCCTCCCCTGTTGTGGGAACCAGTTGTATTAGTGGGTCTCTAATTTCCTGCCCTAGTAGATACAGGCAGTTAAGTAACACTCGAGTCTGAGGCTGTGTTACCCAGGGTAAGAGAGAGAGTTCCAGGCTCTACAGAAGTATTGTGCATCCATGGTTCCACCAAGAGTCTTTCAAAGAGATCAAATCAGGATTAGTTTAAGGGTCAACTGTCATGAAGTTATAGCAGCTATCAGCCTGAAGCTTCCATACCCCTTAATTTTGGTGCACAATTTCCCATGTTTCGGGGATTTGTTGAAAACACTATCTGAAGGGTTGGCCCTCCCACCAGCTAAAGCTAGTTCTTGTGGGGAGTCTTTCTACTGGACGTTGCCCTAATCCTGAGAGTGTTACTGACCAGGACTGGGAGAATTTGCCATTTGGCACCGATTTGCAAAACTTTGGTTGGGATCAATTAAATGACACTGCCCTTGCCAACATACAATCACAAGTTGTTGAGTTGAACAGGGTCGCTAAAGCCACTTATCCTCTGGATGGGACTCCTTTTTTATAAAAAAAAATTAGCTAATGTATACGGTGACGGAAAATGATGGGCATAGGCTGGAACAGCTGTTAGTGCCTCGAGTACATGTACTTGCACACAGCCCTTACTTATCCTTAGGGTGACCACCTAGGAGAATGGAAAATCTATGAGAGGGTTCTTCTGCATTTCATTTGGACAGGGGTAACTGCTTAAGTAAAAAAGTTCTGTCAACGTTGCTCCATTTGCCAGAGAACCTGTTCAAAGCCCCACCTCAGGTCCCCGCTTGTTCCAATGCCTGTCATTGGGGTGACTTTCGAAAGGATTGCTCTGGATATAGTAGGCCCTCTGGACAAGTCAAAGAAGGGCAAACAGTACGTGCTAGTCATAATGGATTATGCCACTCGCTACCCATAGGCTATCCCGCTGCAAAGCATAAAAACTGTAACTATTGCTAAAGAGCTGCTGTTGCTGTTTACTCATTTAGGTTTTCCTAATGAGATCCTAATGGACCAGGGGACCCCCTTTATGTCAACTTTTTACAGAACTCTGCCGCAATATAGGGATTTCCCGCCTCCACTCATCCAACTATCATCCACAATGGATGGATTGTTAGAGCGCTTTAATCGGACTCTTAAATCAATGATACAAAGAGTCGTCTTTGACAACAAGCCAGAATGGGACGATGTACTTCCATAACTGATGTTTGCCATGTTTGCCATTTGAGAAGTCCCATAGTCATCAACTGGCTTCAGACTCTTTGAGCTGTTGTATGGGAGACAACCTTGTGGAGTTCTGGACATATTAAAAGAGGGCTGAGATTAACAGCAGTCCGAGGAATCCAACTCTGTAGAGTTTGTAAAAAAACTTTACCAGCGACTTCACCAAATTGGCCCAAATGTCCCTGACAACCTCATAAAAGCTCAGGCCAGATAAAAGCGAGCTTATGATGCTACAGCAGAAGTTTGAGAATTCCAACCACGGGACAAAGTATTAGTCCTTATCCCCACTCAGGAGAGTAAGATGTTTGCTCGCTGGAGAGGTCTGTATGAAGTCATGGATGCTGTAGGCCCAGTGTGCTATCAAGTTAGACAACCAGGGAGATGTCACACTGGAGCTCCATCCTGGGGCTCAACATAAAAATGCTGATGCCCTGTCTTGGAAATTTGAAAGACCACATGGATGTCTGGCCATTCGAGGGGAGCAAGGTGCTTCCCCACTTGTAGAGAAAAGAGGGGGAGAGGGGGAGACAGGGTTAGTTTCACCAGGGAATGCAGTATTTCCCTAATCACAACTTCCCTGTAGAGGGTTAAAGAAAAGCCATCCAACCTCAGAGAAAGTGAGTTCTCCCAGGGTTATGTGAGAGTAGACAACTGTCCTTTATATTGGCCACTATTGCAGTGCAGTGGGCTCAGAGGAACTGAAATTACACAATTTGCTTTAAATCACAACATAATGGTGCAAATGACAGCATGATGATGCAGAGGTGGGGCTGCAATGACATGATTTACAGTACCACACCAATGCCACTTCATATTTGGACCTACCCCTCCCTTATCGCCTGGAGATCATCTTAAAAAATAGGTAAGAAATGAATATGTATAGGTGGATGATAGAAATATACTTTATGCATATACTGTACAGCCATAAATTATTCTGTCTTTCTAATAAGTCTTAAAAATATATTTCTTATACTCTGAAAAAGCAATACACATTTTCTGCACATTTCAACAGATGACATAGCGCAAAACTGCTCTTACAATGTTAAAAGTTGGAATAATTTGCAACATCATCATCTGATATACAATCATCTAATTGTATCCTGGACATGCTTGAATGACTGCATTAACAAAAAGAATCCATCAGTGACTATGAAATGCAAAATACAAAATTCCTTTACCATTTTTCCACTGATAGCAATGGCAAATAAGAGAGGACATAAACTGCAGAAACTATAAGATTAAGCAACAAAATACACAAATCCTTAAAGTGTATGTAGTATTTGCCTGGAGGAGAGAGATTTGTGGATGATGATGATGATGATGATGATAATGAAGGGGCACGGGACATTTTTTAAATGACCAGCAGGAACGAAACAAAGATGGTAAATTTGTTTATCAGTTTAACCAGCCTTGCTAACATATTTTAATTTTCTCCAAAGTTGCTTTACTAAGTGTGAGCCCTTTTTATCTATTTATGATAAAGGAATTGTAAAGTGCAGTGGAATATGTTGCTGAGGAGCAATGTTTAGGAGGAGATATGGCAGGCACATTTGCTAGGCCCCCATCGCTCAGGCAGCCTACTGAACCAGGTGCTTGCATTGCCATAAGAGGGGCTACACAGCATCAAACTGCACTGCTTGCACTCCTTTCCTAGATTCCTGTGTTCTGGACTCTGTAGATCTTATTTACTTGTGTACCAAACTTTTATTGAATATCTGACTTGTCTCAGTTTTATCATAAACAGTAACCTCATTTCTGCCTTTGTATCCAATATACCTCATCTGACTACAAAAAACATTTTGCAACAGGTTAGCAGCAGATCTTTCTATCACTTTTATTCACAATTTCTGTTATTATCAATTCTTGCCACTGGGGTTCATAATGCAAAAATAGGAATGTTATTTCTATCAGTGTGTCACTGACGTTACGTTGGACAGTTGAAAATGGCTACAAAACATGTGTAAGTGTAAAAATCTAATAAAGATAGAAAGATTTGGCTATACTTGTGCATACTATGGGGGATTGTGTTATCTCTGGAGCTATAATTTCCTAGCATCAAGGTGGGTGAAGGAGGCTGAAGTCAAGTGTGATAAATAATCCAATATGTTCTTATTTCTCATATAAGGTAAAGTATTCATGATAAAGGCATAATAACATTGCTTCAAATATTATACACTAATAATAGATATATTATGTCAAGTGTGACTACCAGGTTTAGTTTAGGAGAAAGTAATATTGTTTTACACAATCATATCGTGTTTGAGGTCACATGACTTTTCTGTGTCCCCCAATGTTAATTAACAGCATTACTAAATCAGTTTCAGGAGGCAATACATTTTAAACAATCTGGTGTCACCTAACAAAGTTAATGCTTAGGTGCCCACACATTAGATGATATGCTCCATGAGTGATGTCATCTAATGTTTTCCCTACCCTCCCCTGGCAGCCAATTTTGAGTGTACACACCAAACAATATTGCTAACAATATTGGCCCTCATTCCGAGTTGTTCGCTCGGTAAAAATCTTCGCATCGCAGCGATTTTCCGCTTAATGCGCATGCGCAATGTCCGCACTGCGACTGCGCCAAGTAAATTTGCTATGCACTTAGGAATTTTACTCACGGCATTTTCATCGTTCGGCGATCGTAATGTGATTGACAGGAAATGGGTGTTACTGGGCGGAAACAGGCCGTTTTATGGGCGTGTGGGAAAAAACGCTACCGTTTCCGGAAAAAACGCAGGAGTGGCCGGAGAAACGGGGGAGTGTCTGGGCGAACGCTGGGTGTGTTTGTGACGTCAAACCAGGAACGACAAGCACTGAAATGATCGCAGATGCCGAGTAAGTCTGAAGCTACTCAGAAACTGCTACGAGGTGTGTAATCGCAATATTGCGAATACATCGTTCGCAATTTTAAGATGCTAAGATTCACTCCCAGTAGGCGGCGGCTTAGCATGAGCAAATCTGCTAAAATTCACTTGCGAGCGAACAACTCGGAATGAGGGCCAATATTGCTAACAATATTGTTCAGTGACGTCACCCCTCCGCCGGCCTGTACATTCAGTTTTGGACGATATAGTCCACATTTGACTTCATGTACAGACGACAGAAGGGGTCATTAACAAAGCACAGGAGCATGCATCGTTAACTATATAGGCCCTCATTCCGAGTTGATCGGTCGCAAGGCGAATTTAGCAGAGTTACACACACTAAGCCGCCGCCTACTGGGAGTGAATCTTAGCTTCTTAAAATTGCGACCGATGTATTCGCAATATTGCGATTACTAACTACTTAGCAGTTTCAGAGTAGCTTCAGACTTACTCTGCCTGTGCGATCAGTTCAGTGCTTGTCCTTCCTGTTTGACGTCACAAACACACCCAGCGTTCGCCCAGGCACTCCCACCGTTTCTCCGGCCACTCCTGCGTTTTTTCCGGAAACGGTAGCGTTTTCAGCCACACGCCCCTGAAACGCCGTGTTTCCGCCCAGTAACACCCATTTCCTGTCAATCACATTACGATCGCCGGAGCGATGAAAAAGCCGTGAGTAAAATTACTTTCCACATAGCAAAGTTACTTGGCGCAGTCGCAGTGCGAACATTGCGCATGCGTACTAAGCGGATTTTCATTGCGATGCGATGAAAAATACCGAGCGAACTCGGAATGAGGGCCATAGTACGTACACATTAGACAATAGGCATGAAAGTATCGTTATTGATATTGAGCATATCGTTTAAAAATCATGTCTAATGTGTACACACCTTTATTCTCTTATATACTAGTAGATAATACAACATAGTTTAATACAAATGACACAAAATATATGGAACAAGAATATGCTGTCTTGTAACAAGAAACCTGGACATGGCTGTTGAAAGATACAGATAAATTCAAGTGAATGGGGCGTGTCTCTGTTGCGGCCGTGCACGCCCCTAGTCACAGATGGAGCCACGACTAGTGTGGCTCCCTCTATAGATAGATAGATAGATAGATAGATAGATAGATAGATAGATAGATAGATAGATATATAGATAGATAGAAACTGTGTAAGTGTATTTTCTCTATAAAGGGTGAAAATATGTGTTAAATGTGTCCTTCATTTGTCTGAAACTCATTCAACTATGATTTAACCAGGCTTTTTACCAATATCAAAAGAAAAGAAAATTACACGTGGCATTGCACTTGACACCTTAAAATGAATAAGATGTACTGAAAAACACTCAAATCTATTTTGTGCCGCATTAGAGCAAAGTGAACAGCAAAGAAAATAATTGCAGAATATGTTGTAAGGGGCAGCAAAGCTTTAACACAAAATGAATTGCAAATAGAAACAATGTTGAAAGAATAAATAAATGGAAAAATTAAGTAATTTATATAGTATCAAGAAAATATCTACTCAAACAGTGGTTTTTCAATCAAAACAACCCCTGCACTGGTAACTACTATGCTTTAGGAAATTAATTTGGCCATAAATTAATATGAAAACACTGGCTGAGAACCTTGCACCCAAGGGGTTGGAGGTACCGGGACTAGTGTATCTGTGTGTAGTTAGATAGATAGAGAGATAGATAGATAGATAGATAGATAGATAGATAGATAGATAGATAGATAGATAGATAGATAGATAGATAGATAGATAGATAGAGTGTGTGTGTGTATATATATATATATATATATATATATATTTAACCACTACTCATTTTTCATGAAGTACTGCCATATGAGACAAACATCCTCCATCAGATTTGGGTTACATATGTGCCTGATGACAGTAAACTACTGGACATGTGATTTTCGAAATTGCAAAATTTTCGAAATTAGGTGTTTTCAAGCACTTAGACCTTATTATTTGAATTTACTCAATTTTGATCGATCTTAAGGCTTAATTCAGACCTGACTTCCCCTCTGCAAATTTGCAGAGGTTTGCGATCAGAGAGTCGCCACCCAGACAGAGTGAATACCTGCCCTGTGCAAGTCTGCATATGCCTTGCGAAAATCTCTGTGAACGTTGATCAGCTGCAAATCTGTTCGCAACTCACTCACCCATCTAATGATTTTTGCAGTCTGTGCATAGCCCAGGACCTACTCCTACAGTGCGATAGAATCGGGGCCGGAGCTGATGTCACCCATACTCCCTGAAAACACTTGTGCATGCCTGCATTTTTACTGACACTCCCAGAAAATGGCCAGTTACCACCACCAAATATTCACTTCCTGGCAATCAACTTGCATATGCCTAGTGATAAAAAAAGACTCTTGATATTTTCGCAGTTTGGCCTCACACGTGCCCACTACAGTCCTCATGCATGCTCAGTCGATCGATAATCAGCCATCTTGTGAATTCACACAACTGCAATCAGGTCGGAATCAGGCCTTTAGTGCTTAGTTTAAATTACACTGAGTGCCAAATGATTATAACCACTGGGTAAATACTTTGTTGGGCCACATGTTGCCTGTCATAAGGCTTGAATTCTTCTATGTATGGATTCTACTGTCAGATTATTTTGAGGAAAATATTAGCCCAGATGTGATGAAATTCATCTCTATAATATTGCCGCACCAGCCTGAAGAGTCGTGATGGTGCAAGAAGAAGCCATGCTTTCATACTCTTGTCTCTATAGCCTCACACTAGCATCTGCATGGTGCAATTAAAAATGTGAATCGGCAGACCACGTGACCAGTTTCCAATCATTTACTGCCCAATTTCTGCGTTCCTGAAGAAACTAGAGACCTCTCACCCTGTTTGAAAGCAATGGATTATGAAAGGCCTTCTGTTTCTGTAGCCCATATGATGTAATGTGTCGTGTACTGTTCATTGAGAGACAATATGAATTGGTCCCTGATTCAGAGTATCGATAATTTTTATTTACCATTTACCTGACTGTCGGACTGAACAAGTCTGTCCACTCTCCCTTCTGCTCAAGAATCTAGTAGGCCTTGCACTCAGACCCAGAGTCTGAGAGTTATTTACTAAGCTTCCGATTTTGGCCGATTTTGTGTTTTTGTTCAAAGTGTAAACTCAGGAAATTACTAAACTCAAATCTTGGCAGTGATGAGGGCATTCATATTTTTTTTGAAGGCAGAGAAAAAAAATACGAATGAATACACCATCGGTCAAACACGCCTGTTATTTTATACAACTCGGTAATTTACTAAAAATTCGTATTCACAATCACTTCTGGCAATAGCCAAACACTGTCGTGAAAAAGTACAAATGGTAAAAAAAAGCAGTTTTCAAATAGACCTGCTTTTCCCCCCCGTATTCTGATAGGCATGCACTGATCAGTGAGATCTGTGCATGTTTATCTGTGGGAAGGGGTGTGAAAGAGATAAAATCATAAAAAATTTTTGTGTGGGGTCCCCCCTCCTAAGCATAACCAGCCTCGGGCTCTTTGAGCCGGTCCTGGTTGTAAAAATACAGGGGGAAAATTGACTGGGGTCCCCCATATTTAAACAACCAGCACCGGGCTCTGCACCTGGTCCAAAAAATATGGAGGACAAAAAACGTCGGGGTCCCCTGTATTTTTAACACCAGCACTGAGCTCCACTAGCCAGAGAGATAATGCCACAGCCGGGGGACACTTTTATATAGGTCCCTGCGGCCCTGGCATTAAATCCCCAACTAGTCACCCCTAGCCGGGGTACCCTGGAGGAGGGGGACCGCTTAAATCAAGAGGTCTCCCCTCCAGGCACCCAAGGGCCAGGGGTGAAGCCTGAGGCTGTCCCCCCATCCGTGGGCGGTAGTTGGGAAGCTGATAGCCTTTTGTGTAAAAAGAAAGAATATTGTTTTATTGTAGCAGAACTACAAGTCCCAGCAAGCCTCCCCCGCAAGCTGGTACTTGGAGAACCACAAGTACCAGCATGCGGGGGGGAATGGGCCCGCTGGTACATGTACTTCTACTACAAAAAAAATACCCAAATAAAAACACAACACAGACACCGTGAAAATACAAGTTTAATGTACATACATGCACACTTACATACACACATACTTACCTATGAAGCACTTGGTGACTCCTGTCAAAGAGGGTCCCTTCAGCCAATCAGGGAGCGCCACATCATGGCACTCTCCTGATTGGCTGTGCGCGCCTGCACCGTCAGTCAAGCGGAGCACTGTGGATACAATGTAGCGTAGCACAGCTACATTATATCCAATGGTGGGAACTTTGCGGTCTGCGGTAGACCGCGAGGTTAAGTGGGGACACCCACAAGAGTGACCCCACTTAACCTCGCGGTCTACCGCAGATCGCAAAGTTCCCACCATTGGATATAATATAGAGCCGCTACACTACATTGTATCCACAGTGCTCCGCTTGACTGACAGTGCAGGCGCGCACAGCCAATCAGGAGAGTGCCATGACATGGCGCTCCATCATTGGCTGAAGGGACCCTCTTTGACAGGAGTCACGGGGGGTCCCGACATTCGGGGAAAGGGGATCCATGTGTAAACATGGATCCCCTTTCAGTTCGTGGTTCGGGTGAGCAGTTTGTTTTTTTACCAAGCCCCTGGATTATAACTTTTAAGAAGAGGACCGATCTACACCAGATTCTTTGTAAGTATAATTTTTTTTTAACAGGTACCCCTGGATTCTACTGGACAAGAGGACCACGTGCTTCATAGGTAAGTATGTGTGTATGTAAGTGTGCATGTATGTACATTAAACTTGTACTGTCACGGTGTCTGTGTTGTGTTTTTATTTGGGTATTTTTTTGGTAGTAGAACTACAGGTAACAGCAGGCCCATTTCCCCCCGCATGCTGGTACTTGTGGTTCTCCAAGTACCAGCTTGCGGGGGAGGCTTGCTGGGACTTGTATTTCTGCTACAAAAAACAATATTCTTTCTTTTTACACAAAAGGCTATCATCCTCCTATCCACTGCCCATGGATGGGGGACAACCTCTGGCTTCATCCCTGGTCCTTGGGTGGCTTGAGGGTGGAAACCCCTTGATTTAAGGGGTCCCCACTTCTCCAGGGTACCCCAGCCAGGGGTTACTAGTTGGGGATTTCATGCCAGGGCCGCAGGGACCAAAATATGAGTGTCCCCCGGCTCAGGCATTATCTCTCTGGCTAGTGGAGCCCAGTGCTGGTGTTAAAAATATGGGGGACCCCTACATTTTTTGTCCCCTGTATTTTTTGCACCAGGACCAGGCACAGAGCCCAGTGCTGGTTGTTCAAATATGGGGGACCTCAGTCAATTTTTCCCTGTATTTTGACAACCAGGACCGGCTCAAAGAGCCCAAGGCTGGTTATGCTTAGGAACCCCTCCTAAGCATAACCAGCCTTGGGCTCTTTGACCCCACACAATTTTTTTTATGATTTTTAACTCTTTCTTCACTTCTCATAATATACACAATGAAACCCTGCACGGATCTCACAGATCTGGACAGGATTCATTGTGTTTTGTCAGGCAATGTTTTACTAATCACTCTGTAAAACACTGCCTGACATTACGAAATGACATCAACATCAGAAAAAACTAAAATGCAGAATACGACAGCATAGTAAATGAGACGTAAAAAAACAAAAAGTTGCAAATTCACACTACCGATGTCATTCATGTTTAATCTCCCACCAAGTACAAATCTTAGTAAATATACCCCCCAGTGTAATGTCTGCAGTATGTACACCTAAACAACTGCTGTCCTCATAAAATACACGAGTGCAGCAGTTTTACTACAGCTCAATACTGTTGATGCTGACAACGGTTTCACGTTCAAAGTCCATCAGATCGCATAAACTACCCACTGTTTTATGATTGACATACTTCATTAGACTCTGCATTTTCCCAATTCTATTCTTATACAGATGCAGACATCCTACATCAGCATTACCTGTGGAATAGCTAGTCATATAAGAGACGATTAAGATCATTTTCCAATGCAAGTATTAATAATTGCATAATATTCTGTAATGAATGTCTTCTTTTCAGAACAACAGAAAACAGTTTTGTTATGTCACATGTTGACAGTGGGTAGATATATATTCTTCATAATTAGCTATTATTATAATTATAAATCCATCTAAGCAGTGTTAAGGCATGGTGGTTCGGTAATTAGCATTTCTGAAATGCCACAACATAAATGGGATTGAAAACCATCTTCATTGTGTAGGATTCATTACTAAGTGGATTTTGTATCTTGTGCAGACAACACATTGCATGCACTGAGTACAAAGAAGGTCTAGAATTTGGCAGTAGGAAGAAGACTTTAAAATAAAATGATTCAAATAAACAAAGTGATGTAGAAGGAAATTGCTCATCAAAAGATAAATATCTAATCTAACAAAATATTTATTTTACACGTGTTTGAAAAAAAATATTTTATGCATAAACAATTGTACTGAATTTGGTATAATTTAAACATACAGTAAAAAAGCTAATTTCTTCCATGTTTTTAAACTTTAGTGACACATGTAAGCTATATACAGAACTGAGATATTCCACCTTGAGGTGCACAACCACGGTACATGTGCAATGTGTTGTCAGCTCAACACCATCAATTTAACCAGGGCCATATCAAGGGTCAGGGCTGCGATCAGAAATGCTCCCCTCTGTTCCAACTGCAGCCCCACAACTTACCTTTCTAGGTGTCGGTTGCTGGACCCAAAACAAGACCACAGGACACTAGGTGACGCCCCTAAGCACGACCGCAGTGAGCCGAGACAACAGCAGCAGCACAGGAAAGCATTCCGGAGCAGGAAGATATAGAAGAAAGTTCCCACAGTAATTAAAATTTGGAGCAGGCCACGACCCAATTGGAGCTCACGGACCAGCAGTCAATCAGGAGCTACAGCTGCAAATTCAAAATGCCACTGGTGCTGCCCCTCTCTGGCAGGCTGTAGCACACTCCAATACACACCACTTCCATGCAGGACCCATTGCAGTCAGGGGCCAGGACTGGTGTCCCGGGAGTTCCCTTCTGATGGCAGCCCAGTCAACTTGTTGCACTAGCCGGGTTTCAATGCCACAGGGACACTACAAATACACAATGATTGCACTTCACTGGCACTTTTTGCAGATTACTTACCGTGGAACCCCTTTTAGCACTGATGCCAGTAATGCTGAAAAATGTCTTAGTTTCCAACATGATGGAGCAGAAATAAAATTAGGGTAGGTGTCTGGCAGGGGTGGTCAGTTGGGAGGGGGTTTGTGTTGGTGAGAGTTTTATGATAGTAATGGGAAGGAACATGTTTAGAGGTGCCAGAGAGAATGGGAACGTGTGGCACGTAGCCTGCCATGGCCACTGAAATATCCAGCAACTGCCCTGGATTTTACTCACTAAAGTAATACATTTGATTTTTTTTTTTTTTTTTTTAAAGGTCCAAGAGAAACTGTTGCTCTGCTGGACCAAGGTACAAAACTGAAAAACAAAGGTTTGGAGAGCTACACCTCCCGGAAAAAAAACATTGCAATCAAAGGCTAATTTCACATTATAAAGAAGGGCTTCTACTACTGTACTTCTTGCTTGAATTGTGAAAATACCTCCACTTCCTCAGCTCTATTAGTGACCTGTAATTAAATGATTCCCCAAAGAGAATTACACAATTGAACAGTACATTGCAGAGGGACATTGAAGACACAGGGCATATACAATTTTACAAATAATAAAACTTTCAAATAAACAATAGTGACTTATGGTACGTATATAGTAAGGCCAATTTGGGATGTAGTCAGGATTCTGGTGGTCAGGTTCCTGACTTTAAGAATCCTGATGCTTACAATGCTGTGGATGCAAATGTTAAGTATTAGGGTTTGGTTAGTTTTAGGGTTTAGTGTTAGGCTACGGGAGGGGATGGTTAGCGATAGGCTGTGGGATGAGATGGTTAGGGTTGGGCTGTGGGAGGGAGATGGTTACGGTTAAGCTATAGGAAGGGTGGGGTAGGGGGATGGTAAGGGGTAAAATTCACACTGTGATCCATTGGCATTTTGAATGTTGGGATTCTGCTGTCAGGATCACAACCATCAGTGTTTCGATACCAACCCAGTCAGTTCATATATACTCTCATTCCTAAGGTCTATTTAAGACATACTATATGAGACTTTTTTGAATGACAGAGATGCTCCAAGATGAGTATTGTACTGTATTACTTATTAACTCTGCCGAGTTGCATAGGAAATGGTGCACTGAGAGAGACTATTTGAAGTAAAATAACTCCACAATATAAAAGTGCACAGCTGCAGATGCTAATTTGAAGTGGAATTTTAACTCATAACATTTTCATCTTACGCTACTGAGGAAGTTTCCTATGGCAATGAAATGCATCAGAAGTTGCTTTATTGACACTGTATAAGCCTTCTTCAGTCATCACAGAATCCCTGTCTCCCTACCATTTTATTATCACTGCATTATCAGCAGCTGCTGATTTTATTTGGTCCTTTCAGATCCACATTACACTTCTAAACTGCTAAGAGATTGCAGCCCCTTTCACCAGCAATACTTTCCCAATTAGCAGCAGCTTGACCATTCCAAAAGCTCCAAACCAGCACAAGTCCTTAAGCAGTAAGATGTCTGTAGACAGCCACTAACCATCAGTGCCACCCAGTTAGCACTGGCAACTACCATGTTCCACAAATATCAAGGGTGTTTAATGCAATGGAAGCAAAAAACAAAAAAGTAAAAACCCTTTTGGGGGGTAATCTTAAACAACATTTTTATACTTCACTACGTCCTTCTCTACATTGTGGTACAGTTCTTTCCTGGTTCACTTCCTAAATATAACCTTGGTCCTTTAGCATCAATATCTCTGTGTTTTGGTTCGATAAGGTTCTGTTCATAGGCTTCTGCTTTTCTTACTGTGCACCCCTTCTCTACGGGAACTAATTTTCTCACTTTTCCTCTCCACTGATAAAATCAATATCTACATTTTCTCCTGTGTCCTCTACCGTGCTGTGCAATTTTCAGTCCCCAGCGTGTTGCCTTGTCACACTTAACTGTTCCCTATGCTTAAAACTTAGATCCAGTTTATTTCCCATTCTAGTTGCCTCCACCATGTAAATATTACTAGAATATACACTTTTCTTAAACAAAGTTCTTGTCTACTTTCTCATCAACTCCCACCTTGATTATTATAACCTCCTCCTACAGTATGTGGCACTTTAATCCAATGTCAATCCACCTTATTATTATTATTATTATTATTATTATTATTATTACCAGTTATTAATATAGCACACACATATTCCGCAGCGCTTTACAGAGAGAGAATATTTGGCTATTCACATCAGTCCCTGCCCCAATGGAGCTTACAATCTATATATTCCCTACCACATGTACACACACACACACACACACACACACACACACACACATTCACGCTAGGGTTAATTTTTGTTGGGATCCAATTAACCTACCAGTATAGTTTTGGATTGTGGGAGGAAACCGGTGTACCCGGGGGAAACCCATGCAACTACGGGGAGAATATACAAACTCCACACAAAGCCATGGTGGGAATCGAACCCATGACCTCAGTGCTGTGAGGCAGTAATGCTAACTATTACACCATCCATACCTTAAATATCACTGAAAGTCTAATCTTCCTCAGGTCAAAATCTTTTTGCACCACTAGGCAAATTCCTACACTGTCAATGTCCTCCAGAATAAAATTGAAATTGCTCACCTTTACTTAGAAAACCCTCAACACGCCGCCCCTTCATAGATCTCAACTATCATCTGAAAATAGTCTCCCTTGCCTACTTAGCTCCATCTGTGACCTATGCCTTAACTCATCTGTGATAAATACCTCCCACTTCAGCCTACGTCTCCTGTGCTGCCATTTATGAAATACCCTATCATTCCAAAACAGACTTTTCCACTGCCTTCAAATCTTTAAAATGCTTGAAAAATTACATCTTTAGTACAATTACTCTACTTCCAACAATACTACTCTGGTACACCCACATAACTGTTTGAATCACCACTCTGAGATATACTCACTCTTGCTGTTTCTCCTCTTAACTCTTCTTACTACAACGTAAATGAACTCTTATGAGTAGGGCCCTCCTTACCCTCTATTTTTGGGTCTGCATTATGCCTGGCATTGCAGAGCTCTATACCACCACTCATCATCATCATCATCATCAGAATTATTAATAAATAGTACATTAAAACACTTTAGCAAAGTGCCACTACCAGCAATGTTGTCATGGAAATGGTAAACTGTGTACCTGGCATTTATAACAAATCATTTTATATAGCATATCTAACTGCTTTATAGCATACTAAAACCTGGGCAACTAATAATTTGTTTTTTTTATAAGGTCTTTAAGCTGCTGTAAATTGCCATTTAATGAAGTGGCAGAAAACAGTTGCTTAATGAAGGGAGTGAATCTTAGACCTGCTTCCAGAAGATACATACAGTATATAAGGTTTATAAAAGTGCAAAATATAGCCAGATAAATTTGAAATATTTTCTGATTGGCGAGTTGAAAACTTGATGTAATCTAACAATATGTAAATAATAGGTGTAGGAATTAAGCTAACAACTTAATTACTTTATCTTAAATATACAGTAAGATAACTTTCTGGATTTTGTTTTAATTTATTCTACAAATCAGCAATATAGACTTCTATTGTCATCAGAAAACTTTCTTAAAACTTTTGTTTTGTTCAAACTATGAAAACAATTAGGTAATCTTCTAATTAGGCATATGAACTCTATAAATGGTATCATCAACAGAAATCTATATTCTTTATTAAGTAATAATTATAATGACTACCAATGACTGAAGATTTATTCTAAAAATTAACTGAAAAACCTCATAAATAACATAAACTGCAAAAATGAATTGTTTTGTTTACCTCTAGGAGTCTTCCCTACCTGATAATTCTGCTTTAATTAACTGCCTGGATGAAGTAATGATAACTTTTAATCAGCTAACCTTTCTTAAATACTTTGAAGCAAAATACCTTTCCTTCATATAATACCACCCTGTGGCAATCTTAAAGCAATTATATCTCAGGAGTAATTAAAGCCATAGTTTTGCCCATGCATTAACTAGCCACTGGCCTGAAGATAAGTGCTATCACATTTAAGACAAAAGAGTCATTGCAGAGTGTATATCATAATTTACTATAGCAAGATTAATTATTATTTGTTGCAAATTGTACACATTTAATTTTGAAAAAGCTTGTGCAAGTAATAGACAATGCATTATATGCAATTACACAGGGCATTATACAGTAGATTGCTATAGAGTGCTTATCTTAAGGCCAGTACTGACGGGAGAGATGTGTGCTGAGCGATCTTAACACAGACCGCTCAGGACACATCTCTCCCCCCTCTCAGCACAGCGTGATGTGTGCTGACCGAGGGGAGCGCTCACTTAACACAGCGCTGAAGTGAGTGACCCGCTAGATTGAGCCTGCATGCAGGCCAATATAGCACCAGCGATAGTGCCGCGCATCGCTATCACTGGGAGGAATACACGCAGACAGATCCCTGCATAAAATTTAAGCAATCTAGTCAGATTGCTTAGATTTTAAACACGAATCTCTCCGTGTGTACCCCCCTTTATACTCTTTACAGCACAGATTTGGGCAACCAAAATTTAGGATCAGATAAGGATTTGTTTGAGCCTCAGGGCAAGTAGCATTCAACAGTGCAGTGCACAGTCTAGGCGGGAGCAAAACAACAGAAAGTAACAGACTCTCTGTTTGAGGCTACTTGTTGGTGCATACTATCACATGTCATAGGCTTTATGTGCAGCCTTATTGGTGTGCTCTTGCTGAACAATAGCTGCAAGCAGAGAACTTGCAGCTTTTCATAGGTCAATGCAATCAAACCAGAGAAGGTATCACTATTTTGTTTCCAAGGTTGGGGAATAGTTTTAGTTTGTGGGGGTCCAGAACATGCCTGCCTATAATCCATCACTGTTTAGGGGTGGCTATTGAATTATTCGCCACTGATGGGTCTCCGCTGTTCGTGCCATTGGACTTTACATCAATAGAAGGAAACCATCAATGAGCATCACTACTACTTTGGGACATGTGACAGTGGCAAGTAAACCAGAAAAGGTGGGTGGATGAAAGCATTTGTGACGGGGCAAAGCTAAGCAGTGTGCACCAAAAACAAAGACATCTCCCATTTACTATCGGACCTCTGACATTTAGGTTTAAAAACTTTGTACCTCCAACATCAAAGGCTAAATCATCAAAGACACAGGAGGCAAACATTCAACAATTAATGCTCATCCCGATCTCTGTTTAGAATATACTCAACTACCCAAAATACAAGGTTTATACATAGCTAGCTACAGTCCCCTAATTTATTAAATTTCTAAACTCCTTGATAACTGGCACCTTGATAGGGAAATTTTTGCTCAGGGCCAGAATAAGCACTATGGGTCCCCTGTGTGGATCCTTCCCACTGGGAACAACAAGAGTTAATAGGATCCATTAAAGGGAATGTTATCCTTACATAAGCCAATATTAATTTTGAGATTTGTTTTTTTCTTTAGTGTGCACTCATTTTGAGAAACATTTTTTCGTCATGGCTTGCCATAAACATTAAATGCGTGCCATCACACAAGTTCTACATTTATAGCACTCAAAGGATGGAAAATAGCTACTTTCTTCAATGGTGTAGTGAAGATATTTAAGCAATTAAGTATATGACCCTGGAGGAATGATCCTTACCTTTCAAGACTTAGGGTTCTATTTGCTAAGCCTCAGGTGTAGATAAAGTGGATGATAAAGTACTAGCCAATCAGCTCCCAACTGCCATTTTTCAAACACAGTGTGTGGCATGTCAATTAGGAGCCAATTGGTTGGTACTTTATCTCCATCGACTTTATCTCCAGCCAAGGATTAGTAAATAGACCCCTTAGGTAGTAAACTGATTTGTCAAACACACATTTTTAACATATCTGCAAATAATACATTTTTCCAACTTCATACACTTGCCATGCTCACTGTCGAACCTTCTTACCCTTTTTAAAACCCATCAAATACAGAAAACAATTTGCATATTCTGCTCTTTTATAAGCACAGTTATAGAGTTGGGCAAGGCTGTATACATAAATGGCATATACTTTAGATGTACACTCAGTAACATCAAAATGATTAATCAGATATACAAACCTGCAACGTGCATAAAACCCCTGGCAACTCACATGAAACCCCTGGCATTGCGCAGGTAAAAATGTTTAAAAACCCACCCTGGGAGGTGTGACCAAATTCAAAAAGTCACCACTGAAGGGGTTAAATGATTGCCCCTTTACTGTAACTCATCGGGCAGACTCACCAGAAACTTTTGATGCCTGCATCATGCATACTGTTACATTTACCCCAAGGAGTATTACACTGCAGGTTGTTTTTTATTTTATTTTTCTAACTTTTAAAGTTATATCATTGTAATGGTTATCAGATCTTTATGCATTATATATGGATTTTGAAAATATTGTGCTTATGTGGCTAGACCATCTGAAATACTGTATATTGTGTTATTAGTCCGGGATTAGTTTATACTTTTCTGCACTTGTACATTGGAATGGTTCAGTATGATTTGCCGGTGGACGGGATGCAGGCTGTCAGTATACCGACAGCAGCACCCTGTTCATCAGAATCCATCAGAATCTCGATAGACCCCCATTAATCCCCCTAATCCTCACCTTTTCCCTACCCTTACCCTCTCTTGTGGGTGCCTAATCCTAACCCTTTGCACTTGGTGCTAAACCCTAACCCTCCCTCCCCACTGCCTAAACCTAACCCTCTCCACTTGATGCCTAACCCTAACTTCACCTTCTAAGTGCCTAAACCTAACCCTCCCAGTCACGATCCGGGTATCTGGACGCCATTTCTTACCTATCAGATGCCTCCTAAGGCTGGCTCAGCGCTCCAGGACTGGATCCCATCTGTTATCCTGATGTGCACATTCCCGCATCCTCTCCTGTCTCTCTGGACGCAGTCACAGTAACGCCTTATACATCTGGCATGGCGTCTCCCGCGGCCTCCGCCGCCGTCCCTGAGCTTCTGCATTCAGAGTGGCGATTACGTCAGCCGCGGCCTCCGCTGTGTCCGCGTGGTCGGATGTGCATCTGTCAGCCTGGCGTCTCCTGTCTCCGGTGGCCGGCGCCGCCATTACTGTTTTCCAGACCACATGGATTACAATCCAAACTTCCCTCCAAGTGTCTGCATGGGCGCAGCCATCTTGGATTTTGTCAGCTGATCATTCCTACCAATCCGTTGTCAGTATTATTAATTTGCATAATTGCCTAGCCAATGCCTTCCTTGCTGCAGGTATAAATAGGTTGTGCCTGAGCAAGGAAGGCGTCAGTGCTTTGGTTGTCAAACCTAGTTCCAGTTTGTCTCTCTTCTGTGAATGTCTTCCAGGTTCCAGCTCCTGTCTCCAGACTTCTGCTATAGAGACCCGCACCAGCATTCCATCTGCGGTGTAGCCTGACTCTCCGATCCATTCTGGACTCACCTGTTTCCAGCTACAACATCACCTGCTTCCAGCTCAGCTTCCAGCAGTGTACAGCTTCTCTTAAAGGGCCGGTGTCCTTTCTGCAGTTTACCACTCTCCACCGGTATTATTATTTCTCCGCTCTCAAATTCTACATTTCATCTACATTGCATCGCTCTCAAGCTTTATTTATTATTTAACTGGTTCCAGCCAGTATCCACTCCGTGCCAACACCTGTCTGGTTCTAACCAGTACCCACAGCAGCATTTTATCTACAGCAGTCCAGCTTTCCCTGGAACACCAGCTGGTACGACCCTGGGCTTTCCTCATTGCTACAGTTGAGCCTGGTAAGGACTTTCCAACTTGCAGATAATAAGAACTGTCTCATACCACCAGAGCTCTGTGGCCCCTGCCACCCTGTAGTACCCAGGAACTGTATTATTATTTCTCTGCTGATTTTTATGTTACTTTTTACTGCTACTGTGATGCATGGAGTTTGTCATAAATAAATATCATTGACTTTTACTCAAGTTGTCGTGGTCACGCCTTCGGGCGGTTTCTCTTCATGTTACTTACATGTCCAGGGGTCTGATACAACCTCCCAGGTTCCGGTACATCTCAGCCCCTACAACTGAGGCTGCCTTCCGTCAGCTCAGGCCCTCAGTTGTGACAGTAAGCACTGACCTAATGAATCCAGCCGGAGACCAGGATCAAGCGGCCAGGCCGATGCAAGAACTGGCAGCCCGACTAGAACATCAGGAGGCTGCACAGGGCCACATCATCCGCTGTCTCCAGGATCTCTCTACTCGGCTGGATGGGATTCAGACAACTCTCCGTGAATCAGGCGCTTCTGGTGCGTCAACCACAGTGACTCCAGTTATAACCCCACCCACCTTACCCATTTCTGCTCCACGTCTTCATCTTCCAACGCCTGCAAAATTTGACGGATCTCCAAGATTCTGCAGGGGATTTCTCAACCAGTGTGAGATTCAGTTTGAGCTACAACCTGGCAATTTTCCCAGTGACCGTACAAAAATTGCCTACATCATCTCACTTCTCAGTGGCTCAGCCCTTGACTGGGCATCACCGTTATGGGAGAGGTCCGACACCCTGCTATCTTCTTACACTGCATTCGTGTCAACATTCAGGCGCATCTTCGACGAGCCAGGCCGGGTAACTTCAGCTTCGTCTGAGATTCTCCGTTTACGCCAGGGATCACATACTGTAGGACAATATCATATACAGTTCCAGATCCTGGCATCTGAACTGGCATGGAACGACGAGGCCCTGTATGCTGCATTCTGGCATGGTTTATCCGAGCGTATTAAAGATGAGTTAGCTACCAGAGACTTACCCTCCAAGTTAGATGAGCTAATCTCACTTTGTACAAAAGTTGACTTACGTTTCAGAGAGAGAGCAACTGAGCGTGGAAGATCATCTGCTCCAAAATCTTCTGCTCCTCCTCCTCGTCAACTGTCACCATCTAAAGATGAGCCCATGCAACTTGGCCGTTCCCGTTTAACTCCTGCTGAGCGCCGAAGACGTCTCTCCGAGTCTCTCTGTCTTTATTGTGCAGCTCCGTCTCACACCATTAATGCCTGTCCCAAACGTCCGGGACTCCAAGTCCTAGCTCGTCAAGGAGAGGGCCGGCTAGGAGTAATGATCTCCTCTCCATCTCCTCAAGATTGTAATCTCCCAGTCTCGCTTCAAGTTGCTCAACGTTATCAGAACGTCATTGCCCTCCTGGATTCCGGAGCAGCTGGGAACTTTATTACCGAAGCCTATGTTAAACGGTGGTCCCTACCCACCGAGAGACTTCCTTCCTCCTTTTCCTTAACTGCCATGGATGGCAGTAAAATTTTTGATACAGTTATTGCTCTAAGGACTCTACCAGTTCGTCTGAGAGTGGGAGTTCTTCATTCCGAACTTATTTCACTTTTAGTGATTCCAAGAGCCACACATCCTGTGGTCCTGGGCCTTCCATGGCTCTGTCTTCACAATCCTACAATTGATTGGACGACTACGCAAATCCTGGCATGGGGTTCCTCCTGTGCTGAGACATGTTTGTTTAAAGTGTTGCCTGTCTGTTCTTCCTCCCCCAGGTCGTCTGATGTTCCACCTCCTCCATATCAAGATTTCACGGATGTGTTCAGTAAAGCTTCTGCTGATATCCTTCCTCCTCATAGAGAATGGGACTGCCCGATTGATCTCGTTCCAGGGAAGGTTCCACCTCGAGGCCGAACTTATCCGTTGTCTCTGCCCAAGACGCATTCTATGGAGTAATACATTAAAGAGAACCTAGCAAAGGGGTTCATTCGACCTTCTTCTTCTCCAGCCGGCGCAGGCTTCTTTTTTGTAAAAAAGAAAGATGGTGGTCTGCGGCCGTGCATCGACTACAGAGGTTTGAACGACATTACCATTAAGAACCGCTATCCTTTACCCCTGATTACTGAGCTCTTTGACAGAGTTAGCGGAGCTACCATCTTTACAAAGCTGGACTTGAGAGGTGCATACAATCTCATCCGGATCCGTGAGGGTGACGAGTGGAAGACCGCATTTAACACCCGTGACGGTCATTATGAGTACCTCGTCATGCCCTTCGGATTGAGCAATGCTCCAGCTGTCTTCCAGCATTTCGTCAATGAGATCTTCAGAGACATTCTATACCGTCATGTCGTGGTCTATCTAGACGATATCCTCATTTTTGCCAACAATTTAGAGGAACATCGTTTTTGGGTAAAGGAGGTTCTGTCCCGTCTCCGTGTCAATCATCTCTATTGCAAATTAGAGAAATGCGTCTTTGAAGTCAAGTCCATTCCGTTTCTAGGGTACATTGTGTCCGGTTCCGGACTAGAGATGGATCCTGAGAAACTACAAGCAATCCAGAATTGGCCGGTACCCTTAACCCTCAAAGGGGTCCAGAGGTTCTTAGGGTTCGCCAATTATTACCGAAAGTTTATACGAGACTTTTCCACCATTGTGGCGCCTATTACTGCTTTCACCAAGAAGGGTGCTAACCCGTCCAAGTGGTCTGAAGAAGCCATGCAAGCTTTCCATCTTTTAAAACAGAGGTTCATCTCTGCGCCTGTCCTGAAACAGCCTGACATCGACTCTCCTTTCATCCTAGAGGTGGATGCCTCCTCCGTTGGAGTAGGAGCGGTGTTATCTCAGAAGGCTAAAGATGGCCATTTACATCCTTGCAGTTTCTTCTCACGGAAGTTCTCTCCAGCGGAGCGCAACTATGCCATTGGCGACCAGGAGTTGCTAGCCATCAAGCTCGCTCTAGAGGAGTGGAGATATCTGTTGGAGGGAGCTTCTCATTCAATCACCATCCTTACAGACCACAAGAACCTTCTATATCTGAAAGGCGCACAATGTCTCAACCCTCGTCAGGCCAGATGGGCACTTTTCTTTTCCAGGTTCGACTTTAAACTCCAGTTCTGTCCGGGCTCTCAGAATCGCAAGGCCGATGCCCTTTCCCGCTCATGGGAGCAAGAAAATGAGTCAGAGTCTTCAGACAAGCATCCTATTATAAATCCGTTGCCATTCTCCACGGTAGGGATGGACTCTACGCCCCCATCAGGGAAAAGTTTTGTGAAGCCGACACTAAGGAAGAAGCTCATGCATTGGGCCCATGCTTCCCGCTTTGCCGGACATACAGGTATCCAAAAAACCCTGGAGTTTATCTCTAGGTCTTATTGGTGGCCAACTCTGAAAAAGGACGTTTTGGAGTTTATTGCATCTTGCCCAAAGTGTGCTCAACATAAAGTATCCCGCCAGTCGCCTGCAGGGCAACTGGTTCCACTATCTGTTCCCCGTCGACCATGGACCCATTTGTCGATGGATTTTATTACAGATTTGCCCATGTGCAACAAGTTTAATACCATCTGGGTGGTAGTTGACCGGTTCACCAAGATGGCACACTTCATTCCTCTTACCGGTCTTCCGTCAGCTTCCAAGTTGGCTCAAGTATTCATACAAGAGATCTTTCGACTCCACGGTCTTCCAGAAGAAATTATCTCAGATCGAGGAGTTCAATTCACAGCCAAATTCTGGCGAAGTTTATGTCAAGTCCTCCAAGTCAAGCTAAAGTTTTCCACGGCTTACCATCCTCAGACCAATGGTCAAACTGAGAGGGTGAATCAAGACTTGGAGTCCTTCCTCCGCATCTATGTGTCCTCCTCTCAAGATGACTGGGTTCAATTACTTCCCTGGGCCGAGTTCTGTCATAACAACCAGTATCATTCTTCATCTTCTTCAACACCATTCTTCACCAACTTCACCCTAAAGTCCCTGAGTTCCAACCGCTTCCAGCAACTTCTGTTCCCGCAGTGGATATCACCTTGCATCAGTTTGCCAATATCTGGAAGAGCGTACGATCAGCTCTGCTCAAGGCATCGTTCAGGTACAAGAAGTTTGCGGATAAGAAGCGTCGAACAGTTCCTGCTCTCAAGGTGGGTGATCGGGTATGGTTATCCACGAAGAATTTGAGGTTAAGAGTTCCCAGTATGAAGTTTGCACCTCGCTACATCGGTCCTTTTAAAATTGATCAAGTCATCAATCCTGTTGCTTACAGACTCCAGTTGCCTCCCTTCTTAAAGATACCCAGGACATTCCATGTTTCCCTGTTGAAACCGCTAATCTTGAATCGGTTTCATTCCTCACTTCCTCCAACTCCGAAAGTCCAAACTCAACGAGGCGTTGAGTATGAAGTAGCCAAGATCCTGGACTCACGTCACCGTTACGGTCAACTTCAGTATCTTATTGACTGGAAGGGTTATGGCCCTGAGGAACGTTCATGGACCAATGCTTCTGATGTCCATGCTCCTGCCTTGGTCCGAAGATTCCATTCCAAGTTTCCTCAAAAGCCAAAGAAGTGTCCTGGGGCCACTCCTAAAGGGGGGGGTGTTGTCACGATCTGGGTATCTGGACGCCATTTCTTACCTATCAGATGCCTCCTAAGGCTGGCTCAGCGCTCCAGGACCGGATCCCATCTGTTATCCTGATGTGCACATTCCCGCATCCTCTCCTGTCTCTCTGGACGCAGTCACAGTAACGCCTTATACATCTGGCATGGCGTCTCCCGCGGCCTCCGCCGCCGTCCCTGAGCTTCTGCATTCAGAGTGGCGATTACGTCAGCCGCGGCCTCCGCTGTGTCCGCGTGGTCGGATGTGCATCTGTCAGCCTGGCGTCTCCTGTCTCCGGTGGCCGGCGCCGCCATTACTGTTTTCCAGACCACATGGATTACAATCCAAACTTCCCTCCAAGTGTCTGCATGGGCGCAGCCATCTTGGATTTTGTCAGCTGATCATTCCTACCAATCCGTTGTCAGTATTATTAATTTGCATAATTGCCTAGCCAATGCCTTCCTTGCTGCAGGTATAAATAGGTTGTGCCTGAGCAAGGAAGGCGTCAGTGCTTTGGTTGTCAAACCTAGTTCCAGTTTGTCTCTCTTCTAGCAGACTCGAGGAATTATTGAAAGCAGAATGTAGACATTGGTGGGATAAAACCACCCTTACTAAATATATTGAAAATAACAAAATTCCTCGAGGTCTGCGGATCTTTAAGAGTCTATCATTTCAGGATAATCCGGAACTGAGAATACAGTGGGAGAATGTTTTGGATAAATGTTCTATGGCATTAATGCAATTATTAATTGATTATAGGGAATCCAAACTTATAGAGATTGAAAAAGAGATTAAGGTGGTACAAGAACAATTGGTTAAACATAAGGAGGAGCCATATTATAAAGAAAGAGAAATAATAGTCAACAAGAGAATAGAAGAGTATGAGAGAGAGACGATTGAGAGGAAAGAAAAGAAATTTGCCAGAGATTTATTGGATTATCAGTCTGATTGTGTAAGAAGTTTTTCCAAAAATCGGAAACGGGAAAAACCACTCAATCCTCTGAATTCCAATCAAGAAAAGCTTCAATATGATAGGAGAACAGAACATGGGGGAAGAGATGAATACTATTCCCCTAGGTCCACTGTTCAATATCAAAACCGTGGAAGGAATCAGATGAGAAAATCTCATTCTTATCCATCAGGATCACCGGGGTGGAGGGAAGTTCGTTATAATAAATGGGAGAAAAAACATCCCCATAATAATTATTATACTAAATCAAATTATGAGTCTAGAAACCGACAGGAGTCTTTTTTAGATCCAAACAGGAGATTAGGGGATCTAGTCCCCTCCCCTCATTTTCAACATCACAACAGATACGAACCCCTAGCAGGAACCCCAAAAAGAGCAAGGGAACCAGAAGAGGAAGACGAGGGGGACAGAGGAGGAGGAAGAAAGAACCAACGATTCCATTAGGTGCCGATACGGTTTTTAATCTCTCCTCCAAACCCCTTAATCAATTGGAAACCAAGGTATTAGCTAAGGGTATGAATTTTGCCCCAACTACAAAGCCCAATTTTTTTGAATTATTTATAGAACTCAATAGGTACGTTAGGAGTCTATGTAGAAAAAGGTTTTTTGCATGCACTAATAATATATCAAAACCTGAAACACAAGTAATACTAGATCGAGATGACCAATCAGGTCTGACGATACTTAATGAGTTACTTATAGAGAGTGCAGCTTGTGAAACCCAGACTATATCAGAAACTTTGATTTTTGACATTAATAACACCTCAGAACCTGTGTTTAAAAATAAATCTCAATTTTATCCTTTACAACATAGGACTAGTGCTATAGAAACTTTTTATATTCAATCTTTGAATGATTTTCGAGCTTTATGTGACACTAAGACACATTCGTGTCTATATAATCTAAATAGTGAGGAACGGAGAGTCCTTAAATCATTAGCTAATGATATGACACTTACAATCAAACCAGCAGATAAAGGGGGGGGACTAGTGGTCCAGGATACATGTGATTATCTAAAGGAGGCTAAACGCCAATTATCGGATAAAATTTTTTATCAAGCATTAACTGCAGACCCCTCCCGTAAATATCAGCTAGAATTAAAAAAGTTATTAGAAAATGCTAAATCTGAGGGTGTGATTACTCAGGATGAGTTTAATTTCCTCTACCCCCTCCACCCTATCGTCCCGACTTATTATCACCTCCCCAAAATTCACAAAACACTTCACGATCCCCCAGGGCGACCTATTATTTCTGGGATTGGGGGTCTTACGTCTAATTTATCCTATTATGTTGATCACTTTTTACAACCTTGCGCAACATCTCTGAGGTCTCATATCCGGGATACCACTGAATTTATTCGATTAGTTGAAGGTCACAAATGGACCTCTGATTATATACTAATCACCTGTGATGTGCAAGCTTTGTACACTAATATTCCACATGCTCAAGGAGTACAAGCTGTGGATACTGCACTTATTAAAACCGGAATGGACTCAGAGATGAAACGCAATTTTATCACTTCTGCCATTTATTTTATTTTAACACACAATCACTTTTTGTTTGATCACTGTCACTATCTACAGGTACTCGGTACAGCGATGGGGACCAGGTTCGCACCGAGTTTCGCAAATATCTACATGGGTGACCTTGAACAGACACTTATCTGGGAAGGCCCCTACTCTGCGAACCTGGTCCTTTACTGTCGCTATATCGACGACCTGTTTTTTATTTGGAAAGGGGATGTTGACACAGTTACTAATTTTGTTGAATTTCTTAATAATAATAAATATGGTTTATCCTTCACTTGTACACACAATCCCACACGTATTAATTTTCTGGACGTTACGGTGGAGGTGGTGGAGGAAAAATTGTTAGTGTCATCTTATAAAAAAACTGTTGACACCTGCAGCTATATTCCATATACGAGTAATCACAAGAAAAGCTGGTTAAATAATGTACCCAAAAGTCAACTGTATAGGATTAGACGTAATTGTACACTAGATTGTACATTTGCTGAACAAGCTGAAGAACTTATTACTTCCTTAAGGGAACGTGACTATCCTGAAGGCATATTAGAAGAGGCTATTGCTTATTCACAAACATTGAATAGGGAGAATATTCTTAAGATAAATAATATATCACTAGATAATGAGGTTGGAGATGTGAATGAAAATTCATGTAATATAAGGGCACAAGATCTCCCTATAATAATAAAAAAACCTATTGAGAACTCTAGATCCAAAAATGATAAGAAAAAAACTCATAAAATCAATGAATATAAATTGGCTTTTAAATCCAAATATAATGTAAAAGCAAATAAAATTTCTTGCATAATTAAACGTAATTATAAGTTACTGTTAACTGATCCGGTTTTGAGTACTTCTCTTCCTACAAATCCTACGATTATATTTAAAAAGGCAAAGAATCTTAGAAACATACTGGCTCCTAGCTTTTTTAAGAGGTCGCGTGATGATACTGAGACGAGTAAGCAACAAACATTAGTGGGTTCACAGGTAGTCGGTTTCTTTAGGTGTAATCACAACAGGTGTACAACATGTACTCACGTTGCTAATAAAACCAAATATATCTCCTCGTCTGCTTCAAAAAAGGAATTTAAAATAGAAACCTTTATTAATTGTAGTACGCATTTTGTAGTGTATTTATTGCGGTGCTCGTGCCAGCTTTATTATGTTGGGCGAACAACTAGGGCACTTAAATTACGTTTTATGGAGCATAGGAGAAATATTCTCAGGGGCTTTATGAATCATAGTGTCTCTCGTCACTATGCAGAAGCTCATGCTAATGATCCTGCCTGTCTCCAAATAATTGGGCTTGAACAAATTAAGGTTACCCCCAGAGGTGGAGATAGATTTAGAACACTCTGTCGTCAAGAAGCTGCATGGATTTGGAAATTACAGACACTGAAACCACAAGGGCTGAATGAAACAATCGATCTAGAATTCATTTAGATTCATTTTTATCTATGTTTATTATTATTTCTCATGTTGGTTAGATTCATCTTCTCAGTCCCGATCCCACATGTGGGTGAGAGTGAGAGCGGACCATGCCTGTGCACTGATTAAACGATAGTTCACTGGCTTCTGCTATATGGCTTGATTGATGTGGCTAATCCAATGTACATTGCTGGCTCCCATAACCGCGATCTTACTTGGCATTGCCTCTATACAGCTAGAGGCATGTCATTTATCAGGTCTGATCGCGTTTTTGGTTGCTCAGCTATAGAACATTTCCAATTTGAGATCTCTGGTTCCGGATTATAAAGTATTCTTTTAATGAATTCAAATAATTATATTACTATATGGTTAATTTGTGGCCCCGCTATATAGATCTATAGGCATTATACTATTAAAGGGCGGGTGTGTGTATATATATTTTTATAATTTTTTTATAATATTTTTTTATAATATTATGTTGTGTTTTGGCTAATTATTTTGATTCTAAAGGTTTTTCTATATTAATACAACATTTATTAAATAACACCTTAAGTATTCTAGGTGCTTCACTACTTTATGGTTATGCCATTACTGTGATTAAAGTAATGTAATGAATATATTTCTATCCTCTATGAGATATATGTGCTTTTAAACAGGTGGCACTATGGATTTCTACAGACTGATGGAGTTATGTAGTATTTTGTTCTGTCCGCTTAGCAACACATTTTTTCTTTTATATTAATTATTATGATTAAATTGTATTAGGTTATATATATTATTATTATAGGTAGAACTATAATAATTTATGTAATGGACCTTATTAACTGATTCCCTGAGCTAACCCCTAGCCTTGTAAGAGATTGATAAATGAGGCACCTGCTGTGATTTTGTACACACCTATTCTCACTAATTACAAAGCACAGGGTATAAAAGATAGAAAGTGCTCAGAAGGGAATACTTTGCCTCTTGAAGAAGCCGCCTGGGGTGCGGAGAAACGCGTTGAGGACACAGAGAGGACGGGTCACTGAGAATATCACCGAGACCATCCAAGTGCTCACAGGAGAAATACACCTGCTGTTCTATAATATCAAGTTGTCTGTAACCTGTTGCCGGCAATCAGCCTGCTTGTGAAGAGACCGGACTCTTCATTTCTTCACAATTTTTCACACCATCAGCCTGTCTTGCTGAGCATGGCTATTTCCAATCAGGGATAATACACGGCAGTTTAGCTTACCAACTCTGTGCTGTGTTAAAGAAAACATCCATCCCTGCGGGCGCCGCCGACGGATGTCTCACCCGTGCAAAGGGTGATAGAGAGCGGCTTTGCATTACCCACCGTGCATAGGAAAGCAAGGACAGCGATTCAGTGAGTAATTGAAACCGTACGGTTCTTTCATATCATATCCATCACGTGGAAAATTATACTTTACATATATGGTTACAGAGGCTGAATTTATTAGCCGGAGGACATATTCTTTCTGAACTGTGAGAGACTGAACAACTTAGAATCCAGTATATTGAAAGCTATATAGGTGAAAACCGGTGACCCACTCCTATATGTTTTTATTATAGGCATATATATGCTATTATCTGAGGTGTAATTACACCCAAGTTTTATGTGTTATATATTATTGTGGTCCATTATTAGTTTTTATTTTTCTATGTTTCTTTTTGTGTTTTATATATTTTTTTGCTAGCTAAATAAATTGTTTTATTATATTTGGCAGTATTATTGGATTTTCAAGCGCCGACCTGGTATTTGTTTGTTTTCTATTGCTAATTGCTGAGGAGGCTGGCTACCTCCTTACCAGGTGGCTGCTGATTCCAATTCACATTTACACAGTTCTGCCCAGCGCCAACAAACCTTATTTTTTGTTTCTTGTTCCAAATTGCCAGAGGTTTGGGCAGCAGGTCAGCACTGTGTTTATACAAAATGAATGTTGCTTGCTATGCGGACAGAATACAACGTAGACATGAAGTACTTAAGAAATACACTTCTGAGAATGTTAATAAGAAAAAAGATAATCCAGTGTATGATGGATTCTTTCAGGATTCTAGCAGACTCGAGGAATTATTGAAAGCAGAATGTAGACATTGGTGGGATAAAACCACCCTTACTAAATATATTGAAAATAACAAAATTCCTCGAGGTCTGCGGATCTTTAAGAGTCTATCATTTCAGGATAATCCGGAACTGAGAATACAGTGGGAGAATGTTTTGGATAAATGTTCTATGGCATTAATGCAATTATTAATTGATTATAGGGAATCCAAACTTATAGAGATTGAAAAAGAGATTAAGGTGGTACAAGAACAATTGGTTAAACATAAGGAGGAGCCATATTATAAAGAAAGAGAAATAATAGTCAACAAGAGAATAGAAGAGTATGAGAGAGAGACGATTGAGAGGAAAGAAAAGAAATTTGCCAGAGATTTATTGGATTATCAGTCTGATTGTGTAAGAAGTTTTTCCAAAAATCGGAAACGGGAAAAACCACTCAATCCTCTGAATTCCAATCAAGAAAAGCTTCAATATGATAGGAGAACAGAACATGGGGGAAGAGATGAATACTATTCCCCTAGGTCCACTGTTCAATATCAAAACCGTGGAAGGAATCAGATGAGAAAATCTCATTCTTATCCATCAGGATCACCGGGGTGGAGGGAAGTTCGTTATAATAAATGGGAGAAAAAACATCCCCATAATAATTATTATACTAAATCAAATTATGAGTCTAGAAACCGACAGGAGTCTTTTTTAGATCCAAACAGGAGATTAGGGGATCTAGTCCCCTCCCCTCATTTTCAACATCACAACAGATACGAACCCCTAGCAGGAACCCCAAAAAGAGCAAGGGAACCAGAAGAGGAAGACGAGGGGGACAGAGGAGGAGGAAGAAAGAACCAACGATTCCATTAGGTGCCGATACGGTTTTTAATCTCTCCTCCAAACCCCTTAATCAATTGGAAACCAAGGTATTAGCTAAGGGTATGAATTTTGCCCCAACTACAAAGCCCAATTTTTTTGAATTATTTATAGAACTCAATAGGTACGTTAGGAGTCTATGTAGAAAAAGGTTTTTTGCATGCACTAATAATATATCAAAACCTGAAACACAAGTAATACTAGATCGAGATGACCAATCAGGTCTGACGATACTTAATGAGTTACTTATAGAGAGTGCAGCTTGTGAAACCCAGACTATATCAGAAACTTTGATTTTTGACATTAATAACACCTCAGAACCTGTGTTTAAAAATAAATCTCAATTTTATCCTTTACAACATAGGACTAGTGCTATAGAAACTTTTTATATTCAATCTTTGAATGATTTTCGAGCTTTATGTGACACTAAGACACATTCGTGTCTATATAATCTAAATAGTGAGGAACGGAGAGTCCTTAAATCATTAGCTAATGATATGACACTTACAATCAAACCAGCAGATAAAGGGGGGGGACTAGTGGTCCAGGATACATGTGATTATCTAAAGGAGGCTAAACGCCAATTATCGGATAAAATTTTTTATCAAGCATTAACTGCAGACCCCTCCCGTAAATATCAGCTAGAATTAAAAAAGTTATTAGAAAATGCTAAATCTGAGGGTGTGATTACTCAGGATGAGTTTAATTTCCTCTACCCCCTCCACCCTATCGTCCCGACTTATTATCACCTCCCCAAAATTCACAAAACACTTCACGATCCCCCAGGGCGACCTATTATTTCTGGGATTGGGGGTCTTACGTCTAATTTATCCTATTATGTTGATCACTTTTTACAACCTTGCGCAACATCTCTGAGGTCTCATATCCGGGATACCACTGAATTTATTCGATTAGTTGAAGGTCACAAATGGACCTCTGATTATATACTAATCACCTGTGATGTGCAAGCTTTGTACACTAATATTCCACATGCTCAAGGAGTACAAGCTGTGGATACTGCACTTATTAAAACCGGAATGGACTCAGAGATGAAACGCAATTTTATCACTTCTGCCATTTATTTTATTTTAACACACAATCACTTTTTGTTTGATCACTGTCACTATCTACAGGTACTCGGTACAGCGATGGGGACCAGGTTCGCACCGAGTTTCGCAAATATCTACATGGGTGACCTTGAACAGACACTTATCTGGGAAGGCCCCTACTCTGCGAACCTGGTCCTTTACTGTCGCTATATCGACGACCTGTTTTTTATTTGGAAAGGGGATGTTGACACAGTTACTAATTTTGTTGAATTTCTTAATAATAATAAATATGGTTTATCCTTCACTTGTACACACAATCCCACACGTATTAATTTTCTGGACGTTACGGTGGAGGTGGTGGAGGAAAAATTGTTAGTGTCATCTTATAAAAAAACTGTTGACACCTGCAGCTATATTCCATATACGAGTAATCACAAGAAAAGCTGGTTAAATAATGTACCCAAAAGTCAACTGTATAGGATTAGACGTAATTGTACACTAGATTGTACATTTGCTGAACAAGCTGAAGAACTTATTACTTCCTTAAGGGAACGTGACTATCCTGAAGGCATATTAGAAGAGGCTATTGCTTATTCACAAACATTGAATAGGGAGAATATTCTTAAGATAAATAATATATCACTAGATAATGAGGTTGGAGATGTGAATGAAAATTCATGTAATATAAGGGCACAAGATCTCCCTATAATAATAAAAAAACCTATTGAGAACTCTAGATCCAAAAATGATAAGAAAAAAACTCATAAAATCAATGAATATAAATTGGCTTTTAAATCCAAATATAATGTAAAAGCAAATAAAATTTCTTGCATAATTAAACGTAATTATAAGTTACTGTTAACTGATCCGGTTTTGAGTACTTCTCTTCCTACAAATCCTACGATTATATTTAAAAAGGCAAAGAATCTTAGAAACATACTGGCTCCTAGCTTTTTTAAGAGGTCGCGTGATGATACTGAGACGAGTAAGCAACAAACATTAGTGGGTTCACAGGTAGTCGGTTTCTTTAGGTGTAATCACAACAGGTGTACAACATGTACTCACGTTGCTAATAAAACCAAATATATCTCCTCGTCTGCTTCAAAAAAGGAATTTAAAATAGAAACCTTTATTAATTGTAGTACGCATTTTGTAGTGTATTTATTGCGGTGCTCGTGCCAGCTTTATTATGTTGGGCGAACAACTAGGGCACTTAAATTACGTTTTATGGAGCATAGGAGAAATATTCTCAGGGGCTTTATGAATCATAGTGTCTCTCGTCACTATGCAGAAGCTCATGCTAATGATCCTGCCTGTCTCCAAATAATTGGGCTTGAACAAATTAAGGTTACCCCCAGAGGTGGAGATAGATTTAGAACACTCTGTCGTCAAGAAGCTGCATGGATTTGGAAATTACAGACACTGAAACCACAAGGGCTGAATGAAACAATCGATCTAGAATTCATTTAGATTCATTTTTATCTATGTTTATTATTATTTCTCATGTTGGTTAGATTCATCTTCTCAGTCCCGATCCCACATGTGGGTGAGAGTGAGAGCGGACCATGCCTGTGCACTGATTAAACGATAGTTCACTGGCTTCTGCTATATGGTTTGATTGATGTGGCTAATCCAATGTACATTGCTGGCTCCCATAACCGCGATCTTACTTGGCATTGCCTCTATACAGCTAGAGGCATGTCATTTATCAGGTCTGATCGCGTTTTTGGTTGCTCAGCTATAGAACATTTCCAATTTGAGATCTCTGGTTCCGGATTATAAAGTATTCTTTTAATGAATTCAAATAATTATATTACTATATGGTTAATTTGTGGCCCCGCTATATAGATCTATAGGCATTATACTATTAAAGGGCGGGTGTGTGTATATATATTTTTATAATTTTTTTATAATATTTTTTTATAATATTATGTTGTGTTTTGGCTAATTATTTTGATTCTAAAGGTTTTTCTATATTAATACAACATTTATTAAATAACACCTTAAGTATTCTAGGTGCTTCACTACTTTATGGTTATGCCATTACTGTGATTAAAGTAATGTAATGAATATATTTCTATCCTCTATGAGATATATGTGCTTTTAAACAGGTGGCACTATGGATTTCTACAGACTGATGGAGTTATGTAGTATTTTGTTCTGTCCGCTTAGCAACACATTTTTTCTTTTATATTAATTATTATGATTAAATTGTATTAGGTTATATATATTATTATTATAGGTAGAACTATAATAATTTATGTAATGGACCTTATTAACTGATTCCCTGAGCTAACCCCTAGCCTTGTAAGAGATTGATAAATGAGGCACCTGCTGTGATTTTGTACACACCTATTCTCACTAATTACAAAGCACAGGGTATAAAAGATAGAAAGTGCTCAGAAGGGAATACTTTGCCTCTTGAAGAAGCCGCCTGGGGTGCGGAGAAACGCGTTGAGGACACAGAGAGGACGGGTCACTGAGAATATCACCGAGACCATCCAAGTGCTCACAGGAGAAATACACCTGCTGTTCTATAATATCAAGTTGTCTGTAACCTGTTGCCGGCAATCAGCCTGCTTGTGAAGAGACCGGACTCTTCATTTCTTCACAATTTTTCACACCATCAGCCTGTCTTGCTGAGCATGGCTATTTCCAATCAGGGATAATACACGGCAGTTTAGCTTACCAACTCTGTGCTGTGTTAAAGAAAACATCCATCCCTGCGGGCGCCGCCGACGGATGTCTCACCCGTGCAAAGGGTGATAGAGAGCGGCTTTGCATTACCCACCGTGCATAGGAAAGCAAGGACAGCGATTCAGTGAGTAATTGAAACCGTACGGTTCTTTCATATCATATCCATCACGTGGAAAATTATACTTTACATATATGGTTACAGAGGCTGAATTTATTAGCCGGAGGACATATTCTTTCTGAACTGTGAGAGACTGAACAACTTAGAATCCAGTATATTGAAAGCTATATAGGTGAAAACCGGTGACCCACTCCTATATGTTTTTATTATAGGCATATATATGCTATTATCTGAGGTGTAATTACACCCAAGTTTTATGTGTTATATATTATTGTGGTCCATTATTAGTTTTTATTTTTCTATGTTTCTTTTTGTGTTTTATATATTTTTTTGCTAGCTAAATAAATTGTTTTATTATATTTGGCAGTATTATTGGATTTTCAAGCGCCGACCTGGTATTTGTTTGTTTTCTATTGTCTCTCTTCTGTGAATGTCTTCCAGGTTCCAGCTCCTGTCTCCAGACTTCTGCTATAGAGACCCGCACCAGCATTCCATCTGCGGTGTAGCTTGACTCTCCGATCCATTCTGGACTCACCTGTTTCCAGCTACAACATCACCTGCTTCCAGCTCAGCTTCCAGCAGTGTACAGCTTCTCTTAAAGGGCCGGTGTCCTTTCTGCAGTTTACCACTCTCCACCGGTATTATTATTTCTCCGCTCTCAAATTCTACATTTCATCTACATTGCATCGCTCTCAAGCTTTATTTATTATTTAACTGGTTCCAGCCAGTATCCACTCCGTGCCAACACCTGTCTGGTTCTAACCAGTACCCACAGCAGCATTTTATCTACAGCAGTCCAGCTTTCCCTGGAACACCAGCTGGTACGACCCTGGGCTTTCCTCATTGCTACAGTTGAGCCTGGTAAGGACTTTCCAACTTGCAGATAATAAGAACTGTCTCATACCACCAGAGCTCTGTGGCCCCTGCCACCCTGTAGTACCCAGGAACTGTATTATTATTTATCTGCTGATTTTTATGTTACTTTTTACTGCTACTGTGATGCATGGAGTTTGTCATAAATAAATATCATTGACTTTTACTCAAGTTGTCGTGGTCACGCCTTCGGGCGGTTTCTCTTCATGTTACTTACATGTCCAGGGATCTGATACAACCTCCCAGGTTCCGGTACATCTCAGCCCCTACAACTGAGGCTGCCTTCCGTCAGCTCAGGCCCTCAGTTGTGACACTCCCTACCCAGTCCCTAACCTTAACCTTCCTATCCCTGCTCCCTAACCCTAAACTCCCGCCCCCGTAGCAGGATGCCAGCACATCCTGCTGTGAGGATGATCGGTGTGCTGGCTGTCGGTAATGTGATGACGGTATCCTGAGCAGCGTCGGTATGTAGACACCACCATTGCATCTTCCCTTGGGATCCCGGCATTGGTATATTGATCCCATTGGGATCCCATTCTTCAGGAATCTAACTGCTTCCCTTTTGTAAGACCTTGGCAATCTCTAATTGATCTATAAGTTATAGTGTCTATGGTTTTATTTTTTGTAAATTGTATTGGTCAATAAAGTAAAATTATTTTTTTCTTATTTTATACACAGGTACTCTAAAAAGTATTTTTCTTTTAGATTTTTCAGAAATTTCTGTATAAAAGGTTTGCAAGTATGTCAAAATAACTATTAAGCTTAGCTGGATTTGCAGTCAAACATAATTTTTTTCCTGTGTATATTGTAAGTAAATGTTATACTGTAAATATGAAGAGAAAACAACTGTAACAGGGAAAATTAGATGTTATTTGAATGATAACTTGGTCTAAATTATTTTGGGGTATACTGTAAAAGTCACTTAATGATTTCTAATGTATAAATAAATAGATTAAATGTATTTTGGTACTTTTACTATTCATTAACATGATGTTTTCTGCATGGACATTTAAAGCAACTTTTGCTATTGTGTGTTTTGTATCATAACATATATTTCTGTTGTTTGCAAACTAACTTCAAAACATTTTGTTTCTGCTGGAAATCTTTAAAACCATATGTTAGGTTTCTACATATGAAAATTCTTCAAGCTGTGAGTAATGCTGTGTGAGAAACAAAAAAAAAAACAGGTTTATTATTAAAAACATGTTTTTTTGTCCTTGTGAATTATGTAGCTTAGTACACAGCTGACTCAAATGAATTTAATTTAAACCCAACTCTACAGAAGATAACTTTCCAAGCTACTGTACCAAGTACATATAATTAAAAAAACAAAAAACATTAAGTGCACACGGTACAACTGTGGAAAGTCTCACACTGCTCCTGAATATGGGACTTACCCAATGCCCACACATGGACCACAAAGGCCCTGATTCAGGTGCAGACCCTGTCCGTACCTGCATCTTTTGCCATTCACACATCTGCAACTTTATGCAAATGCTACTACAGAGCCCATAGGCATGCACAGACACCGACATGGGGGTGCTGCTCTAGACTTCTCCCCTCCACCACATATGGTCTACTCTCATCCCCAACCCAGTCCAGGACATACCTGTAGATTGCTTACCTGGCGGCCCAGGGGAGCAGTCTTATGTCCCAGAGGAAGGGGTGAAGGAGGTAGTCCATTACCCATTCAACAGGGGAAGTCTGGAGTGGCACCCCCGTGTCAGCTTCTATACATGCCTATGGCAAAACCTTTCCCTGGTGTACAAACATGTGTCCATATGTGCAAGGGCTGAGGCACACACTTTCATTGATACCACTTGGTACACCTTTAGGTGCAACATCAGTTGCATACCAGTCAGGTGCAGATTATACAGCATGTCTAAATATGGCCACCTATATGTTTCTTCTGCATTTCTGTACGTGCCCATAATGTTCCCATAACATGCCTATAAGACAGAATATCTCAATGAATCCGCTTAGCCACCTCCTTGTCACCAGCCAGGAACACATAAAACATTTTGGGGACCCATCGTGAGACCATCCATCTCTCTGTACACCCAGAATCTGGATGCATGCACAGTGTGACTTAAAGCATGTGCAGATCGAACAATTGATCCACTGTGCCCAGCGGGATGCAGCTTAAAAGTCAGCTGTCAGGATCACCGCATTCAGGATAATGTCAACAGCCGGAATCCCAGAGCACCAGGGCTATTCCCACTCGTGGGTGTCCACGACACCCATAGAGTGGGAACAGATCCTGTGGTGAGCACAGCAAGCCACCGAGCCCACAAGGGGAGTCTTAGTGCTCGCCCCACTGCTGGCATTCTGGCAGGCCCGATGGCGCTGTCGGGATATTGACAGCCAGCATCCCGCTCGCCGGGATAACTTATGTAACCCGTGCCCATCATCGCTGCTTAATCCAACTCAAAATCGAGACCAAAGAGTGGAGTCTAAGCTTCACTGAGCAATCCTAAAAATCTTTTTAAATCTACTGTATGAACACTCTCTTAGTATAATCTGCTATAAATAAATACTCATCAAAAGATCACAAGCAGAATATATGAAGAAATGATCAGAATAACAACATGAAATAGCTTGCACATTCCTTTAACCATAATAACTGTAATATGTAATTAAACACAGGACCAAATAATCATCACATACAGTATAGGAAACATAAAAAATAATTCTTAATTGGGGAAAAATATAGAGATGATATATATAGCCGTTAGTGACAAAACATATAATCCAAATGACCCTGGACAGATCTTCTCTGGTCAGGTTTCAATTTAGAGAACACGCATTACACCACATTGGCCCTCATTCCGAGTTGTTCGCTTGCTAGCTGCTTTTAGCAGCATTGCACAAGCTAAGCCGCCACCCTCTGGGAGTGTATCTTAGTTTAGCAGAATTGCGAACGAAAGATTAGCAGAATTGCGAATAGAAAATTCTTAGCAGTTTCTGAGTAGCTCCAGACTTACTCAGCAATTGCGATCAGTTCAGTGAGTTTCGTTCCTGGTTTGACGTCACAAACACACCCAGCGTTCGCCCAGACACTCCCCCGTTTCTTCAGACACTCCCGCGTTTTCCCCAGAAACGCCAGCGTTTTTTCGCACACGCCCAGAAAACGGCCAGTTTCTGCCCAGAAACACCCACTTCCTGTCAATCACACTACGATCACCAGAACGATGAAAAGACCTCATTATGCCGTGAGTAAAATACCTAACTTTTGTGTAAAATAACTAAGCGCATGCACTTTGCGAACCTTGCGCATGCGCAGTAAGCGACTAATCGCAATACAGCGAAAATCGGCAACGAGCGAACAACTCGGAAATGACCCCCATTGTCAGTATATTCTTCTAAAACAGACACCTTTTAGCAACCAGTTTCTGTGTATCATTTTCTACATTGCAATGGAGAAATGATTTAATTTTTAGAAAATTTTGTTAATTTACACCTATCACATCAGTGCATTACTTTTTAATTAAGATGTAACAATGTCAGTATCATTAATATGTAATAAACAATTTGGTCACAGCAGATGCAATTCAGTCTTATCCCCGCAGTTCAGCTATAAATAAATCCAGGTCTCATAATTATTGCAAATTAGTACCTCTACACATAGACATTGTGCAGAAATGTGTGAAATGGACGTATAGTAATTCAAATGCAAATCTGACATGAGTCAATGTTCATGTTACTGTAATTATAAGGCTGGTTTTTGCATCCATACGAACTTTGGGGGCAAAACTGAGTTACATTTACTGTGACCTATTTCCATCTATTACATCTCACTGATGTATTATTTCCTTGCACTGAGCAGTACCTGTTCTCCTGAAGATAGACATTGCTATGGACATATGAGAATTTCTAGTGCTTATGCAAAGTAAATAAGCAATTATATATATAATATACAGTATATCAACACACACATACACATGAAATGTGAAAATAAGGCATTACTGTATTTCTTTATTTAATAGGAAAAAGGATCTGTAAAGCCTGAGACTGGTGATTGTACTACAAAATGCTCTTCACCATTTGATCAGGGCTGGTTCGAGCCTAATTGTTTTGGTAAGGGAATATTTATTTTGGTTCCCCTTAGTGGAATATATACTGTAGGTGTGTGGCTTCATGGGGAATGGGAGTAGCCAAAGAACAATACCAATTCACATTACACCTCACAGTAATGACCATTAGTCACAATACACCACACAGTAGTGTCCGCTATTCGCATTACACCACACAGTAGAGCCCCTTATACACGCTAAACCACACAGTAGAGCCCCTTATACATGTTACACCACAGTAGAGCCACTTTAACTTTTGCACGATATTCTAATTTTCTGAGTTTCGCCTGTACATGCATTAACCAGCTTTTCTCAACACTACTTTACTTACTAGACTGCCACTTTGTATTAAGTTCCATCAGAATGTCAATAGTAACTCTAAAGCTGATCTATCACCTAGAAGACGGCTTAAATATCACCTGAAGTACAGACGGGTCCACATTTATCGTGACCTTTAATAGGATTAACTGAGACTGGCCAGTCGGACTTAATCCCCTGCTTTAATGACTTAATCCCCTGTTATATTGTTCTCTGTATTGTATTGCAGCTGAGAACAATAGATGAAGGGTTTATGCTAATAAATCATTTTGTGACTAGGCACAGAAAACTAGTCAAGATAACGGTGGACCCATCTGTAACTTAAAAATACAGAACTAGGTGTTTGCCTGCTAATGAGAGCTATCCTCCAGACTGCATGATATGTTCCACTATATGTACTAATAGTGGAGATTACCACTCTTAGGTCCTCTGGTTACCTCCAAAATGTCCCTCTTTACAGGGGACAGAACATATGACCCCTTCAGTGAGTCCTTCTGGATTGGTTTCAGCGCCGGGGACTGACTTCTTTCCTAACAGCAACTGTCTCCTACTGTAACCAAGCACTATCATCTCTGAAGGAAGTTGGGTGGTGAGGGGAGTGCTGGATCCAGATAGAAGGTGGCTCACTGGGCAGTCCTAAGGATCAGGTTCCACCTCAGGAGAGAGCCCACATCAGCTGGCCTCAGCTCATAAATGGCGCAGTGGTTGGCCAATACCTTCTCATGGACAGCATCCTCAGACTTCCCCATGGTTCCCTTACTGTTATTTAGCTTAAGGGGAGTGAACAGGGTCCAATTACTCGGGTGGTCTTCTGTTTGCCGGCGGTCGGGCTCCCGGCGCTCAGTATACCGGCGCCGGGAGCCCGACAGCCGGCATACCGACACTTATTTTCCCTCGTGGGGGCCACGACCCCCATAGAGGGAGAATAAAATAGTGTGGCGCGCGTAGCGCGCCACCGTGCCCGTAGCGTGGCGAGCGCAGCGAGCCCGCAAGGGGCTCATTTGCGCTCGCCAAGCTGTCGGTAAGCCGGCGGTCGGGCTCCCGGCGCCGGGATGCTGGTCGCCGGGAGCCCGACCGCCGGCCAGCCGTAGTGAACCCCAATTACTCTCCAGTTATATGGGGTAGCAAAGCCTGTTTCCTGCCATTGTTAGCTGTGGGTATCTCGGGTGCTGATGGTATGGGTTCAATTTAACAATTACCTCAAGCACCCCATGTAGCCAAAGCCATTTCCCAGTTAGGGCTGATTCCCCCTCACTTCAACAGCGCAGACAGAGTGAGTGACTGTGACTCACTGTCGCTGACTGCAGCAGCACCCTCATCAGTCTGACACTCTATACAGCTGCATACTTAGTGTAATGGTCAGCCTGGCCCTGCATTTGATACAAGTCCCTAAGTTCGGACTCTACAGTAGGCTACGTGGGAAGCAGTTACAATACTGCTAGTCAGGATCCTGACTGTCAGTATACAGACAGCGGGTTCTGACTAGCACTGAAATGCTGACGCCAGAATCCCTTTGCCACAGGCTTCTCCCCCTCTATGGGTGTCGTGGACACCCATAGAGGGAGAGAAGCCTGTGGCGAAGGGATTCTGACATTGGCATTTCAGCACTAGTCGGAATCCTGCTGTCCTGCAAGCCCAGCAAGCCTCCGTGCCCGCAGCATGGCGAGCGAAGCGAGCCCGCAAAGCGATTGCTAGCATTCGTCCTGCTGCAAGCATCCCAGTGGCTGGGATCCCGCTGTCAGTATACTGAAGGCCGGAATGCTAGCCAATGGTTTTAATACATATCCCGGCTATGTTATTACAGATATGCGATTTGTTAAGCTATCAACAAGTCGACAGCAAGAAAAAAAGGGGGTTCCATTAGTTAAAATGAGAAAATATGCCATATTTCGGGCAAAAGCCAATTTGAGATTTTAGCTGCACTTCTAAACATTAAATCAGTTGGTTAACACTGGAAATAGTCATGCTGTCACTGGAAGCAACCTCCACCGGAGATAAAACTAGCAGCAACAGCATATTGATAAGGATCAAAAAGGTTAATGTACTGCTGCAATCCTCCGACTGTTGGCGAAATTTTAGGATGATACTAACAGGCATACTATATTTATCACAATACGTATCTCAGATGCGGATGGGATAAAATCGCCCAAACTCAGAGCAGGAAGCCGGTAATCAGATGACCTGGGTCTTGGTGACTGTAAGTAATTTTAGAATAAAAAATTATATATTTTTTTTTAGAGATGTGCACCGGACATTTTTCGGGTTTTGTGTTTTGGTTTTGTATTCGGTTCCACGGACGTGTTTTGGATTCGGATGCGTTTTGGCAAAACCTCCCTGAAATTTTTTTGTCGGATTCCGGTGTGTTTTGGATTCGGGTGTCTTTTAAAAAAAAAAAACCCTCAAGAACAGCTTAAATCATAGAATGTGGGGGTCATTTTGATCCCATAGTATTATTAACCTCAATAACCATAATTTCCACTCATTTCCAGTCTATTCTGAACACCTCACACATCACAATATTATTTTTAGTCCTAAAATTTGCACCATGGTTGCTGGATGACTAAGCTAAGCGACCCAAGTGGCCGGCACAAACACCTGGCCCATCTAGTACTGGCACTGCAGTGTCAGACAGGATGGCACTTAAAAAAATAGTCCCCAAACAGCACATGATGCAAAGATAAAAAGAGGTGCACAAAGGTCGCTGGATGGCTAAGCTAAGCGACCCAAGTGGCCGACATAAACACCTGGCCCATCTAGGAGTGGCACTGCAGTGTCAGACAGGATGGCAGATTAATAAAATAGTCCCCAAACAGCACATGATGCAAAGAAAAATAGAGGTGCACAAAGGTCGCTGGATGGCTAAGCTAAGCGACCCAAGTGGCTGACACAAACACCTGGCCCATCTAGGAGTGGCACTGCAGTGTCAGACAGGATGGCACTTAAAAAAAATTGGCCCCAAACATCCCATGATGCAAAGATAAATTAATGAAAAAAGAGGTGAAAGATGGAATTGTCCTTGGGCCCAGGCCCTCCCACCCACCCTTATGTTGTATAAACAGGACATGCACACTTTCGGAGTACACACTGGAGGGGCGGCAACTTAGGTAAAATATAGCCAGTTTTGGGCAAGGGCCTCCAAATTGCCTCTTATTCCTGCCAGTATACGTACGGACTGTCAGACGTGCCTACTTGGATGCGGTCACTCATATAATCCTCCACCATTCTTTCAATGGTGACAGAATCATATGCAGTGACAGTAGATGACATGTCAGTAATCGTTGGCAGGTCCTTCAGTCCGGACCAGATGTCAGCACTCGCTCTAGACTGCCCTGCATCACCACCAGCGGGTGGGCTCGGAATTCTTAGCCTTTTCCTTGCAGCCCCAGTTGCGGGAGAATGTGAAGGAGAAGCTGTTGACGGGTCGAGTTCCGCTTGACTTGACAAGCGTCTCACCAGCAGGTCTTTGCACCTCTGCAGACTTGTGTCTGCCGGAAAGAGAGATACAACGTAGGCTTTAAACCTAGGCTCGAGCATGGTGGCCAAAATGTAGTGCTCTGATTTCAACAGATTGGCCACCCGTGAATCCTGGTTAAGCAAATTAAGGGCTCCATCCACAATTCCCACATGCCTAGCGGAATCGCTCCATTTTAGCTCCTCCTTCAATCTCTCCAGCTTCTTCTGCAAAAGCCTGATGAGGGGAATGACCTGACGCTGGCAGCGTCTGAACTGACTTCACGTGTGGCAAGTTCAAAGGGTTGCAGAACCTTGCACAACGTTGAAATAATTCTCCACTGCACTTGAGTCAGGTGTATTCCCCCTCCTTTGCCTATATCGTAGGCAGATGTATAGGCTTGAATGGCCTTTTGCTGCTCCTCCATCCTCTGAAGCATATAGAGGGTTGAATTCCACCTCGTTACCACCTCTTGCTTCAGATGATGGCAGGGCAGGTTCAGGAGTGTTTGCTGGTGCTCCAGTCTTCATGCGGTGGCTGAATGCCGAAAGTGGCCCTCAATTCTTTGGGCCACTGACAGCATATTTTGCACGCCCCTGTCATTTTTAAAAAAATTCTGCACCACCAAATTCAATGTACAGTATGTGCAAAACATGGGACGTGCTGGAATTTGCCCACATGTAATGCACACACAATATTGCTGGCATTGTCCGCTGTCACAAATCCCCAGGAGAGTCCAATTGGGGTAAGCCATTCTGCGATGATGTTCCTCAGTTTCCGTAAGAGGTTGTCAGTTGTGTGCCTCTTATGAAAAGCGGTGATACAAAGCGTAGCCTGCCTAGGAATGAGTTGGCGTTTGTGAGATGCTGCTACTGGTGCCGCCGCTGCTGTTCTTGCTGCGATAATCATACATCTACCCAGAGGGCTGTCACAGTCATATAGTCCTGAGTCTGCCCTGCTCCACTTGTCCACATGTCCGTGGTTAAGTGGACATTGGGTACAACTGCATTTTTTAGCACACGGTGACTCTTTTTCTGACGTCTGTGTACATTCTCGGTATCGCCTGCCTAGAGAAATGGAACCTAGATGGTATTTTTTACCGGGGACACAGTACCTCAATCAATTCTCTAATTCCCTGTGAATTAACGGTGGATACCGGACACACGTTTAACACCACCGCAGCTGCCAAGACCTGAGTCATCCGCTTTGCAGCAGGATGACTGCTGTGATATTTCATCTTGGACAGTCAAATGCTCACTGGAAGTAGTACAAGTAGTCTTTCGACTCCCCCTCTGGGATGATGATCGACTCCCAGCAGCAACAACAGCAGCACCAGCAGCAGTAGGCGTTACACTCAAGGATGCATCGGAGGAATCCCAGTCCGGAGAAGACTAGTCAGACTTGCCAGTGACATGGCCTGCAGGACTATTGGCTTTCCTGTCTAAGGAGGAAATTGACACTGAGGGAGTTGGTGGTGTGGTTTGCAGGAGCTTGGTTACAAGAGGAAGGGATTTAGTTGTCAGTGGACTGCTTCCGTTGTCACCCAAAGTTTTTGAACTTGTCAATGACTTCTGATGAGTGCGCTCCAGGTGATGTATAAGGGAGTATGTTCCTAGGTGGTTAACGTCCTTACCCCTAATTATTCCAGCTTGACAAAGGCAACACATGGCTTGACACCTGTTGTCCGCATTTCTGTTGAAATAATTCCACACCGAAGAGGTGATTTTTTTTGTAATTTGACCAGGCATGTCAATGGCCATATTCGTCCCATGGACAACAGGTGTCTCCCCGGGTGCCTGACTTAAACAAACCACCTCACCATCAGAATCCTCCTTGTCAGTTTCCTCCTCAGCGCCATCAACACCCATATCCTCATCCTGGTGTACTTCAACAGTGACATCTTCAATTTAACTATCAGGAACTGGACTGTGGGTGCTCCTTCCAGCACTTGCAGGCCCCCTGCAAATGGTGGAAGGCGCCACCTCTTCTCGTCCAGTGTTGGGAAGGTCAGGCATCGCAACTGACACAATTGGACTCTCCTTGGGGATTTATGATTTAGAAGAACGTACAGTTCTTTGCTGTGCTTTTGCCAGCTTAAGTCTTTTCATTTTTCTAGTGGGAGGATGAGTGCTTCCATCCTCATGTGAAGCTGAACCACTAGCCATGAACATAGGCCAGGGCCTCAGCCGTTCCTTGCCACTCCGTGTCGTAAATGGCATATTGGCAAGTTTACGCTTCTCCTCAGATGCTTTTAATTTAGATTTTTGGGTCATTTTACTGAACTTTTGTTTTTTGGATTTTACATGCTCTCTACTATGACATTGGGCATCGGCCTTGGCAGACGACGTTGATGGCATTTCATCGTCTTGGCCATGACTAGTGGCAGCAGCTTCAGCACGAGATGGAAGTGGATCTTGATCTTTCCCTATTTTACCCTCCACATTTTTGTTCTCCATCTTTTAATGTGTGGAATTATATGCCAGTAATATCTCAATAGCAATGGCCTACTGTACCGTACTGCTATATATATATATATATATATATATATATAAGTATATATATATATATATATATATATATATGTATATATATATATTGGTGGTCAGCAAAATTCTGCACTGTCCTCCTACTATATACTGCGCACAACTACAATGCAGCACAGATATGGATAGTATACTTGACGACACACAGGTAGAGCAATGGACTACTGTACCGTACTGCTATATATAAACTGGTGGTCAGCAAAATTCTGCACTGTCCTCCTACTATATACTGCGCACAACTACAATGCAGCACAGATATGGATAGTATACTTGACGACAAACATGTAGAGCAATGGACTACTGTACCATACTGCTATATATATACTGGTGGTCAGCAAAATTCTGCACTGTCCTCCTACTATATACTGCGCACAACTACAATGCAGCACAGATATGGATAGTATACTTGACGACACACAGGTAGAGCAATGGACTACTGTACCGTACTGTTATATGTATATACTGGTGGTCAGCAAAATTCTGCACTGTCCTCCTACTATATACTGCGCACAACTACAATGCAGCACAGATATGGAGCATTTCAGGCAGAGAACGTAGATATTTGCAGCACACAGAGCACAGATATTTGCAGCACACTGAACACAGAAACTGAGAGAACGCAGCCACGTCCTCTCGCTATCATCTCCAATGCACAAGTGAAAATGGCGGCGACGCACGGCTCTTTATATGCAATACGAATCTCGCGAGAATATGACAGTGGGATGATGATGTTCGGGCGCGTTCGTGTTAACCGAGCAAGGCGGGAAGATCCGAGGCTGCCTCGGAACCGTGTAAAATAGGTGAAGTTCGGGGGCGTTCGGATCTCGACGATCCGAACCCGCTCATCTCTAAAAAAATTTACGATGAACAGCCTGTGGACTTATTAGATGCACATGGCTGATCGCAGGCTCCGGCTCCCGACTCTTCACTGCATATCCGAGCAGGGAAGGAGCCGGGAAACTATAAGGAACTGTGGATAATGACTTCTCAAGGCTTCCTCCGGTGTTTTTTCACAGTTTATTTTTAGTACATCTGAGCAGATCGTATTTCCCATTGCAAGTATGGGAAATGTGATCTGTTTACTATTAAAAAAAAAGTGAATTAAAGGGCTTGTAGTAGTTTTTCACAAAAACTGCTCCAAAAGTCCGTTAATACATTTAAGTGAAACTAAAATAAATGTGAAAACACCAGTTAATAATATTGATAATTAGGGACCTAAATGAACAAATATTTAATTATTCAAATCTAGCATTTTTTTAAGGGAATAATATAAAAATAAGCCAACCCACAAATACACATTCACTGCGTCCACTCTTAGTATTCATAGCCAGTGTTGCCAATTTTAGTCACACACTACATTATGCCAATATATTCTTAGTAAATCAGTGACAGGAGGTTTTCTAGTATGGCTGTAAGAGGTGATATAAAGCTATCCCATTTTACTATATAGGCTTGTGTGTACCATCATTTTTGCAGCAATAAACTAATTTTGCAGTTGCTAATAACATTTTTGCATTATATGGAATTATGAGGCATCATGGAAGAGCATGATGCCTCATGTCCCTGTATTATTACTTTGTATTATCCCTGCATGTTCCTCATGGAAGAGCGTGATACCCCATGTCCCTGTATTATTACTCTGTATTATCCCTGCATGTTCATCATGGAAGCGCATGATGCCTCATGTCCCTGTATTATTACTTTGTATTATCCCTGCATGTTCCTCATGGAAGAGCGTGATACCTCATGTCCCTGTATTATTACTCTGTATTATCCCTGCATGTTAATCATGGAAGAGCATGATGCCTCATGTCCCTGTATTATTACTCTGTATTATCCCTGCATCTTCATCATGGAAGAGCATGATGCCTCATGTCCCTGTATTATTACTCTGTATTATCCCTGCATGTTAATCATGGAAGAGCAGGATTCCTCATGTCCCTGTATTATTACTCTGTATTATCCCTGCATGTTCATCATGGAAGAGCGTGATAACTCATGTCCCTGTATTATTACTCTGTATTATCCCTGCATGTTCATCATGGAAGAGCAGGATTCCTCATGTCCCTGTATTATTACTCTGTATTATCCCTGCATCTTCATCATGGAAGAGCATGATGCCTCATGTCCCTGTATTATTTCTCTGTATTATCCCTGCATGTTAATCATGGAAGAGCAGGATTCCTCATGTCCCTGTATTATTACTCTGTATTATCCCTGCATGTTCATCATGGAAGAGCGTGATAACTCATGTCCCTGTATTATTACTCTATATTATCCCTGCATGTTCATCATGGAAGAGCGTTATGCCTCATGTCCCTGTATTATTACTCTGTATTATCCCTGCATGTTCATCATGGAAGAGCGTGATAACTCATGTCCCTGTATTATTACTCTGTATTATCCCTGCATGTTCATCATGGAAGAGCATGATGCCTCATGTCCCTGTATTATTACATTGTATTATCCCTGCATGTTCATCATGGAAGAGCATGATGCCTCATGTCCCTGTATTATTACTCTGTATTATCCCTGCATGTTCATCATGGAAGAGCATGATGCCTCATGTCCCTGTATTATTACTCTGTATTATCCCTGCATGTTCATCATGGAAGAGCGTGATAACTCATGTCCCTGTATTATTACTCTGTATTATCCCTGCATGTTAATCATGGAAGAGCAGGATTCCTCATGTCCCTGTATTATTACTCTGTATTATCCCTGCATGTTCATCATGGAAGAGCATGATGCCTCATGTCCCTATATTATTACTCTGTATTATCCCTGCATGTTCCTCATGGAAGAGCGTGATAACTCATGTCCCTGTATTATTACTCTGTATTATCCCTGCATGTTCATCATGGAAGAGCAGGATTCCTCATGTCCCTGTATTATTACTCTGTATTATCCCTGCATGTTCCTCATGGAAGAGCATGATGCCTCATGTCCCTGTATTATTACTCTGTATTATCCCTGCATGTTCCTCATGGAAGAGCATGATGCCTCATGTCCCTGTATTATTACTCTGTATTATCCCTGCATGTTAATCATGGAAGAGCAGGATTCCTCATGTCCCTGTATTATTACTCTGTATTATCCCTGCATGTTCATCATGGAAGAGCATGATGCCTCATGTCCCTATATTATTACTCTGTATTATCCCTGCATGTTCCTCATGGAAGAGCATGATGCCTCATGTCCCTGTATTATTACTCTGTATTATCCCTGCATGTTCCTCATGGAAGAGCGTGATAACTCATGTCCCTGTATTATTACTCTGTATTATCCCTGCATGTTCCTCATGGAAGAGCGTGATAACTCATGTCCCTGTATTATTACTCTGTATTATCCCTGCATGTTCCTCATGGAAGAGCAGGATTCCTCATGTCCCTGTATTATTACTCTGTATTATCCCTGCATGTTCATCATGGAAGAGCAGGATGCCTCATGTCCCTGTATTATTACTCTGTATTATCCCTGCATGTTCATCATGGAAGAGCAGGATTCCTCATGTCCCTGTATTATTACTCTGTATTATCCCTGCATGTTCATCATGGAAGAGCAGGATTCCTCATGTCCCTGTATTATTACTCTGTATTATCCCTGCATGTTCATCATGGAAGAGCAGGATGCCTCATGTCCCTGTATTATTACTCTGTATTATCCCTGCATGTTCATCATGGAATAGCAGGATTCCTCATGTCCCTGTATTATTACTCTGTATTATCCCTGCATGTTCCTCATGGAAGAGCGTGATAACTCATGTCCCGGTATTATTACTCTGTATTATCCCTGCATGTTCATCATGGAAGAGCAGGATTCCTCATGTCCCCGTATTATTACTCTGTATTATCCCTGCATGTTCCTCATGGAAGAGCGTGATAACTCATGTCCCGGTATTATTACTCTGTATTATCCCTGCATGTTCATCATGGAAGAGCAGGATTCCTCATGTCCCTGTATTATTACTCTGTATTATCCCTGCATGTTCCTCATGGAAGAGCAGGATTCCTCATGTCCCTGTATTATTACTCTGTATTATCCCTGCATGTTCATCATGGAAGAGCAGGATAACTCATGTCCCGGTATTATTACTCTGTATTATCCCTGCATGTTCATCATGGAAGAGCAGGATTCCTCATGTCCCTGTATTATTACTCTGTATTATCCCTGCATGTTCATCATGGAAGAGCAGGATTCCTCATGTCCCTGTATTATTACTCTGTATTATCCCTGCATGTTCATCATGGAAGAGCAGGATGCCTCATGTCCCTGTATTATTACTCTGTATTATCCCTGCATGTTCATCATGGAATAGCAGGATTCCTCATGTCCCTGTATTATTACTCTGTATTATCCCTGCATGTTCCTCATGGAAGAGCGTGATAACTCATGTCCCGGTATTATTACTCTGTATTATCCCTGCATGTTCATCATGGAAGAGCAGGATTCCTCATGTCCCCGTATTATTACTCTGTATTATCCCTGCATGTTCCTCATGGAAGAGCGTGATAACTCATGTCCCGGTATTATTACTCTGTATTATCCCTGCATGTTCATCATGGAAGAGCAGGATTCCTCATGTCCCTGTATTATTACTCTGTATTATCCCTGCATGTTCATCATGGAAGAGCATGATGCCTCATGTCCCTGTATTATTACTCTGTATTATCCCTGCATGTTCATCATGGAAGAGCATGATGCCTCATGTCCCTGTATTATTACTCTGTATTATCCCTGCATGTTCATCATGGAAGAGCATGATGCCTCATGTCCCTGTATTATTACTCTGTATTATCCCTGCATGTTCCTCATGGAAGAGCATGATGCCTCATGTCCCTGTATTATTACTCTGTATTATCCCTGCATGTTCCTCATGGAAGAGCGTGATGCCTCATGTCCCTGTATTATTACTCTGTATTATCCCTGCATGTTCCTCATGGAAGAGCGTGATGCCTCATGTCCCTGTATTATTACTCTGTATTATCCCTGCATGTTCCTCATGGAAGAGCAGGATTCCTCATGTCCCCGTATTATTATAAGTGATGTCACTGTGACGCTTACAGATACCCTCACCTCCCCATCAGCAGGTAGATGATCTCTTTGTGTGTAAAGCTATGTAAGGTAAGCTGCTGATCACCTATATTTATTTATTTATTAACAGTTTCTTATATAGTGCAGCATATTCCATTGCGCTTTATAATTGCGCGTTATAGAACAAAACTGGGTAATAACAGACAGACACAGAGGTAGGAGGACCCTAGTTTACAATCTATAGGGAAATATACCCATATACTGAATACTGATGCGGGGGACAGCACCACATATACGAGTCACCATAATTGTCTTCTGGCCACCCTCACCCCTGAGTCCTGCAGTGACTGCTGCACCTGTCAGTTAGTTTCACCACTGCAAAAACGTATATGGGCAGATAAATATTGTGCTTACTGTAGGTGGCTAAAGCATCTGGAATATATTGTGTTATTAATCTAGGAATAGGTTATCCCATGGCCATTTGTATCATAACATATATTTCTATTGTTTTCAAAATAACATCAAAATATTTTGTTTCTGCCGGAAAGCTTTAATACCATATGTTAGGTTTCTACATATGAAACTTCTTCAAGCTGTGATGAATGCTGTGTGAGAAAAAAAATAAGTTTAATTCATTAATAAAACAAGTTTTTTTTCCTTGTGAATTGTGTTGCTTAGTTCACAGCTGACTCAATTAATTTTTTTTAAACCAAACTCTAGAGGCATTAAGTCACCGTTACACCTGAGGAAAGTCTCACACTGCCAGTGTACAACTTCTTTCACTCCTCTGCTCCTTATTAAAGACTTACAGAATGCCCACACATGGACCACAAAGGGTCTGATGCTGGTGCAGACTCGGTCTGTGTCTGAAACACTTTGCCATTCACACGTCTGAAACGTAATGCTAATATTGCTACAAAGCCTTTCCCTGGTGTACAAACGTGCACAAATATACAAGTGCTGAGGCGCTCAGTCTTAGCGATACTGCTTGGTGTGTCTTTATGTGTAACATCAGTTGCATATCAGTCAGGTGCAGATTATATGCCTGAATTTGGCTTTTTATGCACCCGTGATGTTCCTAACGTTCATAGATGGAATATCTCCATGTGTCCGCTTAGCCACCTCCCTGTCACCGCTTGGGAACACCTAAAACATTCTGGGAACTTTTCTGAGACCGTCCATCTCCCAGAATGCAGCCCAAAGAGTGGAGTGTAAGCTTCACAGATCAATCATAAAAATCTTTTAAAATCTATGAACACGGGCCCTCATTCCGAGTTGATCGGTCGCAAGGCGAATTTAGCAGAGTTACACACGCTAAGCCGCCGCCTACTGGGAGTGAATCTTAGCTTCTTAAAATTGCGACCGATGTATGCGCAATATTGCGATTACTAACTACTTAGCAGTTTCAGAGTAGCTCCAGACTTACTCTGCCTGTGCGATCAGTTCAGTGCTTGTCGTTCCTGGTTGACGTCACAAACACACCCAGCGTTCGCCCAGGCACTCCCACCGTTTCCCCGGCCACTCCTGCGTTTTTTCCGGAAACGGTAGCGTTTTCAGCCACACGCCCCTGAAACGCCGTGTTTCCGCCCAGTAACACCCATTTCCTGTCAATCACATTACGATCGCCGGAGCGAAGAAAAAGCCGTGAGTAAAAATACTTTCTTCATAGTAAAGTTACTTGGCGCAGTCGCAGTGCGAACATTGCGCATGCGTACTAAGCGGATTTTCACTGCGATGCGATGAAAAATACCGAGCGAACAACTCGGAATGAGGGCCACTGTGTTATTGTAATCTGCAATAAATAAATAATACCCATCAAAAGATCACAAGCAGAGTACAGTATATAAACAAGTGATCAGAACAACAACATGAAATTGCTTGCACATTGCTTTAACCATAATATCTGCAATATGTAATTAAACTCAGGACCATATTATCATCATATAAAAATTATTCTTATTGGGACAAAAATATAAGGATGAAAAATAAAGCCGTTAGTGACAAGACATATATTCTAGAGATGAGCGCCAGAAATTTTTCGGGTTTTGTGTTTTGGTTTTGGGTTCGGTTCCGCGGCCGTGTTTTGGGTTCGAACGCGTTTTGGCAAAACCTCACCGAATTTTTTTTGTCGGATTCGGGTGTGTTTTGGATTCGGATGTTTTTTTCAAAAAACACTAAAAAACAGCTTAAATCATAGAATTTGGGGGTCATTTTGATCCCAAAGTATTATTAACCTCAAAAACCATAATTTACACTCATTTTCAGTCTATTCTGAATACCTCACACCTCACAATATTATTTTTAGTCCTAAAATTTGCACCGAGGTCGCTGTGTGAGTAAGATAAGCGACCCTAGTGGCCGACACAAACACCGGGCCCATCTAGGAGTGGCACTGCAGTGTCACGCAGGATGTCCCTTCCAAAAAACCCTCCCCAAACAGCACATGACGCAAAGAAAAAAAGAGGCGCAATGAGGTAGCTGTGTGAGTAAGATTAGCGACCCTAGTGGCCGACACAAACACCGGGCCCATCTAGGAGTGGCACTGCAGTGTCACGCAGGATGGCCCTTCCAAAAAACCCTCCCCAAACAGCACATGACGCAAAGAAAAAAAGAGGCGCAATGAGGTAGCTGTGTGAGTAAGATTAGCGACCCTAGTGGCCGACACAAACACCGGGCCCATCTAGGAGTGGCACTGCAGTGTCACGCAGGATGTCCCTTCCAAAAAACCCTCCCAAAACAGCACATGACGCAAAGAAAAAAAGAGGCGCAATGAGGTAGCTGTGTGAGTAAGATTAGCGACCCTAGTGGCCGACACAAACACCGGGCCCATCTAGGAGTGGCACTGCAGTGTCACGCAGGATGTCCCTTCCAAAAAACCCTCCCCAAACAGCACATGACGCAAAGAAAAAAAGAGGCGCAATGAGGTAGCTGACTGTGTGAGTAAGATTAGCGACCCTAGTGGCCGACACAAACACCGGGCCCATCTAGGAGTGGCACTGCAGTGTCACGCAGGATGTCCCTTCCAAAAAACCCTCCCCAATCAGCACATGATGCAAAGAAAAAGAAAAGAAAAAAGAGGTGCAAGATGGAATTGTCCTTGGGCCCTCCCACCCACCCTTATGTTGTATAAACAAAACAGGACATGCACACTTTAACCAACCCATCATTTCAGTGACAGGGTCTGCCACACGACTGTGACTGATATGACGGGTTGGTTTGGACCCCCCCCAAAAAGAAGCAATTAATCTCTCCTTGCACAAACTGGCTCTACAGAGGCAAGATGTCCACCTCATCTTCACCCTCCGATATATCACCGTGTACATCCCCCTCCTCACAGATTATCAATTCGTCCCCACTGGAATCCACCATCTCAGCTCCCTGTGTACTTTGTGGAGGCAATTGCTGCTGGTCAATGTCTCCGCGGAGGAATTGATTATAATTCATTTTAATGAACATCATCTTCTCCACATTTTCTGGATGTAACCTCGTACGCCGATTGCTGACAAGGTGAGCGGCGGCACTAAACACTCTTTCGGAGTACACACTTGTGGGAGGGCAACTTAGGTAGAATAAAGCCAGTTTGTGCAAGGGCCTCCAAATTGCCTCTTTTTCCTGCCAGTATAAGTACGGACTGTGTGACGTGCCTACTTGGATGCGGTCACTCATATAATCCTCCACCATTCTATCAATGTTGAGAGAATCATATGCAGTGACAGTAGACGACATGTCCGTAATCGTTGTCAGGTCCTTCAGTCCGGACCAGATGTCAGCATCAGCAGTCGCTCCAGACTGCCCTGCATCACCGCCAGCGGGTGGGCTCGGAATTCTGAGCCTTTTCCTCGCACCCCCAGTTGCGGGAGAATGTGAAGGAGGAGATGTTGACAGGTCGCGTTCCGCTTGACTTGACAATTTTGTCACCAGCAGGTCTTTCAACCCCAGCAGACCTGTGTCTGCCGGAAAGAGAGATCCAAGGTAGGCTTTAAATCTAGGATCGAGCACGGTGGCCAAAATGTAGTGCTCTGATTTCAACAGATTGACCACCCGTGAATCCTTGTTAAGCGAATTAAGGGCTGCATCCACAAGTCCCACATGCCTAGCGGAATCGCTCCCTTTTAGCTCCTTCTTCAATGCCTCCAGCTTCTTCTGCAAAAGCCTGATGAGGGGAATGACCTGACTCAGGCTGGCAGTGTCTGAACTGACTTCACGTGTGGCAAGTTCAAAGGGCATCAGAACCTTGCACAACGTTGAAATCATTCTCCACTGCGCCTGAGACAGGTGCATTCCACCTACTATATCGTGCTCAATTGTATAGGCTTGAATGGCCTTTTGCTGCTCCTCCAACCTCTGAAGCATATAGAGGGTTGAATTCCACCTCGTTACCACTTCTTGCTTCAGATGATGGCAGGGCAGGTTCAGTAGTTTTTGGTGGTGCTCCAGTCTTCTGTACGTGGTGCCTGTACGCCGAAAGTGTCCCGCAATTCTTCTGGCCACCGACAGCATCTCTTGCACGCCCCTGTCGTTTTTTAAAAAATTCTGCACCACCAAATTCAAGGTATGTGCAAAACATGGGACGTGCTGGAATTTGCCCATATTTAATGCACACACAATATTGCTGGCGTTGTCCGATGCCACAAATCCACAGGAGAGTCCAATTGGGGTAAGCCATTCCGCGATGATCTTCCTCAGTTGCCGTAAGAGGTTTTCAGCTGTGTGCGTATTCTGGAAAGCGGTGATACAAAGCGTAGCCTGCCTAGGAAAGAGTTGGCGTTTGCGAGATGCTGCTACTGGTGCCGCCGCTGCTGTTCTTGCGGCGGGAGTCCATACATCTACCCAGTGGGCTGTCACAGTCATATAGTCCTGACCCTGCCCTGCTCCACTTGTCCACATGTCCGTGGTTAAGTGGACATTGGGTACAACTGCATTTTTTAGGACACTGGTGAGTCTTTTTCTGACGTCCGTGTACATTCTCGGTATCGCCTGCCTAGAGAAGTGGAACCTAGATGGTATTTGGTAACGGGGGCACACTGCCTCAATAAATTGTCTAGTTCCCTGTGAACTAACGGCGGATACCGGACGCACGTCTAACACCAACATAGTTGTCAAGGACTCAGTTATCCGCTTTGCAGTAGGATGACTGCTGTGATATTTCATCTTCCTCGCAAAGGACTGTTGAACAGTCAATTGCTTACTGGAAGTAGTACAAGTGGGCTTACGACTTCCCCTCTGGGATGACCATCGACTCCCAGCGGCAACAACAGCAGCGCCAGCAGCAGTAGGCGTTACACGCAAGGATGCATCGGAGGAATCCCAGGCAGGAGAGGACTCGTCAGAATTGCCAGTGACATGGCCTGCAGGACTATTGGCATTCCTGGGGAAGGAGGAAATTGACACTGAGGGAGTTGGTGGGGTGGTTTGCGTGAGCTTGGTTACAAGAGGAAGGGATTTACTGGTCAGTGGACTGCTTCCGCTGTCACCCAAAGTTTTTGAACTTGTCACTGACTTATTATGAATGCGCTGCAGGTGACGTATAAGGGAGGATGTTCCGAGGTGGTTAACGTCCTTACCCCTACTTATTACAGCTTGACAAAGGGAACACACGGCTTGACACCTGTTGTCTGCATTTCTGGTGAAATACCTCCACACCGAAGAGCTGATTTTTTTGGTATTTTCACCTGGCATGTCAACGGCCATATTCCTCCCACGGACAACAGGTGTCTCCCCGGGTGCCTGACTTAAACAAACCACCTCACCATCAGAATCCTCCTGGTCAATTTCCTCCCCAGCGCCAGCAACACCCATATCCTCCTCATCCTGGTGTACTTCAACACTGACATCTTCAATCTGACTATCAGGAACTGGACTGCGGGTGCTCCTTCCAGCACTTGCAGGGGGCGTGCAAATGGTGGAAGGCGCATGCTCTTCACGTCCAGTGTTGGGAAGGTCAGGCATCGCAACCGACACAATTGGACTCTCCTTGTGGATTTGAGATTTCGAAGAATGCACAGTTCTTTGCTGTGCTGCTTTTGCCAGCTTGAGTCTTTTCATTTTTCTAGCGAGAGGCTGAGTGCTTCCATCCTCATGTGAAGCTGAACCACTAGCCATGAACATAGGCCAGGGCCTCAGCCGTTCCTTGCCACTCCGTGTGGTAAATGGCATATTGGCAAGTTTACGCTTCTCCTCCGACAATTTTATTTTAGGTTTTGGAGTCCTTTTTTTACTGATATTTGGTGTTTTGGATTTGACATGCTCTGTACTATGACATTGGGCATCGGCCTTGGCAGACGACGTTGCTGGCATTTCATCGTCTCGGCCATGACTAGTGGCAGCAGCTTCAGCACGAGGTGGAAGTGGATCTTGATCTTTCCCTAATTTTGGAACCTCAACATTTTTGTTCTCCATATTTTAATAGGCACAACTAAAAGGCACCTCAGGTAAACAATGGAGATGGATGGATTGGATACTTGTATACAATTATGGACGGGCTGCCGAGTGCCGACACAGAGGTAGCCACAGCCGTGAACTACCGCACTGTACTGTGTCTGCTGCTAATATATAGACTGGTTGATAAAGAGATAGTGTACTCGTAACTAGTATGTATGTATAAAAAAAGAAAAAAAAACCACGGTTAGGTGGTATATACAATTATGGACGGGCTGCCGAGTGCCGACACAGAGGTAGCCACAGCCGTGAACTACCGCACTGTACTGTGTCTGCTGCTAATATATAGACTGGTTGATAAAGAGATAGTATACTCGTAACTAGTATGTATGTATAAAGAAAGAAAAAAAAACCACGGTTAGGTGGTATATACAATTATGGACGGGCTGCCGAGTGCCGACACAGAGGTAGCCACAGCCGTGAACTACCGCACTGTACTGTGTCTGCTGCTAATATATAGACTGGTTGATAAAGAGATAGTATACTCGTAACTAGTATGTATGTATAAAGAAAGAAAAAAAAACCACGGTTAGGTGGTATATACAATTATGGACGGGCTGCCGAGTGCCGACACAGAGGTAGCCACAGCCGTGAACTACCGCACTGTACTGTGTCTGTTGCTAATATAGACTGGTTGATAAAGAGATAGTATACTCGTAACTAGTATGTATGTATAAAGAAAGAAAAAAAAACCACGGTTAGGTGGTATATACAATTATGGACGGGCTGCCGAGTGCCGACACAGAGGTAGCCACAGCCGTGAACTACCGCACTGTACTGTGTCTGCTGCTAATATATAGACTGGTTGATAAAGAGATAGTATACTCGTAACTAGTATGTATGTATAAAGAAAGAAAAAAAAAACACGGTTAGGTGGTATATACAATTATGGACGGGCTGCCGAGTGCCGACACAGAGGTAGCCACAGCCGTGAACTACCGCACTGTACTGTGTCTGCTGCTAATATAGACTGGTTGATAAAGAGATAGTATACTCGTAACTAGTATGTATGTATAAAGAAAGAAAAAAAAACCACGGTTAGGTGGTATATACAATTATGGACGGGCTGCCGAGTGCCGACACAGAGGTAGCCACAGCCGTGAACTACCGCACTGTACTGTGTCTGCTGCTAATATAGACTGGTTGATAAAGAGATAGTATACTCGTAACTAGTATGTATGTATAAAGAAAGAAAAAAAAACCACGGTTAGGTGGTATATACAATTATGGATGGGCTGCCGAGTGCCGACACAGAGGTAGCCACAGCCGTGAACTACCGCACTGTACTGTGTCTGCTGCTAATATATAGACTGGTTGATAAAGAGATAGTATACTCGTAACTAGTATGTATGTATAAAGAAAGAAAAAAAAACCACGGTTAGGTGGTATATACAATTATGGACGGGCTGCCGAGTGCCGACACAGAGGTAGCCACAGCCGTGAACTACCGCACTGTACTGTGTCTGCTGCTAATATAGACTGGTTGATAAAGAGATAGTATACTCGTAACTAGTATGTATGTATAAAGAAAGAAAAAAAAACCACGGTTAGGTGGTATATACAATTATGGACGGGCTGCCGAGTGCCGACACAGAGGTAGCCACAGCCGTGAACTACCGCACTGTACTGTGTCTGCTGCTAATATATAGACTGGTTGATAAAGAGATAGTATACTACTAATATTATATATACTGGTGGTCAGGTCACTGGTCACTAGTCACACTGGCAGTGGCACTCCTGCAGCAAAAGTGTGCACTGTTTAATTTTAATATAATATTATGTACTCCTGGCTCCTGCTATAACCTATAACTGGCACTGCAGTAGTGCTCCCCAGTCTCCCCCACAATTATAAGCTGTGTGAGCTGAGCAGTCAGACAGATATATAATATATATAGATGATGCAGCACACTGGCCTGAGCCTGAGCAGTGCACACAGATATGGTATGTGACTGACTGAGTCACTGTGTGTATCGCTTTTTTCAGGCAGAGAACGGATATATTAAATAAACTGCACTGTGTGTCTGGTGGTCACTCACTATATAATATATTATGTACTCCTGGCTCCTGCTATAACCTATAACTGGCACTGCAGTAGTGCTCCCCAGTCTCCCCCACAATTATAAGCTGTGTGAGCTGAGCAGTCAGACAGATATATATAATATTATATATAGATAATAGATGATGCAGCACACTGGCCTGAGCCTGAGCAGTGCACACAGATATGGTATGTGACTGAGTCACTGTGTGCTGTGTATCGCTTTTTTCAGGCAGAGAACGGATTATAAATAAAACTGGTGGTCACTGGTCACTATCAGCAAAACTCTGCACTGTACTGAGTACTCCTAATGCTCCCCAAAATTAGTAAATCAAGTGTCTCTCTAATCTATTCTAAACGGAGAGGACGCCAGCCACGTCCTCTCCCTATCAATCTCAATGCACGTGTGAAAATGGCGGCGACGCGCGGCTCCTTATATAGAATCCGAGTCTCGCGATAGAATCCGAGCCTCGCGAGAATCCGACAGCGTCATGATGACGTTCGGGCGCGCTCGGGTTAACCGAGCAAGGCGGGAAGATCCGAGTCGCTCGGACCCGTGAAAAAAAACATGAAGTTCTGGCGGGTTCGGATTCAGAGAAACCGAACCCGCTCATCTCTAATATATTCCAAATGACCCTGGACAGATCTTCTCTGGTCAGTATTGAGTTTTGATAACACGCATTATAACACTAAAACAGACACGTTTTAGCAACCAGATTCTGTGTATCATTTTCTACATTGCAATAGAGAAATTATTTCATTTTTAGAAGCTATAGAAAATCTACACCAATTACATCAGTGCATTACTTTTAAAATAAGATGTAACAATCTCAGTATCATTAAAATGTAATAAACACAATTTGGTCCCAGTAAATGCAATTCACTCTTATCCCCAGTTGAGCTATAAATAGACCCAGGTTTTGTAATTATTGCACCTTGTGCTTCTGATGAAGCTACACATAGACATTGTGGAGAAACGTGTGAAGTGAATATATAGTAATTCAAATGCAAATCTGACATGAATTTATGGTCAAGTTACAGTAATTATAAGTCTTGTTTCTAATTACATACAAACATTGGGGGCAATACTGAGTTACATTTACTGTGACCTATTTTGATCTATTACATCTCACTGATGTATTATTGCCTTGCACTGAGCAGTAGCTGTTCTCCTGAAGATAGACAGGTGAACAGAAAAATCTTTGGTGCTTTATGTGCAGTATACAGTATATATATATATATATATATATATATATATATATATATATATATAAATAAAATCGGAAAAATAGAGTCCGCGCAATCACCACAATGCCCCAAGAGCATAGATTAATACATGTCGTGCCAGCTCATCCACTCCAGCCAGGAGAGAAAAATGTAGATTGCAAAACAACGGAGAGTGCACTCGTGATTCAAGGACAAAACAATACTTTACAGGGTATACTCAATCACATACATGTAAGTTAAAAACGGCACAGTCAGCCGGCTCCACTGGCGAGACCACCCAAGAACAGCACGTCTCAGTCTGCGGCGTGTATCCGACGGAGCTAGTCGCTGGCCCTGGGAACAGCGGATGACGTCCAACTATCTACGTCAGCATGCAGGCATGCCCACGTGTGGTCTCACCAGTGGAGCCGGCTGAGTGAGCCATTTTTAACTTACATGTATGTGATTAATTATACACAGTAAAGTATTGTTTTATCCTTGAATCACGAGTTCGCTTTCCGTTGTTTTGCAATATATATATATATATATATATATATATGTGTGTGTGTGTGTGCTGTGTATATATATATATATATATATGCAAATATATATGTGTGTACTGTGTGTGTGTATATATATATATATATATATATATATGTATAAAATAGAAGAACATGGGGGCGCTCTATTGTGCATGAAAATGTTTATTCACAAACAGTAGCAAAAAAACATCTCCAAGTAATAGCAGATATTGCTCATACCCTATTAATAAACACTGGGAATTTAATACCACATGATTTGTACTGCACCACTAGGGTGTCTCTCCAACACTGTTCATGCCCTACAGTATCTCTGCCAAGGTTTTATCTGAAGATAGTACCTCTAAACATCTACCAAATGGTTAACACTGGCAATAGAACTGCTATCACTGGAAGTCATCGCCGCTATTCGTAAAATTAGCACTGATAGCCTATTGTTAAGGATCAAAGAGGTTCATATACTGTACCTCTGCAATCCTCATTTTATTTACACACAGGACATTACTGTGGATTTAACATAAGTAAGAAACTGAGGGGGCAATTCTGAGTTGATCGCAACAGCAAGTTTGTTAGCAATTGGGCAAAACCATGTGCACTGCAGGGGGGGGCAGATATAACATGTGCAGAAAGAGTAAGATTTGGGTGGGTTATTTTATTTCTGTGCAGGGTAAATACTGGCTGCTTTATTTTTACACTGCAAATTAGATTGCAGATTGAACACACCACACCCAAATCTAACTCTCTCTGCACATGTTAAATCTGCCTCCCCTGCAGTGCACATGGGGGGAATTCCAAGTTGATCGCAGCAGGAAATTTTTTAGCAGTTGGGCAAAACCATGTGCACTACAGGGGGGGCAGATATAACATTTGCAGAGAGAGTTAGATTTGGGTGGGTTATTTTGTTTCTGTGCAGGGTAAATACTGGCTGCTTTATTTTTACACTGCAATTTAGATTTCAGTTTGAAAACACCACACCCAAATCTAACTCTCTCTGCACATGTTATATCTGCCCCCCCCTACAGTGCAAATGGTTTTGCCCAACTGCTAAAAAATTTCCTGCTGCGATCAACTTGGAATTACCCCCATGGTTTTGCCCAACTGCTAACAAAATTCCTGCTGCGATCAACTCAGAATTAGGCCCTGAGTAGCCTAATGATCCGTACATGTGAGTCTATTAAGAATTATTAGAAGTACTATATAATCTGCCATTGTCCTGTATTGGACACATATCATTATTGAGACTGCGTGATTCTACAGTAACATTAGATAATCATTGCAATTAATGTTACAAGAAATGCTCTATGCTATTACTGTGTACACCAATTGTGACTAATTAGCTCCCGGGAGTACTACTTTTATTTTTATATTTGATTTTTAATAAAACATATATTTTATAATTTTATTGTCATGTGGATTGTGCCTTCCTGAAGCGCCAGGTGTAGCATTTTTCTAAAGCAATCTTCATTTTGTTGTCCACATATCAGAATGATACTAAATGAACAAATGCTGAATTCAGTGGGGTGCCTTGGGACATTTGACGGGTGCCCTAGGTTGGTGGTCCAGGACCAATACAATTTATTTATTGTCAAAGTAACAGGCAAAACCAGAGCTTGAGGCTTCCAAAAAATATGTGGACAAACAGAAGCAAATCCTGCCCCCCACCACATAACTGAGCCTAAGGATTACATATAAACACAATTTCCATAATATTTTTTCTGAATTTATCAAGAAACCTTTGTCATAATCATAATCAGCTTTATTGGCCAGGTATACTTGCATATACTAGGAATCTGTCTTTGGTTTGCTATACAACAGCCAAGTAGGTAACAGATAAAACAAGTGTGTGTGTGGGGGGGGGGGAGTAAAGTCATACAGATAGATATACAGTACCATAGGAACACAAGTGAGTTACATACACGTCTAGTCAGTCAATTTTCAGGAGTTCAACAGGCGGACTGCTTGGGGAAAGAAACTTTTGAGGCTTGTGGTGGACCTGGCGGGGACAGCCCTGGCCACAAATCCACATTCGCCAAGTCCACTCTTAGTGCTCCCAGTCAGTGTTGACAATTTTGATCACATACTACACTAAGGTGCCACGCCCACGGCAATATTTTCTTGGCAAATCATGTAGACAGGATGTTTTCTATTATGACTATAAGAGGTGACAGAAAGAAATCCCATTTTACTAACTAGGTTTGTATATATATAATATCATGTCATCATTTTTGCAGCAATAAACTAATTGTACAGAGGCTATTAAACTGCAATAAGTGCATGCAACATTTCTGTAATCACGGAAGAGCCTCTATGCTAACATGTAGACAGCACCACATAATTGAGTTACCATAATTGTCTTCTGGCCACCCTCCCCACTGTGTTCTGAAGTGACTGCACCACCTGCCAATTAGTTCACCACTGTAAAGAGGTCAATGGGCAGGAGGCACTGCATAGCACTGTGGTAAAAATATATTATTATTTTTTTAAAATAAAGTGAATAATGAAACATAAAATGTGATATCAAGCAAATCACAAAAATTCCATATTTTAGTGTTGAAGTGATTTGAGCAATGTGTGAGAAAATTACATATGCTGCAATACCAAACAGGCTGCTAATTTCAGGATGTTTAATACATTAATCCCTTAAAGACCAGACGCCAGGCTTTTACAATTAGTTGACAGACCTGTGTTTAGAATCTTATACTGCATTGGCAGGAATGTATTTTTATTTGTCATTCTAGCCAATCAAATTTTATATGATTATTTCTGGGAAATGCAGGGGTTGTTTTTGGTTACTTTTTTTTATGTCTATTAGCTAGTACAAAAAATAGTCAAAAATGTGTCTTATGGTCACATAGTTACAGCAATTGAAATGTAGAATTTGACGGCAGATAAGAACCACTTGGCCCAACTAGTGTGCCCCCTTTTTATAAACCTTTAGGTAGCCTCAACCCTATTTGATTCTTAGGGGCCTATTTATCAAACAATATTTGCAGCTATTTCCCTGCAAACGCCTGTTTTGGGTGGTTAGCTGCAAATATTACGTACCCTGGAATATAAGACAGAGGGACCACAGCAGATATCTCTGATACCTGCTGCGATCCTTCCATTCCCACCGGCAGTCACATCCCTCAGGGGTTTTTATGGGGGATGAGATGCTGCCATATGTATCACTATCTGGAATGCGAAACATTCCTGATATTGGACCCCGCAGCTTCCACCATCTGAAGATGATGGTAGCCCATTGTATGGGTTACACTTTGCATTTGTAGGCAGTGGATGGTTCCCCAGTGGTGCAGCAGCCACGGCATCACACATAAAAGTTTCATGTCCAGATCACATTGCAAATTCTGCAAACATGCATAGATGTTTCACTTATTTTTTTGGACTTCTCCCTTGCAATGTTACACAGGGAGGGGCAATTTCATGACTTGTATCATTTTGTGATATCCATAGGACCTGATGATGCAAATGGCATTATCAAGGCTGCAACGAGGAGAGTGGTTTATTTCCCTAACATCACACGATGAAATTCAGACATATCCTATATGTTCAGAGAGAGTATGCAAGTATACTTGCATACTAAATATGTACAGTAAACATTTATTCAAGGGAGTTATAAGATAGTTATTTTACTTTGCTGTTTTTTTTTTTTTTGAGCTCATGAGAGCACATATAAGGGCAGATTCAAATGTCAGCAGTAATTTGCCCTTTTTTTTTGCAGGGTGAGGAATTACATAGAGCTGCAGGGTTTTTGCTATTTAATTGGCCTCAAGAAATTAAGTCACAGTATTTTTTATGGGATTTTTTTCACAGTACCGGATCAGGTGCAAAGCAGAGATGTGCACGGGAAATTTTTCGGGTTTTGTGTTTTGGTTTTGGGTTCGGTTCCGCGGCCGTGTTTTGGGTTCGAACGCGTTTTGGCAAAACCTCACCGAATTGTTTTTGTCGGATTCGGGTGTGTATTGGATTCGGGTGTTTTTTTTTTTTCAAAAAACCCTAAAAAACAGCTTAAATCATAGAATTTGGGGGTCATTTTGATCCCAAAGTATTATTAACCTCAATAAACATAATTTCCACTTATTTTCAGTCTATTCAGAACACCTCACACCTCACAATATTATTTTTAGTCCTAAAATTTGCACCGAGGTCGCTGGATGACTAAGCTCAGCGACCCAAGTGGCCGACACAAACACCTGGCCCATCTAGGAGTGGCACTGCAGTGTCACGCAGGATGGCCCTTCCAAAAAACACTCCCCAAACAGCACATGACGCAAAGAAAAAAAGAGGCGCAATGAGGTAGCTGTGTGACTAAGCTCAGCGACCCAAGTGGCCGACACAAACACCTGGCCCATCTAGGAGTGGCACTGCAGTGTCATGCAGGATGGCACGTCAAAAAAATACTCCCCAAACAGCACATGACGCAAAGAAGAAAAAAAAGAGGCGCAATGAGGTAGCTGTGTGACTAAGCTCAGCGACCCTAGTGGCCGACACAAACACCTGGCCCATCTAGGAGTGGCACTGCAGTGTCAGGCAGGATGGCCCTTCCAAAAAATACTCCCCAAACAGCACATGACGCAAAGAAGAAAAAAAAGAGGCGCAATGAGGTAGCTGTGTGACTAAGCTCAGCGACCCTAGTGGCCGACACAAACACCTGGCCCATCTAGGAGTGGCACTGCAGTGTCAGGCAGGATGGCCCTTCCAAAAAACACTCCCCAATCAGCACATGACGCAAAGAAGAAAAAAAAGAGGCGCAATGAGGTAGCTGTGTGACTAAGCTCAGTGACCCTAGTGGCCGACACAAACACCTGGCCCATCTAGGAGTGGCACTGCAGTGTCACGCAGGATGGCCCTTCCAAAAAACACTCCCCAAACAGCACATGACGCAAAGAAAAAAAGAGGCGCAATGAGGTAGCTGTGTGACTAAGCTCAGCGACCCTAGTAGCCGACACAAACACCTGGCCCATCTAGGAGTGGCACTGCAGTGTCAGGCAGGATGGCCCTTCCAAAAAACACTCCCCAAACAGCACATGACGCAAAGAAAAAAAGAGGCGCAATGAGGTAGCTGTGTGACTAAGCTCAGCGACCCTAGTAGCCGACACAAACACCTGGCCCATCTAGGAGTGGCACTGCAGTGTCAGGCAGGATGGCCCTTCCAAAAAACACTCCCCAAACAGCACATGACGCGAAGAAAAATGAAAGAAAAAAGAGGTGCAAGATGGAATTGTCCTTGGGCCCTCCCACCCACCCTTATGTTGTATAAACAGGACATGCACACTTTAACCAACCCATCATTTCAGTGACAGGGTCTGCCACACGACTGTGACTGAAATGACGGGTTGGTTTGGACCCCCACCAAAAAAGAAGCAATTAATCTCTCCTTGCACAAACTGGCTCTACTGAGGCAAGATGTCCACCTCATCATCATCCTCCGATTCATCACCGTGTACATCCCCCTCCTCACAGATTATCAATTCGTCCCCACTGGAATCCACCATCACAGCTCCCTGTGTACTTTGTGGAGGCAATTGCTGCTGGTGAATGTCTCCATGGAGAAATTGATTATAATTCATTTTAACTAACATCATCTTCTCCACATTTTCTGGAAGTAACCTCGTACGCCGATTGCTGACAAGGTGAGCGGCGGCACTAAACACTCTTTCGGAGTACACACTTGTGGGAGGGCAACTTAGGTAGAATAAAGCCAGTTTGTGCAAGGGCCTCCAAATTGCCTCTTTTTCCTGCCAGTATACGTACGGACTGTCTGACGTGCCTACTTGGATGCGGTCACTCATATAATCCTCCACCATTCTTTCAATGGGGAGAGAATCATATGCAGTGACAGTAGACGACATGTCCGTAATCGTTGGCAGGTCCTTCAGTCCGGACCAGATGTCAGCATCAGCAGTCGCTCCAGACTGCCCTGCATCACCGCCAGCGGGTGGGCTCGGAATTCTGAGCCTTTTCCTCGCACCCCCAGTTGCGGGAGAATGTGAAGGAGGAGATGTTGACTGGTCGCGTTCCGCTTGACTTGACAATTTTCTTACCAGCCGTTCTTTGAACCCCTGCAGACTTGTGTCTGCCGGAAAGAGAGATCCAAGGTAGGTTTTAAATCTAGGATCGAGCACGGTGGCCAAAATGTAGTGCTCTGATTTCAACAGATTGACCACCCGTGAATCCTTGTTAAGCGAATTAAGGGCTCCATCCACAAGTCCCACATGCCTAGCGGAATCGCTCTGTGTTAGCTCCTCCTTCAATGTCTCCAGCTTCTTCTGCAAAAGCCTGATGAGGGGAATGACCTGACTCAGGCTAGCAGTGTCTGAACTGACTTCACGTGTGGCAAGTTCAAAAGGTTGCAGAACCTTGCACAACGTTGAAATCATTTTCCACTGCGCTTGAGACAGGTGTATTCCACCTCCTATATCGTGCTCAGTTGTATAGGCTTGAATGGCCTTTTGTTGCTCCTCCAACCTCTGAAGCATATAGAAGGTTGAATTCCACCTCGTTACCACTTCTTGCTTCAGATGATGGCAGGGCAGGTTCAGGCGTTTTTGGTGTTGCTCCAGTCTTCTGTACGTGGTGCCTGTACGCCGAAAGTGTCCCGCAATTCTTCTGGCCACCGACAGCATCTCTTGCACGCCTCTCTCGTTTTTTAAATAATTCTGCACCACCAAATTCAAGGTATGTGCAAAACATGGGACGTGCTGGAATTTGCCCATATTTAATGCACACACAATATTGCTGGCGTTGTCCGATGCCACAAATCCACAGGAGAGTCCAATTGGGGTAAGCCATTCTGCGATGATCTTCCTCAGTTGCCGTAAGAGGTTTTTAGCTGTGTGCGTATTCTGGAAAGCGGTGATACAAAGCGTAGCCTGCCTAGGAAAGAGTTGGCGTTTGCGAGATGCTGCTACTGGTGCCGCCGCTGCTGTTCTTGCGGCGGGAGTCCATACATCTACCCAGTGGGCTGTCACAGTCATATAGTCCTGAGTCTGCCCTGCTCCACTTGTCCACATGTCCGTGGTTAAGTGGACATTGGGTACAACTGCATTTTTTAGGACACTGGTGAGTCTTTTTCTGAGGTCTGTGTACATTTTCGGTATCGCCTGCCTAGAGAAATGGAACATAGATGGTATTTGGTACCGGGGACACAGTACCTCCAACAAGTCTCTAGTTGCCTCTGCAGTAATGATGGATACCGGAACCACGTTTCTCACCGCCCAGGATGCCAAGGCCTCAGTTATCCGCTTTGCAGCAGGATGACTGCTGTGATATTTCATCTTCCTCGCAAAGGACTGTTGGACAGTCAATTGCTTGGTGGAAGTAGTAAAAGTGGTCTTACGACTTCCCCTCTGGGATGACCATCGACTCCCAGCAGCAACAACAGCAGCGCCAGCAGCAGTAGGCGTTACACGCAAGGATGCATCGGAGGAATCCCAGGCAGGAGAGGACTCGTCAGAATTGCCAGTGACATGGCCTGCAGGACTATTGGCATTCCTGGGGAAGGAGGAAATTGACACTGAGGGAGTTGGTGGGGTGGTTTGCGTGAGCTTGGTTACAAGAGGAAGGGATTTACTGGTCAGTGGACTACTTCCGCTGTCGCCCAAAGTTTTTGAACTTGTCACTGACTTATGATGAATGCGCTGCAGGTGATGTATAAGGGAGGATGTTCCGAGGTGGTTATCGTCCTTACCCCTACTTATAACAGCTTGACAAAGGCAACACACGACTTGACAAATGTTGTCCGCATTTCTGTTGAAATACTTCCACACTGAAGAGCTGATTTTTTTGGTATTTTCACCAGGCATGTCAATGGCCATATTCCTCCCACGGACAACAGGTGTCTCCCCGGGTGCCTGACTTAAACAAACCACCTCACCATCAGAATCCTCCTGGTCAATTTCCTCCCCAGCGCCAGCAACACCCATATCCTCCTCATCCTGGTGTACTTCAACACTACATCTTCAATCTGACTATCAGGAACTGGACTGTGGGTGCTCCTTCCAGCACTTGCAGGGGGCGTGCAAATGGTGGAAGGCGCATGCTCTTCACGTCCAGTGTTGGGAAGGTCAGGCATCGCAACCGACACAATTGGACTCTCCTTGTGGATTTGTGATTTCGAAGAACGCACAGTTCTTTGCTGTGCTTTTGCCAGCTTAAGTCTTTTCATTTTTCTAGCGAGAGGCTGAGTGCTTCCATCCTCATGTGAAGCTGAACCACTAGCCATGAACATAGGCCAGGGCCTCAGCCGTTCCTTGCCACTCCGTGTGGTAAATGGCATATTGGCAAGTTTACACTTCTCCTCCGGTGATTTTATTTTAGATTTTTGAGTCCTTTTTTTACTGATATTTGGTGTTTTGGATTTTACATGCTCTGTACTATGACATTGGGCATCGGCCTTGGCAGACGACGTTGATGGCATTTCATCGTCTCGGACATAACTAGTGGCAGCAGCTTCAGCACGAGGTGGAAGTGGATCTTGATCTTTCCCTATTTTTGGAACCTCAACATTTTTGTTCTCCATATTTTAATAGGCACAACTAAAAGGCACCTCAGGTAAACAATGGAGATGGATGGATACTAGTATACTTATGGATGACGAGCGACTACCGACACAGAGGTAGCTACAGCCGTGGACTACCGTACTGCATCTGCTAGTATAGACTGGATGATAATGATATAAAAAATATATATATATCACTACTGCAGGACAGGTATATATTGTATAATGACGGACCTGCTGGACACTGTCAGCACTGCAGACTCCTAAACTACTAGTATGAAGAAGATAGAAAAAAAAACCCACCACAGGTAGGTATACAATTATGGACGAGCGACTGCCGACACAGAGGTAGCTACAGCCGTGGACTACCGTACTGCGTCTGCTAGTATAGACTGGATGATAATGATATAAAAAATATATATATATCACTACTGCGGGACAGGTATATATTGTATAATGACGGACCTGCTGGACACTGTCAGCACTGCAGACTCCTAAACTTCTAGTATGAAGAAGATAGAAAAAAAAAAAAAACACCACAGGTAGGTATACAATTATGGATGAGCGACTGCCGACACAGAGATAGCTACAGCCGTGGACTACCGTACTGCGTCTGCTAGTATAGACTGGATGATAATGATATAAAAAATATATATATATCACTACTGCAGGACAGGTATATATTGTATAATGACGGACCTGCTGGACACTGTCAGCACTGCAGACTCCTAAACTACTAGTATGAAGAAGATAGAAATATAATGAATGACGGACCTGCTGGACACTGTCAGCAGAATGCGTTTATAGAATAAAAAAAAAACACCACACAAGTGTTTAACTTTTTCAGGCAGACAATATACTGGTGGTCACTGCTGGTCAGTCACACTGGCACTCTGGCAGCAAAAGTGTGCACTGTTAAATATGTACTCCTGCTATAACTGCTCCCCAGTCTCCCCCACAATTAAGCTGTGTGAGCAGTGAGCACTACTCAGCACAGTCAGATATACATAGATGATATTATCATGCAGCACACTGAGGCTGAGCACAGATATGGTATGTGACTGTGTATCATTTTTTTTCAGGCAGAGAACGGATTATATTAAATGATAAATAAAACTGGTGGTCACCACTAGTATAACTATCAGCAAAACTCTGCACTCTCTGAGTACTCCTAATGCTCCAGTAAATCAAGTGTCTCACTCTCTATCTAAACGGAGAGGACGCCAGCCACGTCCTCTCCCTATCAATCTCAATGCACGTGTGAAAATGGCGGCGACGCGCGGCTCCTTATATAGAATCCGAGTCTCGCGATAGAATACGAGCCTCGCGAGAATTCGACAGCGGGATGATGACGTTCAGGCGCGCTCGGGTTAGCTGAGCAAGGCGGGAAGATCCGAGTCTGCCTCGGACCCGTGTAAAAAGCGTGAAGTTCGGGGGGGTTCGGTTTCCGAGGAACCGAACCCGCTCATCTCTAGTGCAAAGTAGGGAAAAATTGTTACTTTAAAGTAGAAATGTTGCCACTTGGTTTAGAACCTCTTATACCACTCCTGTTGATAGGTTAGGTAATTGGAAGTTTACATTTTGTTTAACAGGGCCAATAATCCAACTTCCGGTAACGGGTGCATGGAGTGAGCATCGCAGACTCACAGCTCCGCTCCGTGCCCAGCTAAAAAACGACTTTACACGGCTATTATTAGCCTCCACACATCGCACACACTCTGCTCTGGATGCTGGAGACAGAGATGGATAAGTTTGTTACCTCCACCCAGCCGCCGCAGTCTCAGCAGCAAGCAGGTGAAGCGAGGAGTGGATACCACAATGGTGCTGGACGCAGGGAGGCACATTGTTCCCCAGCCAGCAAGAGGACTGCTATGGAGGCTGAGAACTCTGTCACCCCATGCCTATTTAGGTCACCTGATGTACCGCTCACATATACAGACCTGGTGGAAGCAATAACCACCACTGTCGGGCTGCTGCTCTCCAAGGCGGTGAAGGCGGTGAGTGACATTTCAGCACAGGTACAGCAGCTTAGTGTATGCATCTCTTCCTCTGAAAATAGAATAGGCTCTCTGGCCCATAACATGGCAGACCTGCAATGTGAGGTAAAACACATTAAAAAGCAAAACTACAGTCTTATAAATGGTATGTGAAAATCGCTTGCTGCGAAATAATGTTTGCGTACTTGGAATCCCGGAATCCATCAAGGGCCCTGCTCTAGAGCGTTTTGTCAAGCAAACTCTGCCCCAAATATTGGGAATTCAAGATGTCTGTAAGGACATGATTATAGAGCGGATACATAGAGTGGGCTCTGCATTGTGCCCTAATGATCAACGCCCATGGGTTACTAATTTCAAGTGCTATAGCTACACTCATAAACTGGAGATATGGAAAGCCTCCAGGAAACAACCTGTTATAGACTGGGAAGGGAAGAAATTGAGAATCTTTCAAGATTTCTCCGCTGAATTAACAAAAGCCAGGAAGGCTTTCTCCCCTATTTGCACCAAGCTTGTTGCTAATAAACAAAAATTTGCTAGGATATATCCTGCTAAACTTCGCCTTTTTGACAAAGGCAAACATCATGACTTTCTCACCCCAGCTGATGCTGCTGATTTCCTGAACAGTATGGATACTGGCTGCGCTTCTGACATCACTGATCTAGTATAATAAATATGTTGGGCTGCACCCTCACACTGAATTTCCAGTACATACCTGGCACACTATACCTTTACTCTTATATTGAGTCTCCTCCTACAGATTTCTATATTTTATACTGGCCTCGCATGTGTTTAAGATATATATATATAACCGAGCTTGGACGGAGTTATTTTCTGGGTTGAATGTTGGGATTTATCCTATTCACTTCGCTGTTGTTTTTCGTAGCTGTCCAGAAGTTAAGTAATTACAATTCTACATTATTTGACATGCTGCGCATGTTACTACCTTTATCACTTACTGAAATTATTATTATTATTATTATTATTATTATTATTATTATTATTATTATTATTTCCTGAACAGTATGGATACTGGCTGCGCTTCTGACATCACTGATCTAGTATAATAAATATGTTGGGCTGCACCCTCACACTGAATTTCCAGTACATACCTGGCACACTATACCTTTACTCTTATATTGAGTCTCCTCCTACAGGTTTCTATATTTTATACTGGCCTCGCATGTGTTTAAGATATATACTGTATATAACCGAGCTTGGACGGAGTTATTTTCTGGGTTGAATGTTGGGATTTATCCTATTCACTTCGCTGTTGTTGTTTTTCGTAGCTGTCCAGAAGTTAAGTAATTACAATTCTACATTATTTGACATGCTGCGCATGTTACTACCTTTATCACTTACTGAAATTATTATTATTATTACATTTTATTTATAGGGCGCCACAAGTGTTACACAGCGCCGTACAAAGGACAGTACAGGGAGACAAAACTTAGCATGACAGTAATTAAATAACAAAAATGGAGTGCAGGTAAAAAAGAGCACCACAGTTCTCAAAACATAATACAGCTTAGATGTAAGTAGCAAGGGAGTAATCATTGTACTACTTGGGGCTGGCGGCCATAGATAGAGAGGAGCCTTTACCAGTAGGAGAAAAAGCAGGTAAAGATGGTCGCTGACTGAAATGTGTTGAGAAGAGGGCTTAGACAACAATAGGAATGAGGGCCCTGCTCTGAAGAGCTAACAATCTAGTGGGGAGGGGTGACAGACAGATGACATGAGGTGCAAGCAAGCAGGAGGAAGCCTGATGGCAGTATGCAAGCAAAGCAGAGATGTTCAAGGCATGGGGCAGGGGGATGGAGGTGCAGCCTAAGGACTAGGTTATGCATTGGAGGGGTACGCTTTGATAAATAGGTGGGTTTTCAGTGCCCGTTTGAAGCTTTGCAAGGTCGGGGAGAGTCTAATGGAGCGGGGGAGCGCTTTCCACTGAAGGGGTGCAGCAAGGGCAAAATCATGTAAAAAAATTTATTTGATGTCTATGTATGTCTTTGTGTTCCCCTCCCTACATGTCTCACTTTCCTCTCCCAATCATTTCCCAATTCATTTTATTGAATATTCACTTGTGATATGTCATGGTATGTTTGGTCCAGGTAATATAACAAACATGCTTCCTAGACTCATATGGCAGAGTTACGTATAGGTTCCATTAATATTGGTGGTTTCAACTCACCTGCAAAACTAAGAAAAACTTTGGTTTACCTTAATTCTTTAAAATTAGATTTAATTTTTATACATTAGGCCCATTTAATTCCTTCTGAAATGCAAAAGTTGCAAATGCTTGGTTGGAAACTACTTGCCTTTGCCTCCTATTCCTCCAAGGTCCGTGGTGTAGCTATTTTAATTAAACGTACGATTACTTATGATTTGGTCCACACCTTCCCAGATCCCGAAGGCAGGTTTGTTATTGCCCAAATATCCTTATACTCTCAATTATTCATCCTATGTAGTGTTTATGCTCCCACCGTTTATAACAGGCACTTTTTTCAAACCCTCATAGCAAAACTGACTCCGTATATGGATGGCTCTCTCATTTTATGTGGAGATTTTAATCTAGTCTCCGATATTTATCTTGATAGATCAGCTACCCCTAAATCCTCTGACTCTTTACCCAAATTAGGAGCTTTCCTTAGTTGATATCTGGAGGGCCTCTAACCCTACGGTCAAGGAAAACACATGCCTCTCAGCTGCTTACCAGACATTCTCAAGGATAGACTACCAGTTGGTATCTCAAACCTTGTTCACAAGAATATCTACGGTAGAAACATTGCCAATATTGGTTTCAGATCACGCAAAGAGTAGACCTTAAAATCACTGATGAGAAACCTACTCACTCCTCCTGGAGATTCCCTTCTCATCTCCTCACATCTCCAGAATTCAAAATATGCTCATAGGAAGTTGGAAAGATTTCAGCTCCAATAATCAAGACTGCACCACCAATGACCCCCCCCCCCCTATTCTGTCAGACAGCTAAATCTGTCCTCAGAGGAGCCATAATATCCTACTTGTCTCACTTAAACAAGGCTTATGCAACCTCTTATCTTACTTTACAAAATTCTCTCTCCATAACTTATTCCGATTACCATCGCAACATCGCAACCCGTCATCAACTAATAGACATAAATATATCACTGCTAAAACCTATTATGATGAGTTCTTAAGTAAAAGGGGCAATAAATATTTATTCCGGATGGATTATAGATATTATAGGTTCGGCAATAAGTCTGGCAAACTCCTTACTAATATTTTGAATGGCTCTAGGCCCTCCGCAGTAGTCCGTCCACATAGGAGGTCTGATGGTACTCTTACATCCTTTAATAAACAAATAGCAGACATTATGAAAAGTTTTTAGTCTGACCTGTACTCAACACCTTCTCCCGCCCCAACACCCTCAGACCCACTGGTGAGCCGACATGATTCGCTATGGCCTCATTTGGCTTTTCCGTGCCTTACAAATGAGATGCAAAAGGCTTTCATGGATCCTATCACACCTGTGGAGGTGTTAAAAATCACCAGAATTGTGAAACTGGGCAAGGCCCCAGACCCAGATGGGTTTGGCAAGGGAGGCTTCTACAAAACATTACATTCTGAAATTCTACCCTCCCTGGTACATATGTACAGTATAATCATATTTTACAGTCTGGCAAAGCCCCATTATATTTTAATGCTGCCTATATCAAAATTCTTCCTAAAAAAAGTTGAGATTTGACTTTACCTGGCTCTTACAGGCCTATCTTGCTCCTAAACTCAGACTATAAAATTCTAGCCAAATTATTAGCTGATAGACTTAAATCTGTACATCCTTGTATTATACACCAGGACCAAACCAGTTTCATCCAAGGCCGGCATTCCGTACTCAATGTTAGGAAAGTGTTATCTGCCATTCAACACCTTCAGAATTCCTCTGGTTCCCTCCCCCCAATTGTGATAGCATCCTTAGATGCAGAAAAGGCCTGTGACCTTGTCCTTTGGCCACATCTTTATGAATCTATGTCCCGCTTTGGTATTCCTGCTCCTTTTATATCTTATATTTGAATACTGTACTCTGACCCCAAATCTCAAATCTTATGTAAGGGCCAAATCTCGGACTATTTTCCTATCCACAAAGGTACGAGGCAGGGATGCCCACTTTCCCCCCTCCCTTCGCTATTGCAATAGAGCCACTTGCAATGGTGCTTCAAAACTCTCATGAGTTTAAAGGTATTATGATTTCCTCGTACAAATTAAAAGTTTCTCTATTCACAGATGATATGCTGCTTTTTATTACTGACCCTGAAAATTCTCTCCCAGCTATTATGAGTCTTATAAATACTTTCAGTAAAATTCAGGGTATAAGATAAATGTGGACAAAAAAGACCTATTGGCTCCTACACTTTAGACTTATCAGCATCCTCCCTTTTTTCTAAATTTAAAATTACGGACACCCAAATAAAATATTTAAGAAAACACATTACTAAAACAGTTGATAAGTTATATGCTGCATATTTTCCTCCTCTTATCAGTTGGATCACCTCCCTTATGTCTACCTGGAACTCATTGCCCCTCTCTTTACTGGGAAGGGTGGCTGCTGTTAAAACAATTATTTTCCCTAAACTGTTCAATGCTATTCAAATGTTACCCATAGCCATGTCTAATACAGATATTTTATCTATAAAATCCTCAATCTCTTCCTTCCTGTGGAATGGTAAGCGTTCTAGGATTGCTCTTCCTAAATTGGTCCTTCCAAAGGCTCAAGGGGGTCTTGGTGTCCAAGATTTTAAAGCATACACTCTGGTGATATTTTTCAGATATGCTAGTGACTGGTTGCTAGATAGATCTACATATACAGATAATTTCCTTGATACAGCTCTGTTTCCACCGTACTCCCCGGCAGCTATGTTACATCTCAAATCTTCAGCTATCCCACGCTCAATTTAATCTAACATATTGTTCCGTAACACTTATCTTAACTGGATAAGTCTAAATAAAAAGCTTAAAAGGGACTTTAGATACTCACCCTATTTACCTATATGGGGTAATCTTGCATTCACTCCTTCTCTCTATAACACGTCCTTTCAATTTTGGAAGGAAAAAGGTATACTTCTTGTGAACAAGGTTTTTGACCATGGAGGTCTCCTTTTATCTTTCAGTGATCTACAAAAACTGTACTATCTTCCAAATAGCCATTTTTATTTCTATTTACAACTTAGACATTATATACAGTCTCTTCCGATTACCTCACCTACATCTCTACCACATGATACTACACTCAATATTTTACAAAAATGTTTGATACAACCTTTAGGGTGAAACATATGTATTTGCCTTTAGTTGAGTCTACAATTCTAGTACCCCTTTATTCCTCCCAATTTTTAGCAAAATGGAGAATAGACATTCTCCCCCTTACCTGTCCAAATGGATAACTGTTTATTGCTTTATAATAAACTTAATAAATACTTGAGGTCAGCCTATCTCCAGGAGGTTCACTTTCGCTTCTTACATAGAGCCTATATTACACCTGCTCAATGACGACACATGACAAATGAAACTTCAGGTGAATGTGTGAAATGAGGCATGATTAATGCAAAATTTTTTCATTGTGTATGCAACTGCTCTAAAGTACGTAGATTCTGGAACAAGACTTTGCTCTTTTTAATTCTGTTCTAGGTGTATCATTGACTCCAGATAATGCTGCATGTCTACTCATTTCTTTTGATAACTGGAACCTAGAACAAAACTCATATGTCATCATTCCCTTCATAGTGACTGTTTTGACATTGGCCAAGAAAGTGATCTTAATCCACTGGATAAAAAAATCTGCACCCTCTATTCAAGAACTCAAGACCAAACTTTTAAAAATAGTTTATTTTGATGCTCGCTCTCTCCTACTGAATGAGGATTTATCCCTGAAATCCTTTCATAATAAATGGGACTTTTACATCCTCTCCTTAAACTTGGACTCTCGCTCCTGAATTGCACAATACTTAGGTTCAAGGAATTGGACCAGAGCCCTTGCTCATAACTTCTTCCCTAATTGAACTGTAATTTTGTACTTTAGTTGATAACTTCCTTTATCATAAGGTCCTTCGAATTGCAGAATTAAGTATATTGCAATATTGTTGTCTTTATACTCTCAGGCCTATCTATATTGCTATCTTTGAAGTATTGCCATTATTTGGACCTCTTACCGTACTTTATATTATTGTTTTATGAACCTTCCATGTGTTTATTCTTCATAGATACCTTACATTTCAAATCCGCTTTCCTCCCCTCTCCCCCTTACCATTTAACCTTCTGTATCTGTCTTATGTCCTGTGTGTCTCTTGTTTACTATTTTTCTGTTTATACTGGATTTACTGTATATATACCAATAGTGTAATATTGTTCTTTGCTGATCTCTTTAAAAAAAAACAATAAAAAGATCTTTAAAAAAAAAACCAGGGCCAATAATTACACGTTATTTTAGGGATGATATTCTGCAAAGTGGAGAATATTGGGTAAAAACATGTGGGACAGGTATATGGGTGTGTTGTATAGATGGGACAGGTGTTTTAAGATTACAGGTGTTTTTATTTTTTTAAAGAAATTGACTTAAAGTGACAAAAAAAACCTAACTGGCATATTTAAGCACCCCTAAAGTAAGAAGATAACTTATTTGATTAAAAAAATATTTCTAGAATTTTTAAACAGTTTTTTAAATATAGAAAAATCAGCCATTTAAAAGCAACTAAGAACTCCAATTATTTTTCTATAAGACAGTAATAGATATTAATAATGTTAATATTAATTAGCCTTTTTTATTGTACAGGCTGATTTCCACCTTTTTAGAAAAAATCTCTGTGGGTTTAAGAAGTAAAAATTATCACCCATTTTTTTTCAATTGGATAGTGCAAGTATCGGGAGTAGCATAGCCGAGTAGTCAAAAGTTGGGCATGATAGGTGTATTAATTAATTAATTTCTGCTGCTAAAATATAACATTGAATAAATATGCCCCATAGAGTTATTACAGACTCCAATGAGTCTCTGCTATTCCTATTACTAATTACTATGACAGCATAAATGGTCTAGTGTGTTCTATCTGAAGACCTTTAGGGAATCTCTTACGGTGACTTGGGGACTATTGCGTTCCACACAGTGGCGGAACTACCACCAGTACAAGCGGTACCTTGCACTGGGGCCTGCCACTGTGAAGGGGCCCAAAGCCAGTGGCATGTAATGAGTCAAACTGACTCATTACATGCCGCCTGCCGCTGTGTGCTGCAGGCCGCCGCCGCTGAGGAGGAGAGCACAGGGACGCAGCCACGGGGGAGAAGGAGGAGGAGGGAGGGGGACTCCGGAGCCACAGCAGCACAATGTAATTGGTGGAGGCGCTGCAGCAGCTGTCCCTCTCCTTCCGCATAGGCTGTGAATGCTGGGACGCACTTCTTTCATCACAACGGCGGCGGCCAGCCTATGTGGAAGGAGAGGGACAGCTGCAGCGGCGCCTCCACCAATTACATTGTGCTGCTGCAGCCCCCTCCTCCTCCTTCTCCCCTGCCCGGGATCTGCCTGACTGCCTGCACTGAGGAGACTGACTGCCTGAGTCAGTGGAGAGATGGTAAGTGTCTGTCTGTCTGTCTATCTATTCTATCTGCTGTAATGTGTAAAAAGGGGGACTGGCTGCCGTAATGTGTGATAAAAAGGGGACACTGTCTGCCGTAATGGGTAAAAAGGAGACGCTGTCTGCCGTAATGTATAAAAAGGGACGCTGTCTGCCATAATATTTTATAAAAAGGGGATGCTGTCTGCCGTAATGTGTAAAAAGGGGACGCTGTCTGACGTAATGTGTAAAAAGGGGACGCTGTCTGACGTAATGTGTAAAAGGTGGACTGTCTGCCGTAATGTGTTAAAAAGGGGGACTATCTGCCGTAATGTGTAAAAAGGGGACGCTGTCTGCCGTAATGTGTAAAAAGGGGATGCTGTCTGCCGTAATGTGTAAAAGGGGCTCTACCTGATGTAGTGGCGCTGCTGTGCGGCGTAATTTGAATAATGGAGACTACTGTGCACCGTAATATGAATTGGTATTATTTTATGGCCACACCCCTTCCCCATGAAGCCACGCACCTATATTTTTTGTGCGTGCCTACGGTGTGCACTGCCCCAGTTTTACATAAAGGGGGGCGCTGATGGCATTTCTTGCACACATCGCTAAAATGTCTAGTTACGGCACTGTTGCTAGGTATCCATTTTCCTGGCCCTGAGCAGATCACTCTCACCAGATCCTCTCCAGCACAGTGCCCCCATTGCATCCAAATAATAACCCCCTCTCCATATCCTAAATCTAGGACACGTCTACATCCTAAACCTGAACGGATCCCATCGGTATGTGTATCTCTACCCTGTTATGTCATACTGTACTTTGCATCCCTGAGTGCCGCTGAATATTTTTTGTGTATATATATATATATATATATATATATGTCTATATATTTATATCTATCTATCTATCTATCTATCTATATATATATATATATATAAACACATTATATATCTATATATCTATCTATATATATTTTTTTTTATATATAATACGGGAGCATGCAAATAATCCCTAATTTGGGGGAGAGGGGGTGGACTTGGATGGGATGGGGGGGGGAAAGCATTTTGTTGCACCTGGGTCCACCGCTCGCTAGTTCCACAAGTGACATTCAGTTTTTAAAGCTGTTGCTTGTGGGGTTAGCAACCAAAAGTAATGGCACCTAGACCTATTGCTGCACTGGGAAGATTTCACTTAGGAATGTGGTTGCTAGGGAAGGACTGATGATCACCTTAACGCTATTAACATGTAAAAATGTTAATTATGGTCGAAAGTACCAATATCGCACAACATACTGTATATCGTATGATGCAGGCCTGGCCAACTGGTGACACGCCAGATGTTGTGAAACTACAAGTCCCAGCATGCCCTGCCACAGTTTTGCTATAAGGGAATGCTACATTTGTGGCAGGGTATGCTGGGAAGTGTGTAGTTCACAACAGCTGGAGAGCCACAGGTTGGCCAGGTCTGGTATAGTGTGTACTCCGCTTAAGATTTAGCAGGTGATCAAGTTAAAACTAAGGTGAGTAAAAATAGAAAAGAGTAAGGGAGGAATTTAATTAGTCCCCATTATGTTTTACAATCTCTTTTTTTTACCCATTAAATTATCTGAATCTGGGATAAGTTCCTGGAGCTATGTGTTAAAATTGCCATGGTTCACAAAAACAGGCTCCTCAGGCTCCCAAACAAGATCCCACTTAAGTGCAGCATGCCAGCTGACTTTGGAGGCAATTAAATAGCCCCGGGTGATCAATTAGCCCACACTATATAACTATAGCTAATTGAATTCCCCTTAAGGATGAGGAAAGGTCATAGAAGATGAAAATTCAGACTTGTGCTGAAGATACAAGGGGTGCAGCATGGAATTTTCAATGAAGATATTAATATTACACTAGAAGCACACAAATACATTAAACATAGATAACATTTCTTGTTTTGTGTGCTATCAAAGTGTATCATTTAAAGATTCAAATTCAGTTGAAATTTTTATGTTGAAGATGATCTATTCAAATCTGATGTTTGAAAGCATTTGTATCAGCTACATGGCAGTAACATTAAGCATTTTGGTTATTACATCAGATTACAATAATACATGCTAAGCACACAGGGGCTTAATGACCATGACCTACACGGTCATGTTTTTATTCAAGAGAGAACAAAACAGGAGTACACACGGGATACGGGAATTTCATGTAGATTTTAAAAAGTAGGAATTGGATCAATAATGCATGCAACTGAAACATTTTCAAAGACAGCAGGATTTAAGAACATAAGGTCAAGCACAGGAGCTGGAGGTTAGTATGATCAAGCAAACTATGAATAAAGTGCAAAGGATTGAAAGCATAAAAAAAGAAAGAAAAAGTACAAAAAGAAATTAAAATCTGAAATGATAAAAACATAAAAACTACTGTACATATAAAGTGACAAATCCCAATTTATAAAATTGATCTATAACTAAGAATTAACAGCTACTGGATCAATAATAAATAAAAGCATTCTTGCTATTTTTTCATAAATCCCTATTAGGTTAAAATACTCTTAATGTATTATTATAGCCATTTACCTTTGCTGGCCTTTTATACAAATGAAAGGAAACGTCTATTCTGCCTTGCCGAATCACAGTGATTTTAGCTACATTTTAGGACTTCTAAACCTAAATACAAGTTTTCCATCTATAAATGCTTTATTTATAATAATTTCAATATTTTCTTGCAAAAGTTCCATTGCCTTGACAAAACATAAGATGTGTTTATATTTTACTTAACTCAGCTGAATGCCAGCTACCGACCAGTAATATAGAAAATAAGTGGGATCTTCTAGGTGCAAATATCTCTCCCACAACTAAATGTACTACCAGCTAACCTGTAATTGGTATAAATGACAGGGTCACACGATGCTGGCACAATTATTTTTTTTAGTATATTTGTTCTGTTGGCAATGCCTCTAACCATGTTATCTACTTTGAGGTTAATTTATGGAAGCCCCTATTCAGATTTGGATAATCTACTCTTTTCCCTAAACTTACTCACTGGTAGAATGCTTAGCGCTTCATTCAGAGATGCACGCAAACCTGGTGTTTATGTACATATCCAATGATTTTGGATTTGTGCATATGCAGATCCAGGGCTGCGATGCACCAAAAGCCGCAGCATGATAGACATGCTGCTTGCGTTTTGCTGAAAGTGGAAGGCATGTTGGCCCAGTTTTTTAGGCATGTTGAAGGCCATTGTCTAGTTTCACTGGGCCTCAGGTTACAGCAGGTCATCCTGTGTAACCTGAGGGTAACTCAGATGACCTATGTTCATGCAGAGATCTGATGCTGTGTCCTTGGATGCAGCAGCAGATCACATAAGCAAGTAGTGAGGAGTCTATGTACACAAGACGCCTTTTGGTCTATTAGCATATTATCGCACAGCTGCTATGTACAAAGATGCAGTAGCTGTGTTTTCTGTGTACACCTAGCTGTGTTTCCTGCGTACATCTGTGAATCAGGCCCTTACTGCAGGGTACTGATATATTATAGGGATATACTCTAAAACTGACCCAGGGCAACTTTTAATAAACCAACTGAGGCCTATTACTTTTAGATTTTGTTTACGAACACACATCAACTCATAAGGTTCCCTAATAATATAAAAAATAATCATCAATGTTCATATATAATATTTTAACAAATAGATAAGGCGTACATAAAGAACATACACTGACAACCTGAAGTTTAACTACAGTAAGCTACAAAATGAGAAAGGATGGTACATTTGCAGTAAACTTTTCCATACAGTATATCTGTTTTTAGGATACTCCAACCTTCACTTCACATGTACATTCACCATTCAAACCAAATTATAGTAATAAGTTCCACCATAGGTTGACAATAAACATGAGGGACATTAAACCAGGAGGGGTTTGAGTGTTGCCCCTTTAATAATGTGCTGGTAGTTTCCCCTTTAAGGCAGTCTGCTTAATTTTTAACAGCCAATAGTAGCTAAGTGGGGAGGAGATTTTGTAGTTAACAGGGGTGTGTGGCAGAAGATCTGCATCTTTGTTCCAGTTTTCTCACCCTTCCATCTTTTTTGGGGTATGGTTTATTAGTATGTGTGTGGCGGTAAAGATTGGTAGTCTGTTAAGACAAGTTTTAGGCTTAGTGGGTGCACTCTCCTTGCAGTGGGGTATGTAGTAAATTAATTGTGCTGGATGGGAAATGGTTACATCACCTGAACAGATTGGTTGTGGAATGGAGAGTTCAACATCAACGATTGGTGTGATTGATTAACATGCCCATTCTTTAGCGCTGACACCATTTCAAAATGTAGGGTTAGGCACCACCGGGGAGGGTTAGGCTGTGGGAAAGAGAGAGGGTGCGTTTGTGGCTGCAGGGAGGGGAGGCTAGGGTTAGGCACCACCGGGAAGGTTCATGGTTAGGCTGTGGGAGGGGGGTGGTTAGCGTCAGTCAACAGGTAAGGAGGGTTAGGGATAGCATATATACCTAGTAGGTTACGGGATCCTGAGCATCAGATTGTCACTGTAGGTATTGTGACTACCTAAATCCCAAGCACCAGGATCCCAATACCGTTCCTGTGTGGACAATAGAGGTAAAGTGTAATATTTGTGGAAGGTTGTATACTTTCTATGATGGCTATTAGTTAGAGTCCTGCAGTTTAAGGAAAGGGCAAATAAAGATAGAGTCTCAAAAAATTATTTTAAAACATGAGTTACGTTGTAAATGCAGACCATCAAACTTATTGCTACAAGCTTCAAAGAGTATATAGCTGGTGCATAGACAGATGGCTAGTGTGCTTATTTTACTGATATTCAGTAATTATGGGAGCAGAGGGGGGCTCCCAAGACAGGGCAGCAGAGAAGGATATATATATATATATATATATATATATATATATATATATATATATATACACTGTATATGCTACCTTATGCTGTACAGGACTTATGGCATATTCTATACAGTGCATTGCTGTTATCAATATGGTACATTACCATGCATGCACTAGCAGTGGCGTCGACAGGTTAGCAAATGGGATAGGCAAGGCCTGACCCACTCCTTTTAAAAAAATATATATAATGCTCTCCATGGGCCACACAGGGGAGTGCTGGTGTTCAATACGGCGGATGGATGGCGGGGTGCTGGTGCAATTGTTCGCTCCCCCACCCACGCAAGGAGAGAGAAAGGACAGGCTGCTGCTTCAGCTGCCTCTCTCTCCAGCTCAGCACACAGCACTGAGCAGCTTGTGCTGGGCTGGGGAGAGAGGCTGCTGCAGCAGCAGTTAGTTCTGTCTCTCCCTGCCCAGCTCTCTGCAATGGAGAAGGGGGATGGGGGAACAACAGGACCCAGGTAAAGAGGACCCACATCCCCCCTTCCCCATTCAGAGCCATTGTGCACTAGCAGTATATACTTTACATATTTATCAAGGGGCCCAGACATGCACTCTCTAATGTTTAGCCAAGCATCTGTGGTGGCTGGCTAACCTACTTTTGAAGGCATATCACACACCTAAGCATGGGCTCTTACTACTGTATTTCACCGATGGGCCCTCCATGCCCCAGTCCAACACTGATGCCACATAATGCTACTTGGTTAATATACCTCTAAAATATCTGTCATTGAAAACCACTATGTAAGCCAGTATTTATGTGTCAATTTTTTCTGAGTAGTTGTCACATGAAGAGACAATTCACACTGGTTGCATCTGCTTGGGTCAGGGTTTTGAAATTCAATCTACCATTCCCCACCCAACCCCACCAGGTTTATTATGTGTTTTTTTTTCCGATTAACTGAAATTGTCTCTAATAATCTGCAGATATTCACTTACAAAAGCACTTGTAGCTAAATTAAGTGACATGATAATGATATCAATCAATCACATAATTTATTATTATAAAACCCAGCCTATAATTTGATGCACATCTTTACGCACATTTGACAACAATATACTCTATTGAAAGAAACCACAGCTTCTTAGGCATGATCACAGTGCAAGTGCTGTACAACTGCATAGCTATCAATTTTATGCTTGGTCTGTTCCCACTTTTTGTCCAGCGTTCTAAAATATATATACACTTTAAAAGAAGGATAACAATGCTAAGGTTTTCAGTTGGATTGGCACAGAATGCACAAATCCCCTGGGCTTGAGACTCACATCAGAAATACTTGAAAACAATCTTTCCATAAGTTAAAGGCAGCAGAGTGGATGGATTCACTGTCGCACCACTGGACCTTCAGATTCATTTCCAACCATTGCGCTCTTCATACAAAGTTTTTATGTTATTCCTGTGTTTACTGTTTACATGGATTTCCTCTGTCACTTCCCCACAGTCTAAATAGATACAAGCAGAATAAATGGCTCCTGACTAAATTAGCTCTTATGTGCGTTTTTGTCTGCTTGTCAGAAAGGAAATAAGAGTTAAGCTCCAATGGAGTAACAAATGAGGCACCTGAAATTTCTAGTTTTCTAGTTTATAGAGCAGTAAAACATGTCCTCTTAATAATAATAATAATTATTATTATTATTATTATTTAGTTGTAGGTTTACCAAAGTGAAGATGAAAGTGAATTAATCATTAAGCTTTTACACCACTTCTCTGCATGCACTGTATAACCTAGAAATCAAGCATCAAAGCAAAACACGCAATGGCATTGGCATTTTACATTTCAGAGTGAAGCATGCCAAGGATTTACCCCCTAGGCTTTAAGCACCAATGAGGCAGGGATTAATGTGAAGGACTGCATATTCTTGGAAAGATGGCAAATAAACAATAATTCTAATAAACCTAATAATAGCACTAATATATTGTGCTGTGCTTTGCAGAAAACATTTAATCATCTACAGTGCATACATATACTTCCCTAAAAGGTGGATGTTACAGTACTGTATAAAACACTTGAATATACCAGTATGTTTTGTGATTTTTAGACTACTATACTGTACTTCACACTTCCAACTTTTAAAATAATTTAAACACTGATACTTAAATCCTGAACTTGCCTTTCTTGATTTTCTCATGCAAAGGTGTGTGCAGTGCACTTAGTGGCTGATTCTATGTCATACCCTGTGGCAGGGTTGGACTGACCCACAGGGACACAGGGGAAACCCCCTGGTGGGCCCTAGTGCCTGGGGACCCACCCCCTCCTCTAGGGATCAGGTTCCAGACTGTGTTGCTATTAATCAAGTACATTATCAGGCATGCACTACAGTATTAACTGTATATATTAATCTAGGGGATCAACCCATGCAAAATGGTTAGGAAAACCAATGTGGCGGCTGGGCACACCCCCTCTAGGGACTGGCCACACCCCTAAACATGGTCCCCTATGACCTTATTCCCCGGTGGGCCCTACTTGCCCCAGTCCGACAGTGCCATGCGGCAATCGCTTTAGTGTCTTTTGCCATAGTCACATCTGTGACTTTATGGCAGTGGATCCCAAACTCAGTCCTCAAGGCAACCTGGTCCAAGTTTTAAAGGTATCCATGCTTTGACACAGGGGACTTAAATAATACCTCATTAATTATGATTCATTCATTTGTGTACAACCATCCTTAAAACCTGGACTGTTAGCTTGCCTTGAGGGCAAGTTTGTGAACCACTACTTTACGCTAATGCTTGTGTCAACCTTTCCCCAGGTCTACAAGCATGCATCTAACAGGTTGTCAAACTTTTTGCATCTTTAGGTGCTACCGTCAGACACACCATTGGAACTAGCACTAGCCCAATGATAGGTGCAGATTCTCCATCAGATATAGCCTCCAGTGTGACTGACTAAGCATTGGAGTTTGCAACCAATTAGATTGCCCATGAAACACCCATAAAACTTGCATAACATGCCCAAGAAACTCCTATAACATGCCCAAGACACTCCCATAACATGCCCATAGCATGCCCAAGACACTCCCATAACATGCCCATAGCATGCCCAAGACACTCCCATAACATGCCCATAGCATGCCCAAGACACTCCCATAACATGCCCATAGCATGCCCAAGACACTCCCATAACATGCCTATTACACTCTCATAACATGCCCATGACACTTCCATAACATGTTCATGACACTTCCATAACACACCAATAAGAGCACATATCTCCATGAATCTGATCTCCACCTCCCGGTCACAAGCTTAAAAAGCCAATACTCTATGCGCCACTCTATGCACACACTATGGAATACATGCACTATGTGACATTTTAGCTACTTACACACATGTACAGTTGAAAACCATATATCATTTGTGGGAATATCTTCATTGTGGACCTGATGCAGAAATGAATGCAGATCACTGCAATCGCTGCCAGATCTGCTTCCATCTCCTCACATGCTGGGGCGCCCAGCACAGGGCAAGGCCACCCCGCATGTGTAGCGCCGCCTCATAATGCGTCTGCAATTAAATTGTGGACATATAGAACTAAGGATGATCCCTGTCAGAAAGTCCACCGCCATTTTTTTAATCGGAGGGGCTGCTTGTTAAGTCACGCAGCGGCCTCAAAAACACTCCTGGAACACCCCTATTTGGCCTACCATAAACCACCAATGCTGCGTCACCACCTCGTGAACGCCACCCCACTAGTGCCCGCCGATGTCAATCCAGAAGGAGGTGGCCGCGATGTGTAAGGTCGCATTTGCAGACTGCAGCTGCTGTGTACAGATACGCAGCTGCGTTCGGGTCTGAATGACCCCCTGTGTGCGAGGGTCCAGTGTGTGCCAAGGCAAACCCTAATCTCAGTGAGAGATTCAACACAATGCAGTTGCTTGCACATGTATTACGTTAAATTATTTACTGTCCAATTCTATTTGGCACAATATGAATTGTTGGCTCTAGTGTTTGTCTTACTAAGTAAGGTGGCGAAGTTGGGGGCATTAAGGAAGATGATATTGGGCTGATCAGATGAGACATGACATGGGGGAGATTGGGAGACAGGATGATAAAGGGAAGTATAGTGCTAGACACACTCCTCCACACAGAATATATTTTTGTTGATTTCCCTGCGTGTAGAGGGATGAAATGAAATGTGCTGTTCACATCAATGATCAGATGATTGCAACCATATTTACAGATGTGATCACGCTCATCTATGCCGCAATGTGGACGCACGAGTATATGCATTGTGGCATAGTGTGAACGCACCTGGCTGCGAATGGTCAAAGCTGGCATTCGCTCCCCAGGATACAATGGGTGTGCGTGCAAATGCACGCACACTTAGTCGCGGGCTATATCTGTAATTCCAATCTTGCACACGCAATAGGAGAAACTACAATTTGAAGTATATTTAGATATACTGTAACTTATTATTATTAGCTTTTAAGGAACTTATATTCTGGTGCAGTGGTTTCCAACTGCAGTCCTCAAGGCACCCCAACAGTCCAGGTTTTAAGAATATACATACAGGATGTACAAGCATGGATAGCCCTAAAACCCAGACTGTTGGGGTGCCTTCAGGAGCATGTTTGGGAACCACTGCTCTAGTGATTATGACTACTACATACAATACTTACATAATAATACATAATACATCTATTGTTTGGGTTGCTGGCACAAATAAGTTAATTTACTGTAGATCAGTTGACATGTTATTAGTACTTACTGGAGGGCTGAGTTCTGGAAGGCTTGCTCTGTATGTTAACGGTTGACAGTCACGGGTGTTGGTCACCGGTTTACAAGGAAGAAATCTAGGACCAAGGTCATCACCATCAAGAACATCAACTGTCAAAGTTGTTGTACTTGTCCTCCTTTCAACAGGATTGAGGGGACGGTCCTGGTAAATGAGAAAGGTACATTTTATAATATTGTCACTGGCTGACAAAAATAAATAAATTTGTTTTCCATGAGTAGGATTAGAATGTCAAATAGTGTTTAGTAAAAGGTGCTTTATAGTAGATACTAAGATTTACTGGGATAAAGTTTTACTGCCCTACTAGAAATTATAAATGAAGAGTTATGTTTTAAAGATAATCTCCACAACATTTCAGTTCATATTCTCATATAATAATCGTTAAAATCCTATTTTTCTGTTTGCTTATGCAGTTTCTCTTGTGTTTGAAAAACACATATCAGCAAATTTAAATATACTACAGTATATATGTACTTTAAGAAGATATAAATCATTTCATACAACTGTCGGAATTTAAACTACTAGGATGTGTCAGTATACATTTAGGAGCAATGGTTAAAAATATAAGTCATCGTCTAATTCATGTAGTCCTGTAACAGAAGAGTGGTTGAGTTTTGAGCTGAGATGCTGGTTTATTATATTGATTTCCTGGTTACGAGGTCTCTTGCTTCTTTGGAAGTCTCCACATTCTTAATGTTATCACTGTCTTTATTATTTTGTGGGAAAGAAAGGTAACAGTGGCTTGTCTTGGAGTTCTTGAGGTGTTCTCCCCATCAATACACAGGTTTAGGATGATTATACTGAAGCTTACTAGGGTCAGCGACACCAACAGACCAAGTGATCTTTTTTGTGTGTTATTATCAGAGTAGGTACCTACTGTATGGATACATTTTATAGGGTCCAAGTTGCCGGAGTCATAGGATTTCAGTTGAGAAAGCCCATATTTTTTAAAGGGGCAATCATTTACAAGGCAAAACCAACGTGGCATTCTCGCCCAAAGTTTTGCATCTCTGGAAACTCGGACCCTATTACATCATTTACCCCCTTGAATTTTTTGCAATGGACAGGCAGTTGGCCCCAATCTAAGCCTTGAATTGTTGGCGATGGGACGGCACTTGTTCCCAATATAGGAATTAAGTGATTGGCAATGGGCTGGTAGTTGACCACAATTTAACCCTTGAGTTGTTGGTGATGCATTGGCAGTTGTCCCCCATCTAAGGCCCTCATTCCGAGTTGATCGCTCGCTAGCTACTTTTAGCAGCTGTGCAAACGCATAGTTGCCGCCCACAGGGGAGTGTATTTTCACTTTGCAAGTGTGCAATCGCATGTGCAGCCGAGTGGTATAAAAACATTTTGTGCAAAACAAGACCAGCCCTGTATTTACTTATCCTGTGCGATGATTCTAGCATCGGAGGTCCCAGAATTAATGTCAGATACCTGCCCTGCAAACTCCTGGTAACGCCTGCATTTTCCCAACCACTCCCAGAAAATGGTCAATTGACACCAATAAACGCCCTCTTCCTGTCAATCTCCTTGCGATCGGCTGTGCGAATGGATTCGTCACTAAAAGCATTGCACAGCAACGATGCTCTTTGTACCGGTACAACATGCGTGCGCATTGCGGTGCATACGCATGCACAGTTTAGTCAATTTTTTACCTGATTGCTGCAAAAATCGTCAGCATGCGATCAACTCGGAATGCCCCCCTAAAGCCGGGTACACACTGGAGCGATATTGGCCCGATATGTTGTTTCCGGTTGACTTGGAATGATATATCTTATAGATTGTAAGCTTGCAAGCAGGGCCTTCCTACCTCTATGACTTTTTGTTATCACCCAGTTTGTTATATCATTGTTATTTCCAATTGTAAAGCACAAATGAATTTGCTGGGCTATATAAGAAACTGTTAATAAATAAATAAATAATAATAAATATATCAGGTATATGGCTCAGTGTGCATGCCCAATATGTGGGTGCCCATGATCACTAGCATCGTTGCCTGGTCCGCCCTGCTGTATAGCCAACCTGGTGATAGTGACCTAGTTCTATGTAAATAAAAGGATGGAGCGACATGTTGCTACATCCTTCATACATCATTCTAATGTGTACCCAGGATCTAATATGTTGGCCCAGCTGGTGACACATCTCTCAGTGTGTACCCAGCTTTATAGTATGCAAATTATAAATGTTACATCAATGCTGATTGGTTGCCATGGGTGACTTCTCCACTGTATCACTTCCCCACTGTTTTCACTGCTTAGTACATATCCCCCTTAGTCTTGAGTTGTTGGTGATGAGGTGGCAGTTGTCTAATATCTAAGTCTTGATATGTTGGTGATGAACTGGCAGTTGGCTCCCATCTACACTTTGTATTGGATTGTTTGGTATGATGCAGATACTGTGTGTAGGGACGTTCTTTCTTTGCCACCATAGCTTTTCCCTCCTTTCAATAAACAATTAAATAAAGCTGACCCCATTTCTGCCAATACAGCATGTCTGTGTCTTTATTGGAAATATGTTTTTCCTCTTTTCACCTGGTGTTGAAATGTAGGCAGGCATCAGCAAATAGGAATTTTAATATATTTTGCCTTTGGAGAATTAAATCATGAATTCGGAGGAGACATTTTGTTAGTCATAGTTGCCTAATTTGTAAACCTGCCTTCTGGGAGAACCTGTAGTGCAGGCTTTTACAACCAGTGTGCCGCGGACAGTTGCAAGGTGTGCCGCGGAGCCAGAGCAGCTTCCTGCACCTTCAGAGTGAACTATAGGCCTGGGCTCTTCTTAGAGGATCAGTCGTGCTCTGGCCATGACCTATGCCTTGAAGATGCGGCAGTGTGATATCATAGGTCACGGCCGCCGCGTATCACCACCCAGTTAGCCCACCCGCCTGCATACACATCTTCACGTTCCCGCCTGCATACACAGCTTTCCTTGCTGACCCACATCCACACCTGCCCGACTGCCTGCTGCTGAGTATTCACAGCACTCCACTATGAACAACCCCCGCCACTGAGGAACAGGGAGGTGGACAGCTGACTGGTAGAGGCTAATATTTGTTATTTTATTTCTCCTGTGGGGAACAATAGGATTTCAATAGGATTTATGTGGGGAGAATAAGGATTTATGGATTTATGGGGGGGAACAATGTGAATAATTCATGTGGGGAGCAATAGGATCTATGTGGGGAGCAATGTGGTTGATTTATGTGGGGAGCAATAGAATTTATGTCGGGAGCAACATGATTTATGTGGGGAGCAATGTGATTGTTTTTTCTGTGTAGGCCAATGTATGCATGGAATTTTTTTTTTACTATGAGGGCCAATGTGTGTTTTTGTTTTTTTCTGTGGCAAACTAATGGTGTGCCTTGGGAATTTAAAAATATTGTAAGGTGTGCCACAAGTAAAAAAGGTTGAAAATCACTGCTGTAGTGGAATTCCATAGCCCTGCCCGCCCAAACACAATGATGAGATTCAGTGGGGGATGAGGCCATGATTACATATTTCACAGGAATGTGAAAGAGTGGCACTACCCAAAACACAGGAGTCTGCTTTACAAGGAGAGAATGGCAAGTATATGATAACATACTGCATTGGGGTGGTATCTATTTAAATATATGACACTGTATCTATGAGTGTACAGCAATGTGTCTGCTTGCAGCTACTGAACTTTCAGGAAGTCCTCTAAGTCAATGGTTTATAAAGAAATGGATTACTGTTTAGACTGATGTCCTTCATTTTGTTTCTTAAGCCTCTGCTACAGGCTATAAGACACTTTTTTTTCTATTGTTTCAAAATCAAGTATTTGGAAATTTGCATTTATAAACACCCTATGTTTGCCCCTGGTGGGTCATGGTTGAATGCTGACACATGCATTTAAATATTTGTTTTAAGAAATGGTAAGAGAGGAGCTGGAAGGTACAGTATTATATTGCCTTGTTTTACTGTCCCATTAAGAAGCAGGCCACAATCCTATGTTTTATACAGTAGTTACATTTCTAACTCCAAATGATTAGAATAAGAAATGAAGTAGTCAGAAAAAAGCATAAGCCATATGACAAAATATGCACATACAAGTTTCGTAGAGATGTGCATGTTCAGATTTACTCAGATTCACTTGGATCTCATAACAGCATCTTATTGGCTATCCGGCTGTCACATGTTTTGGATAGACAATGAGAAAATCTGCATAAATCCAAACTGAGTACATCCGAACCTGCACATATCTAATGTTTATAGCTGCTTTTCTGCAAATGCGACGTCTTCTTTTTTTTGTTATTATGGATATTAATATTTGGATGAAAAAGAATCTGCTTGTACAAGCAGCCCAGATATATTCACTTACATTCAGTGCTGGACTGGGGGATGAAGGGCCCCTCAGGTAAATGCAGTGGTAGGGGCCCATGTTCATGGGTGTGTCCAGTCTCCAGAAGGGGAGTGGCCAGCACAGAGGCTTGGCGAACGATTAGAGAGCACATGGGCTGGGCCACTTGATAAATATGCATACTAAATGCTGTTTATAATGGAACATATGTATAAGGTATAATTCAAGTGTACAGCCTGGAACTTGATCCCTAGAAAAGGAGGTGGGCCCCAGGTACTGGGACCCACCGGGGGGGGGGTTCTCTGTACCCCTGTGAGCAAGTCCAACCCTGGATATGTTCATATTACACACTTGTTTGTAAACATATCTATTTGTATTTAATTACTAATCTTTATAGCGTCAGTATATTGTAGAGCACTTACAGTCTAAACATTCTCATGAGTCCCTGCCCAGTGTAGCTTACCAGTATGTTTTTGGACTGTAGGAGGTAAGAGGAAACAGAAATAAAAGTTGAAAAATCATACAAACTCCACACAGACAGACCCACTCGCCACACACCTCAGTGCCAAACCCATATTCAGCTGGTCTTTAACTAGTAATTGGAAAATATAGGTGTCCAGCATTTTATATTCTTATCCTTCCCCTATTCATTACAGTAGACTTGGACAGTCTCCACTATTGATTATTTGTTTTATTTTTGCATTTGTGCTGCATTTTATATTTAGGTGTCATTTGTTGGCATCCAATAAATATGTCCTTGTGTTGCATTAGAAAAACATATATATTGGTAGATGCTCAATTAGCTTAGTGATATCATTCAGGTGCTCGAAAGGGAGGGGTATTTCTAAGCAAGAAAAAAAGGCATTTGTTTCCCCCAGCACCCTGAATGATAACCGTAACCAGATATAAATTCCACATAATAATAGAATTCAGAGATCTTCGTTACACATATTTGCGCAAATGTGTGAATAAGCCCCAAAGCCGCATCAAGGCGTCTCTGTATATTTGGGGTCCCTAGCGCTATATCTAGGTGCAGGGTGTGGCACCCCAAAACACCAGCATAAGCCAGAAAGCCCAGCGTAGCATACCGGTGAAAAAACTATAGTGTTAATAAATTAGTATTTAGGAAGCCGAAGCTATAGAGAAAGTGATACAAAAATGAAATGCAATTAAAATAGAGAAATAGTGTTAAAAAATTAATAAGTGAAAAGTGTTAGTAGAATGTAAAGGTATGCCACACTAAGGCCATCCAGCTCAGCCAGTCCAGAGGCACCACACCTCACACCTCCATTACCCCAATCTGGGTCTAAGATTAACCAGCAAGGAGCCACATGATAATGGCTCCTTACTACAATATGTCTAAGCTAAGAGCTACCTACCTTGGAGCAACCCAATAATGCTCCATGTGGCATGTCAGGGCCTGCACCTCCTCCTAATGCAGGAACCTCTCTGCCTCTCACAACAAACATATATATTGGTAGAGGAGGTGCAGGCCCTGACATGCCACATGGAGCATTATGGGGTTGCTCACACATTTGCGCAAATATGTGTAACGAAGATCTCTGAATTCTATTATTATGTGGAATTTATATCTGGTTACGGTTATCATTCAGGGTGCTGGGGGAAACAAATGCATTAGAAAAAAACAGAGTAAACATAAGCACTACTTTGAACTAGTGTGCAATTCCCTTTTAGACTGTATATGACACATGACCTAATTTTCCTTTGAACCTTCCACTTACCAAGCTTGGCTGCATGAATGTTTTCATTCTGTACTTTGAAATCGCTAATGTTTTTGACTTGAAATCTAGTCCCAAGTCTCAGTTGGACATGTTTCATCAAGGTGTGTGTTCTGTATGTCAAAATACAGTTACACACAGCTTTCGGTTTGCCTGTGAAGACACGTTTATGGACCTTAAAAGACCTATTGGGAGAATCAATGCAAATCATAGTGACTTACTCGCATTGCTTAAATCTGTTTTTAAACTGATTGACATTCTCATGCCACTGATCTAACTCTGCCTTGGCAGCTTAATATTGTTAAGTGCCAGGCATTATACATATGTCTATATAAAGACAATGCAACAAAAAATTTTACATTATATTCTGTGTTTGCAATATTTAGTGGAAGACTATGCACTAGATTATGTTCTAGCAAAATATTGAATGGTATGTAAGCAAAACTAATACTGTTATGATGGTTGACAAATATATTTTATTACATAGTCCTCCGAATGAAAATCTAGGCAACCAGTGGCTCTCCTGTTGTCGTGGATCTTAATCAGTTCCATTACTTCATAATTAAGGCAGTTATTGGATGGAATAAATTACTCTTCAGTCACCTGTGCCAAGCATAGTCTGAGAAACCATAATACGGAGGATTGAGTTATGTGCTGTGTACAGTGAATCTTGTCTGAATCTAAATGTTCCTCATTTTAATGAATGCTAAGAGACATATGTAACAGGGTCCGAGTTTGCTGGAGGTGCGGTATGCTGGCAGATCTCTGACTTTTTTTTTTTAAGGGGCAACCATTTACAAGGCAAAACTTCTGTCAAACTCGTACCCTATTACTTATGCCCCTAAATGTGTTCAGTGCTGGATTATAGGCAGGGTGACCAGGGCTGCATTGTTACAATGGTTGAGATCCACTGTGTACCCCTTGTGTAGAGGTCCTAACCGGGCACTCATCCAGCGTCCGCCACATGAGGGGCCTCTAATGGCTCTTAACCATTGCCTCAATGGTGCCTCTGTAAGCACCTGGACCCTGACCTAAGTCCTTACTCATTGGCATTCCCTGTTCCTGGCTCCTGGTGGCATTGTAAACATGATGTAATCGCATTGTGATGTTGCCTGACAGTGAAGAGTAGGTATGTCCATGAAATTGTTCATCATGCATGGTCCTTATCAATGATGCCATTGATGGCTTACATTGATGGCAGGAAACCATTGATGACCATAATTAATCTCACAGTCACCAGTACCAGGCAGTGGCTGTGACTGAATAGGATGCAGAACACAGCAGGTAAATCGGGGAAGAAAGGCAAGGCTACATGGTGTATTGGTTAGCTGGAGTATGAAGCAGGATGCAGTGGAGCAATTTCTGGCCACTGTGCATGCATCGCAACCACATTGCACACACTCACAATGTTTGCTCAGCAATGGTAGAAGCAGTGGCAATTTATTCACAAAATGAGTGACAGCTAGTAACCATTTGAGAGAGGTAATGGGGGCTGGCTGCAAAAGCCCAGGTATGTTGCAACCATTTTCTGGGTGTGTCCTAATCAGTCACTGTGTACTTACAGTTGGACTGGACCCAGCAACTTGAGACGGGCATTTTGAGACACTATATGGTTGCTTAGAAGTTAGATAGGGCTATTGATGGTCCCAATGTTGTGTCAGTTGTACATAAATTGCAGATCTGAGACACCAGTGGTGGATGCCTCTGTACACAAGATAAAAAAAAGGAGTTATTAGCATATCTTTGTATCCAAAAATGCAATTGCACCTCTGATTCAGGCCCATTCAGGTTTTCCCAACTCTCTGCCATCGATTGTGGAAAACCACAGTACCTCTCCCATCCATAGCAAAACCATTTGAGCATTGCTGGCAAATGATCATCCCAATGTAGGAGCCTTGGTGCAAGAGCACATAAATTGGTCTAAAGTAAGGTAACCACTGGGGTAAAGGGCTGCAATATGGAGATGGTGGAGCGAGAAGAGGGGGTGTATTAGAATGTGAGCATGATACAAAGCATAGAGATTGGGTGAGGGGGGCAGTTTTTACATTTGTCAATTTTATTGATGGCAACCGTAACAAGTTAGTTGCACTTGAGGCTCCCAAAAACCTTAATCTAGCCCGATTCTTGTATAGACTGGATTTGCATTTGTGGAATCTCTAGGACACCTTTTTTGTGCCACCCTTTGTCCTTACCCATCACTGTATCACTCTGTGACTCCATTCCACCCTACATTCTATCAATACAGAATACATAAGAGTAAATAAAAAAAATAGAGCAGACATAAGACAAATGTGCAGTGTTTAAATTACTCTTCATCAAGGCTATTTTAATACATGTCTACAATAAGAGCGTCTTTGTATTATAAACTAGAGGGGGGAAGCTGCAAAATAGTTCTCTCTTTTGCAGCACAGTATCCAGAGCTCAGATGTCAGACCCCTTGTCAGGAGAGCCATTGTTGTCAGACAAGTGGCAACATGCAGTGAGCTACAGCACTTGGATTAAAAAGATCTTAAAGTAGGGGGAGAGGGAATGAAAACTCTTAAGTTACTGGTATATTGCAAAGGTCTTTGTGTGTCACCCTTTCATCTCATCTAAACCCTAGACTGATGCAGTCAAATTAAAGACAAGAAAAGTAAAGGGAAAAGAACAGTATCAAAACACCCAAAAGAGCAATAGAATTTGCTAACATAAGAGTTATCAATGTATACTGTAGTATCTATCATTATATGTTCACTTTGAGAACATAAAAACCACTATTTGTGGCAATAATAAATTAGTCATCAACCACATGTATTTAAAACACCTGAAGGGGCAGGGACTCCGCAATGACCACCAATGCACAAGTAGAGATTGCAGGGGGGAGAATCCTATGGATCCCTTTCCTGGCAACTTTTGCATCTATGTATGGGGAGTATCACAGCATGACACGGCATTGTACACGCGTGTGGTTTTTCTGCTGCCTGGAAAGAACCTTTCTGCCCATGTGGCTTCCTTCCCAAACACAGATCTCCAACTATGTGCTTCATGTAACACAATCATATTAATATTGGCCCCCACAAGTTTGTTGCCTGGGGCCCCCACAATCCTTAATCCAGCCTGGTCTATAGCCCACAGGTTACAACAGCCTACAAATATGGCATTTAGCTAATGAGGCCAAGCTCCAGAATGTTTAGTAAATAAAAAAAATAAAAAAACAGCCCCATATAAACCTACAGTATACAGGTTGAGTATCCCATATCCAAATATTCCAAAATACGGAATATTCCGAAATACGGACTTTTTTGAGCGAGACTGAGATAGTGAAACCTTTGTTTTTGATAGCTCAATGTACACAAACTTTGTTTAATACTCAAAGTTATTAAAAATATTGTATTAAATGACCTTCAGGCTGTGTGCATAAGGTGTATATGAAACATAAATGAATTGTGTGAATGTACACACACTTTGTTTAATGCACAAAGTTATAAAAAATATTGGCTAAAATTACCTTCAGGCTGGGTGTATAAGGTGTATATGTAACATGAATGCATTCTGTGCTTAGATTTAGGTCCCATCACCATAATATCTCATTATGGGATGCAATTATTCCAAAATACGGAAAATCCGATATCCAAAATTCCTCTGGTCCCAAGCATTTTGGATAAGGGAGACTCAACCTGTATTGGCTGCTTTTGTGAGTTAAAATATCTTCAGCATCTGCTGCGGTTCCCCTGCCCTGGATACATTCAGGGGACACTGATAATTTGCAGATATCACTTAAAAACAGGTGTGTATCATGTAACCGGCGGTCACCATACCAACACCGGCATCCCAGCATTGAGATGCCCGGCGGGGGTGAAGGCGAGCACAACAAAGCCCCTTGCGGGATCGTGGCGAGCAGGTTCTATTCCCAATCTATGGGTGTTGTGGGAATAGTCCTTGTTAGTCGGCATGCCGACTGTTGGGATTGTGGGTGGATGGGTGGGATGTAGGTGCCGGTATTGTGACCGGCGGTCTCCTGGCCACCTGCCACATAACTACATCCACTTAAAAACAATTGTTTTCAGGGAATGTTCCACAACATACTTTAATACTGTAAACAGCCCTCAAAATGTTTTACGTATAGGCAACAACTATTACTCTTTGGAAATCTCCTGTCCTTCTTTCCATCCAATCTATTTTTGCATACATTTTTGTTGTTTTTATTTTTGAGTCATAAATGCCCAGTTTATTAATGGATGTCACCATATACTGTATAGTATGTGTTTTATTTCTTTGAACATGAAAGCCCAGTGAGGTAAGTATGTGGCTCTTGTATTTGTGCTATGTGCCTTTTTTACATCTTAAAATTTCCTCTTTTTAGCAGTTTGGCATTTTATGTAATGCAGACGCCTCTCTTACAAAAGCAGGGTACACAGATTGCATTACTGTTGCTCATAGTCATAAAGAAAGCATACCTTATCTTCAGGGGCAGATTAATAGAGATGAGGGCCAGTGTGTAGCCTCTCTTCAGGATCACCCTCTCTTACTAGCTATTCCACAGTAGATGCTTGGCAAGCATTGATTTCCAGGAAAATGGTGCTGGTTTCATTTTCCTGGTAATTTCAGTAGGTAACACATGTAGATCTCTTGGAACATGGGGCCTAATTCAGACCTGATTGTAGCAGCAAATTTGTTAGCAGATGGGCAAAACCATGTGCACTGCAGGGGAGGCAGATATAACATGTGCAGAGAGAGTTAGATTTGGGTGGTGTATGTTCAAACTGAAATCTAAATTGCAGTGTAAAAATAAAGCAGCCAGTATTTACCCTGCACAGAAACAAAATAACACACCCAAATCTAACTCTCTCTGCACATGTTATATCTGCCCCACCTGCAGTGCACATGGGGGGTCATTCCGAGTTGTTCGCTCGCAAGCAGATTTTAGCAGATTTGCTCATGCTAAGCCGCCGCCTACTGGGAGTGAATCTTAGCATCTTAAAATTGCGAACGATGTATTTGCAATATTGCGATTACACACCTCGTAGCAGTTTCTGAGTTGCTTCAGACTTACTCGGCATCTGCGATCATTTCAGTGCTTGTCGTTCCTGGTTTGACATCACAAACACACCCAGCGTTCGCCCAGACACTCCCCCGTTTCTCCGGCCACTCCTGCGTTTTTTCCGGAAACGGTAGCGTTTTTTCCCACACGCCCATAAAACGGCCTGTTTCCGCCCAGTAACACCCATTTCCTGTCAATCACATTACGATCGCCAGAACGATAAAAAAGCCGTGAGTAAAAATCCTAACTGCATAGCAAATTTACTTGGCGCAGTCGCAGTGCGGACATTGCGCATGCGCATTAAGCGGAAAATCGCTGCGATGCGAAGATTTTTACAGAGCGAACAACTCGGAATGACCCCCATGGTTTTTCCCAACTGCTAACAAATTTGCTGCTGCAATCAACTGTGAATTACCCCCTTAGTCTCTGGAACATGGTGGATGCCATGTTTCCAGAGACCTCCGCATGTGCCATAGACTCCGGCAGAATGCCGAAGCCTACTGCAATGTGAAGAGGAGGGGGCCTATCCAGAGTCTGCACACCATCCCCCTCCTCTGTTAAAATGCCCCTGGTGCCTGTGTCACAAACATTTTTGGGGCATGACTCAGCCTGCCACTGTGATCCTGTACGCTGAAAACATGATGGCAGTGTCTCTGTTCCTGCGGTCATTCTGCGTTACCAGGACTGTGACAATCAAATGATTTGTGACTGATATGTCTTTGACCACTGCTGCAGTGGGTGTCTCAATATAAATTCTGGCGGCTGAGACATCTGCATATTTTCGCATAGTATCTATGTATGGGATAGTAGCTGTGAATGCATTAGCATACTGTACATCTCTGAATCAGACCCATAGAATGTATATAGGCTACATACTGTACTTTATGAGCCAACTGTTATGTGTTTCCACAGGAGGAGAGTTATTGCAACCACAACAGAAGCACAATGGTACTTTTCACATACTGTATATCAGCTACAATATAGCACGGCAATGTTAAAATTAAATATGCACTGAAGGGTTAATCTAATTAAACTGTGAAAGCTCAAAGTTGTTTACCCACAAATCATGTTAGTCTAGGTGTACTAGCAGAATATTAATGGCTTGCATACTATACACTTATATATTATTATTTTGCTCTTTGTAATATTTATTTATATAGCATTTGGCATACCTGGAACATTGGATACAGAAGCCCTTTTTGGACCAACAACTCCCCAATAACAAATAAAGGACACAACTACAACTCATTCCACTAACATGCGAGGGGCCGCCCAGCACTGGACAAGGCCACCCCACTTGCCGGGTCCTGCCCCCCTCCCCCCCCCACTAAAATGGGAGCACTTTGCTACACAGTGAAGCGCTCACATGTTTATGGTATCCCCTGCCTCCACAGCCTAGCTGAGAAGGCAGTCGGTGGGCCACCATGTTTTGGGTTGCAGCAGCTGCGTGTAACATCACGCAGCCGCTGCGGCCCGCCCCGCAAATAGTCCGGACACACCAGCATTTTCCAGACTGCGCCAGCCCCCAATGCCATCCCAAAAACGCTACATCGACACCTCCACCTGCTCCGTGAGTGGCTCTGTCTGTCAATTAGAAAGAGGCATTTGCATAAGTGAGATGCCGTCGCATCTCTGTGTGTGCATGCGCAGTGTGGCTCTTGTGCACACTGCACAAGGGCTTCAGCATCTCACCGCATCACAGATGCATCTCATGCTAAAATTAGGCCAAAGACACTTACTGTACTTATGAAATATACCCAATTTGGCCTGGGATTTGCCGGTTATGCTCCCTGCAAGTTGCAGTTTGGTAAGTGCATTGCATTTGTTGTGGCACTATACAACGGCAATGCAATATTATTTTACTGTACTATATACAACAGCAATGCAGTTTTGTTTTGAGACATTAAACAGCAATGCAAGACTGTTTTGTGGTACAGTACAACAGCAATGCATTAACAGCTTGAAGTTGTTTCATTAAATTGTTGCTTATTAATAAGGAATAAATAAGCAACAATTTGTCCAGACGAGTAGCAATGCCACTATGGTATTGTGTTACATACAGTAACACTGAGCGGACTATTCGTCATCACTAAACACTAGTTTCTGCATATTGGGGGTAATTCCAAGTTGATCGCAGCAGAATTTTTTTTAGCAGTTGGGCTAAACCATGTGCACTGCAGGGGAGGCAGATTTAACATGTGCAGAGAGAGTTAGATTTGGGTGTGGTGTGTTCAATCTGCAATCTAATTTGCAGTGTAAAAATAAAGCAGCCAGTATTTACCCTGCACAGAAACAAAATAACCCAAGCAAATCTAACTCTCTCTGCACATGTTATGTCTGCCCCCCCTGCAGTGCACATGGTTTTGCCCAATTGCTAACAAACTTGCTCCTGCGATCAACTCAGAATAACCCCCATTGTGTGTAACGTGCCATTCATCATTAGGATTCTAACAAGATATTCATCAAACTCTGAAAATGTAAAGTTTTTGGAGTTTGCCTGCAAGAACAAACACCCTCTTCAGGTAGCACATGTTCTCAGAGCCCCGCTCCTTCCTATGGGATATGAATAGGGACATGAGTGGATCCCTCCTCTGCCTCCTCATCGCGGCTCTGCGCGTGCGTGACCTCGGGTCACACATACCCAGAAGCCAGCAACAGGGGAAGGAAGGTAACATTGCTACTAAAGTAGCAGTGTTACTTATGGGGACAGCTGCTGTTTTCGGACAAGCTGTTTCTTCCCTGGAGCAATGCAGATATTGCTTTGGTGAAAACTATCCCCCACCGTGAGTTAAATACTTAATCATTGAGGGCGTACAGTCCCCAATGATGAATAGGCCCCTTAGTGTTTAAACTACTGTGCCCCTTCCATATAAGCAGGGGTGTAGCCAGAACTTTGTGGGCCCCATAGCAACATTTTGAAGGGGCCCCCGTCCCAATGCTTCTAGAGAGACACTTCTCTGCAGCAGTTGTTAATTTTATGCCCTATAATAGTGCCTTAGTTAATTTTCTGAACCATAGTAGAGCCTTATTTAATGTTATGCGCCATATTAGTGCCCTAGTTTCCCCCTATGTCACATTTCAGAGCTGCCAGTAAACACTATGCCACACAGTACCCCCAATTAACATTATGATATATATTGCTCCCCGTTCATATTGTGCCTTAATACACTGCCCCGGTTCATGTTATCTAACATTAAAATGCCCTCCAGTTCATTTTATACCACACTACAATGAGCAGGTCCAGGGGCATACCTAGATATATTGCAGGCCAAAGGAAAAAGTTTGAAAGGACCCCTACGTACCACTCAATGGCGAAAAATGTATATAACACATATAACTTTGACAGGGAAGGTGGGCCCCCTCTCAGCTCTGGGCCCCATAGCAGCTGCACTGCCTGCACCTATGGTAGCTATGCCCTTGCATATAAGCATCTCTTGATATGACCATCAGAAAGCGAAACAGACAAAAATGTTTTAAAATTTAAAAAAAACCTTCTCTTTGTGAGGTTCTAGCACTTTAACCAAATTATAACTTCTACAGCATCAATATTTTCAAATAGGAAGCTACCGTGAATATTTGTCAGTCTGTCCAGTATTGCGCTATGTTGAGAACAAAGGTGTTTCTATAACAATTCCACAGCTTTGCTATGATTGACTGTTTCTTCAAAGAATTATAAACAGGTCATTTTTGTTACCGATAATAATCATTCTCAGCAATAACAACAACAACAACAAAAACATGCTAGAAAAGGAAATTACAATTCTTAAAGCAGAAGAATACCAAACAGAGTATAAGTGCATATGAAAAATATTCATATTCGCTTTTCTGAAGACATTAGGAAAATGGCCTGTTTTGAAATTTAAATCAGTATAACATTTTTTGCACACACAAATTGTATTATAAACAGTACATATAAATATATAAATATCACAATCCAAGATAATTCCAAATAAAAGATGAGACTTCCAATTTCTCCCAGAAATGGTGAACAGAGGCCAACATGATTTGGTCATAGTGTTATTGATTCCCCTGATAAGAGCAATCAGAGAACAATGGTGGGTGGACACAGTTGTTCTTTGACTGAAATCTTTCAGGCATTAAGAAGCCTTGAAAAGTCACTCACAATAATTCTCAAGAAATTGAAAAGGAAGGGATTGAAAAGAAAGGATCATATTTGCTATTTTAAGTGAGATGATAACTGGTGGATGACAGCAATAAAATCTCAAGACGACTCTTAAAGAATGGGATGTAAAAACTTTATGGCTTTCATATGATTGCAGTGTGTACAGCTCCGGCAGTATGGAAAATAACATTCTGAAGCATGAAGGAAAAAATGCAATATCCCTGTCTCAGGCAGAAACCTATTTTCCATTAAAAAGTTTTTTTTCATTATAGGGTTTGTCAAGTATCTGGCAAACATGAGCTAAGGTTTACTGTACTTTAAACCATTCCACTGTCTTCCTATAGAATGCTCAATACTAGTAATATGAATTTCAGGATTACTTTTATTCAGGACACAGTACAGAAGCTTAGAAGAAAATAAATGAAACCATGTTTATTATAAATGTTACATGGAATTGCATAAATAGTTCACATATACCGTATCTTAGCGCAGCACTTGTGAATGTACTATAGAGGCAAGGGTAGGCTATCCTTTTCATCTCTCCCCAGTACAGTAAAAACTGTCACCGATGTAACCCATGATTGCATGAGAAATTGCATAGTGATGTATCAATGTGCAATACTGTCTGCAGTCACGATATTACAGCAAAAGTACCAGGGTGCACACTTCTCAAACAGCACATGAAGAAGGTGTCCAGTGAGTGTTACTGTACAGCACTTGCATAAAGAAAGTGTCCAAACAAAAAGGTACAATCTCACTTTGCGTTCCAATGTCCCAAGAATCCATATTTGTCCACGTAAACAGATGATGTTCAGATGAATATGAAATAAAAAACAACAGAAGACAGCATAGTGTAATACTGCAATAAAAATGAGATAAGTCCCCACTGTGTGGAATGAAGAATAATGGTGTTGGTATAGTGCCGATAGATATCCAAGAGTCCACCTTCTTTTAAAGGCACCCGAAATGGTGTTCAAAAAAACTGTAATAGTGGACCCTTACATGTATGCTTACTTTTGTAAGACGTGTTCAATGCGCATAAAGGTTTCTTTAACGATCCTTAGACACTCCTCATACAAATGATTAAGCAATGGTGTCCCTCGTGCCGAATGAAAAGCCAAAAATAAGCTCCAATTAGGAAAAAACACTCTTTTATTTTTAGAGTATAATATAACGGGTAAACAAATAGCCGTACCATATGAGGAAAGCAATGTTGGTATTCAGCTGACAACAATAGACCCGGGAATCTTATTGTTATTAATTCCCCTCTATGGATAGGCTTAGTGGTGATCCGCCAAAACATACTGTACAGCACTTGCATGAAGAAGGTGTCTAGTGATTGTTACTGTACAGCACTTGCATGAAGGGGAGGCGGTCAAGATCCCGACGCCGGAATCCCGACCAGCACAATCCCGACATATTCTCCCTCCGAGGATGTCCACGACACCCATAGAGGGAGAATATAATAGTGTGCCGAGCGTAGCGAGGCACCGCGCCAACAACGTGGCGAGCGAAGCGAGCCCGCAAGGGGCCGCGTTCCGCTCGCCACCCCTGTCGGGATTGTGTGGTCGGGATTCCGGCGTCGGTATTTCGACCGCCGGGATCCCGTCCAGCGGGATTTAGTACTGACCCCGCATGAAGAAGGTGTCTAGTGATTGTTACTGTACAGCACTTGCATGAAGAAGGTGTCTAGTGATTGTTACTGTACAGCACTTGCATGAAGAAGGTGTCTAGTGATTGTTACTGTACAGCACTTGCATGAAGAAGGTGTCTAGTGATTGTTACTGTACAGCACTTGCATGAAGAAGGTGTCTAATGATTGTTACTGTACAGCACTTGCATGAAGAAGTGTCTAGTGATTGTTACTGTACAGCACTTGCATGAAGAAGGTGTCTAGTGATTGTTACTGTACAGCACTTGCATGAAGAAGGTGTCTAGTGATTGTTACTGTACAGCACTTGCATGAAGAAGGTGTCTAGTGATTGTTACTGTACAGCACTTGCATGAAGAAGGTGTCTAGTGATTGTTACTGTAAAGCACTTGCATAAAGAAAGTTCCCAGTGATTGTTACTGTATCAGGAGTTGAGTTAATGAGGAGGGAGGGGGTAATATATTGGGAATCTTGCCTCTGCCACCTAAGACAATATTTTCTCCTTTCCTTTAAATTAGAAAATGTTTGTATGTGTAAGATTCTGTTGGTCGTGTAAAGTGACACTCAGGATTTGCAAGAATATGTCCTTTAATAAAAAAACTTTAGTAATATAAGATTACATGTATTGCAGCTGCTTTGTTTATAGAGTGTATTAATTCAACCAGTGTAATGAGGGGATTACTCCAATTCAAATGTAATTACTTTTTAAATTGTACTGTAAAGTTAATGTTTTCACTTTGTATTGCCCTGATCCAATCCACTGTATTTCCAATCTCTCCCGGCTCTCATGCAGCAGCATTCTTAATAGTATAGTTCAGTACATACAGTAGCAACTATTTGAATGAATAAAAAAGGTGTATAAAAACATGGTCGAATATGTTTCAGTCAAATGCCACAAACAGATTGCTGGAGCTACATAAGTTAGAATCAGATATCTGGGAGCTCAAATCTTCAACCACACAGAGCTGATATTTAGGTAATTGGCAGTAAGAGCTAGTTTATTATACAGTATTATGCATCTTAGAAAAGGTAAATAATTTTTTCTTATAATTTCTGTTGGTGAAAATTGTAAGAATACTTAATAACATAAAAAGTGATTCTCTGTATAATTCTTCAAACTGATATTAACCACTTAACTGACGTTTTATTTTGCCAAAAACCGCTCCGAAAGTGTCATTTTTTTTAATGAGTGAATTAGGTGAAGAACAGGAATTTAACCCTATCCCAAATGATTTTAGTTAGAAAAAAAATAAAATGTTTTTTAATTTTTTTTTAAACATTGAAACATCGATCGGGAACATTGCGACCACCGCGGCTTTCATTTTGAAATATTGGGACAGCCTCCAGGTATACAGGAGGGGTGTCTGGGGGTGGCTTGGAAGGGTTACTTTACACTCCCCAGTGGCTGCCATTGTCTGCAGCAGCTGGAGGGGGGGGGGGATCCTGCCGTGCTGACTGACCAGCAGTGATCAACAGCACAGCAATCAGTAGGGGAGAGTGCGGGGAGGCAGAGGGAACTTTCGGTCCCTCTTACAGCAGCAGCAGAGGGAAGTTTCTCTTCACTGCCGCTGCTAACACTCTCTATCTGACAGGTCACATCCTGTGTGACCAGGTCAGATAGAGCACTTGCAGGCATGGTCGCATCTGATGCGACCATGCCAGGCAAGTGGTTAAAGCCAAGTTTGATCAATTTGTGCATCAATTTCCAATCCAACAAAAAACACAAAATTCAATAGGTCCATTAATGTGGTCAGAACCCATTGGACACGGGGCCTAATTCAGAGTTGATCGCAGCAGCAAATTTGTTAGCAGTTGGGCAAAACCATGTGCGCTGCAGGTGGGGCAGATATAAAATTTGCAGAGAGAGTTAAATTTGGGTGGGTTATTTTGTTTCTGTGCAGGGTAAATACTGCCTGCATTATTTTTACACTGCTATTTAGATTTCAGTTTGAATACACCCCACACAAATCTAACTCTCTCTGCACATGTTATATCTGCCCCCCCCCCCCCTGCAGGGCACATGGTTTTGCCCAACTGCTAACAAATTTGCTGTTGCGATCAACTCTGAATTAGGCCCATAGTGGGTAGGACAGATAAAATTAGCAAACATAGACCATTTGGCAGAAACCAGGAGAAGTTGTGCGTGGGAATCTGGAGACGTTGGGGGGGTCATTCCGACTCGATCGCTCGCTGCAGTTTATCGCAGTGCAGCGATCGGGTCAGAACTGCGCATGCGCTGGTGCCGCAGTGTGCCGGTGCATGCCAGATGGCCGAAGGCCGTCGTTGCCTAGCGATCGCCTCTGCCTGATTTACAGGCAGAGGCGGACGCTGGGCGGGAGTTGGCTGGATGGCTGCGTTAAGCCGCCGTTTAGGGGGTGCGGTCCGGCCAACGCAGGCATGGCCGGACTGTTGGGGAGACGCTGTGACCCGGGCAGCGAAGAGGTTCTCCTGGCCAGCCACAGGTGCTGTGCTGGCCGGGAGTTACTCCTCAAATGCAAAAGCATCGCCGCTGTGCGATGCTTTTGCATTTCTGTGGGGGGGCCGGCAATTACATGCGGGGCGGACTAGCCCTGTGCTGGGCATCCCCCTGCATGTCTGAGTGTCTGACCGTAGCTGTGCTAAATTTAGCACAGCTACGATCAACTCGGAATGACCCCCAAGGATAGTGCAGGCTGTGAATTCACAGAGTGAAGGACCCTCTCCTCACAGGCTAGGGGAGTGGGGATAAACTGGCTATTGAACTGGGAAGAGAACAGAGAGGGAGGACAGAATGCATGAGGTAAGATTGTGAGTGTAGCATGCAGACTTTGACAAACAAATTCAAGTATAGGGCACAACTTTAGTCCTGTAGGTTGGTAAAGAGTCTTATAGTATGGAAGAGTAACTTCCAAAGCACGCCAAAAGTTTTGAATGTGGAAGGAATTAACAAGTGCTGAGGAAAGCAACAGAGGAGTAGCAAAGAGGAAGCGTGGACTGAAATTAGCTCAGAGATGTAGGAAAGGAAGAGTTATGGAGTCCTTTAATAGCGAGAGTAAGGAGTTTAAACCGGATTGTATAGAAAGATGAGATGTACAGCAAAATTGAGAATAAATGTAAAAAGGGAAAGATTAAATAAAGTTATAGGTTAGAATAGTCCAGGTGGGAAATGAATCAGAGATACAGGGGGTCATTCTGACCCATTCACACGCAGCGGTTCTTCACTGTGGTGCTAATGGGTCAAAACTGCGGCTGCGTGGTAGCCACATTGCGCACGCGCGTTGTTGCCTAGCGACTGCCATCGCCGGGCAACGACGCCAGGACCGGTGAAATCAATTGCAGGCGCGAATGCAAGAAGATTGACAGCGGGAAGGAGTATCGGGGTGTCTACTCACTTTTTCCCGGGCATGGTAAGGTGAACGCAGGCATGTCCAGGCGTTTAGAGGGCGGATGTCTGACGTCACAGCCGGGACCTTCACTGCTGGATCCGTCACACTGGGCAAGTAGGTGCAGGGCTGGTATTGTTTTGCTTGAAACTTTTTTTAGCATAGCAGGGCTGCACAAGTGATTGCAGCCGTGCTATGCTAAAATAGACTCCCCCATAGGCAGCGTCATGTTGATCGCGCGAGCAGCAAAAAGTTGCTACATACAATCAACTCGGAATGACCACCTAAGCTGTCTACTGGGCGATGAAAGGTCTGATCCTGGAGATGTGGTGGAGGTTAAACAGCAAGTTTCTGAGACTGCATGAATGTGGTGGTTGAAGAAGAGGGAGAAGGTGTAAGATTACACATAGGCAGGGAATGCAAGGGATTGGACAGTGGGGGTAATTCAGAGTTGATCGCAGCAGCAAACTTGTTAGCAGTTGGGCAAAACCATGGGGGGGTCATTACGAGTTGATTGCTAGCTGCATTCGTTTGCTGTGCAGCGATGAGGCAAAAAAAGTAACTTCTATGCATGCGTATGTGGCGCAATGCGCACGCGCAACATACTATTACAACGGCCGATGTAGTTTCACACAGGTTCTAGCAAAGCTTTTCATTCGCACTGCTGACCACAGAGTGATTGACATGAGGTGGGCGTTTCTGGGTGTCAACTGACCGTTTTCAGGGAGTGTTCGAAAAAACGCAGGCGTGCCAGGAAAAACGCAGGCATGGCTGGGCGAACGCAGGGCGTGTTTGTGACATCAAAACAGGAACTGAATAGTCTGAAGTGATTGCAAGCGCTGAGTAGGTTTTGAGCTACTCAGAAACTGCACAAAAAAACATTGTAGCAGTTCTGCGATACTTTCATTAGCCCTTCTGCTAAGCTAAAATACACTCCCAGTGGGCGGCGGTATAGCTTTTGCATGGCTGCTAAAAACTGCTAGCGAGGGATCAACTCGGAATGACCACCCATGTGCACTGCAGGTGTGACAGATATAACATTTTCAGAGAAAGTTAGATTTGGGTGTCAATATTTTGTTTCTGTGCAGGGTAAATACTGGCTGCTTTATTTTTACACTGCAATTTAGATTTCCGTTTGAACACACCCCACCCAAATCTAACTCTCTCTGCACATGGAATATCTGCCACATCTGCAGTGCACATGGTTTTGCCTTACTGCTAAAAAATTTGCTGCTGCGATCAACTCTGAATTAGGCCTAGTACTAGCAACAGAAACGAAGAGGTGGGAAAAAGAAGTGACACTGTACTTTTATTGTGAAAGATCTCTGGACATGTTGGACTGGAGAAGAGTGTCATATTCTGATTCACCCATGGGGGGGGGGGGGTTATTTAATGATTTAGGGTAATGCATACTTACCTACTCTCCCGGAAGCTGCGGGAGGCTCCCGTTTTTTGGGGTAGCCCCCCGCACCCCCGGAAGAGTGGGCAGGTCTCCCGCATCCTGCTCGCACCCTAGTGATGCGAGCAGGATGGAGAGATAACCTCCCGCATTCGCGGGTCCGTCGGGTGGAGAAGGGGTTAAAATGATGCAAATTGCATCATTTTAGCCCCGCCCCCTTCCCACGGACCCGCGAATCGCGGCATTTCCCGATGCGGGGGCGGGCTTAGTGATGTCACAGTCCGGCCCCGCCCCCCGAAGACACTGCAGCGTCTCCTCTCCGGGCTACTCCCGGAGAGGAGAAATAAAATGTAGGTAAGTATGGGGTAATGTACTATTGTACCTTTTGTTTTTACCACTTAAGTATTTAAGAAGAAACTTAAGAAAATGCAATAAAGTACCAGAAGAGTAAATATTTTCCACATTGTATTTTTGCCATTCAGTTTTGTTTGACATACTGTCACTCACTTTAATGATTTGTCTATTTCCTGATATCCTAAAAGAGTTGGAGTCTCACCACTGCGCAGAAATGGCTGCTATTGTGTGTATGGAAGAGTGACACCCGCACCCTAAACAAAATACAATGTCAAGAAAATACCACCACACAACCAGCGCACAAATCCTCCTTTTAGATGGATCAAGGAGTTTGAGTCTTCTTGTTCAATAGTTTTGTGACTCAGTAGCCTTCAATACCTCAAAACAAAAAGACATATATACATAGTGTAATACTGTATTGTCCTTAATATATGAATGTCTGTATTTAAGTGGTTACTCGTACCCCTTAAGGTGGTCTACAGATATGCAGACAATTCAGCTTTTAAGGAAGGTAGATACAGTAGGGCCAAACAGCTTTTTCTCCCGGTAGCTTCTCTCCAGGGGGTATCCCACTTACTCAAAACAAAAGACACATATACATAGTGTAATACTGTATCTCAATAAATAAATGTCTGTGTTTAAGTGGTTACTCGTAGGCAAGGAAAGTGATCAGACAGAGGGACCCCCTACCCAGGAATTGGAGGCTGAGATCCAGGGACGCCTGTAACTCCCATTCCATGTCCAAATTGTCTACTTTTTAGTGGACAACAACATCTGGTAGGAGTCCCACTAACTGCATTTTCGGATTGTACTGTGTGGATACAGGGAGAGTCTGTTCCACAATATGTTTTAATAAATTATTTGAAGTTTTTACACTATGGAGGTTTTCTCTTCTTAATTTTATGATTGTGAGCGGGATATCTTCTGGAAAGAGATACCGGGAGGTAAAGCTGATTGGCTCCATTGTGTTTATCCTTCCTTAAAAGCGGAATTGTCTGCAAATGTGTAGACCATCTTAAAGGGTACGAGTAACCACTTAAACACAGACATTTATTTATTGAGATACAGTATTACACTATGTATATGTGTCTTTTGTTTTGAGTAAGTGGGATACCCCCTGGAGAGAAGCTACCGGGAGAAAAAGCTGTTTGGCCCTACTGTATCTACCTTCCTTAAAAGCTGAATTGTCTGCATATCTGTAGACCACCTTAAGGGGTACGAGTAACCACTTAAATACAGACATTCATATATTAAGGACAATACAGTATTACACTATGTATATATGTCTTTTTGTTTTGAGGTATTGAAGGCTACTGAGTCACAAAACTATTGAACAAGAAGACTCAAACTCCTTGATCCATCTAAAAGGAGGATTTGTGCGCTGGTTGTGTGGTGGTATTTTCTTGACATTGTATTTCCTGATATCAGTGAAGGGGTCACTACGATATGCCGGCGGTCGGGCTCCCGGCGACCAGCATACCGGCGCCGGGAGCCCGACCGCCGGCTTACCGACAGTGTGGCGAGCGCAAATGAGCCCCTTGCGGGCTTGCTGCGCTCGCCACGCTACGCTCGCTACGCTACGGGTACAGTGGCGCGCTACGCGTGCCACACTATTTTATTCTTCCTCCAGGGGGGTCGTGGACCCCCACGAGGGAGAATAAGTGTCGGTATGCCGGCTGATGGGATCCCGGCATCGGTATACTGTGCGCCGGGATCCCGTCAGTTGGCATACTGAAGACCACCCATCAGGGAACTACAATTGAGAAAGTTATACAATGGCAGTGATTCAGTAAGGATCGCAAAAGTGGTCCTAACTTTAATTCCCAGATGTTAGGCTACTGCACACGTGCAGGACCTGTTCTGCACATGTGCAGAATGGGTCCTGCCAGAGGCATAGCCAGAACTTTGTGGGTCCCATAGCAACATTTTGAAAGGGCCCATGTCCCAATGCTTCTAGATAGACATCTAGAAAAGACAAATGCAGCAGTTGTTAATATTATGCACCATAATAGGGTTCTACATTAATTTATAAACCATAGTAATGCCCTATTTCACGTTCACACTGTAGGGCTGCCAGTACACATTATGCAACATTATGATGCCCTCCAGTTAATTTTTTGCCACATTACAAAGAGCAGGTCCAGAACCATACCTAGACATTTTGTAGGCCCCAAAGCAAAAGTTTGTAAAGACACCTATGTATCTGCAAAAGGTTTCAGCTCTGGGCCCCATAGCAGCTGCACGCCCTGCACCTATGATAGCTACACCCTTGGGTCCTGTGATCACTTCACTAAAAATGTGAACACCTCTGTGTGGTTGACAGGCAGAGCCATTTGTCAGGAGGTACGGGGGGCAGACGGCGTTCAGGAAAACGCGGGCATGTCGCCCCCATTTTCTAGGAGTGCTGAGCCCAAGGACTGCATTGTGAGATGCAGTTTCCTTGGCCTCGCAGGATACCCTGCAATGGCAAGCCTGAGTAAGCTGAAGCTTACTCACCCTGTTGTCGCAGATGAACATCGCGACGGATGGTCGCGATGTTCATCTGAGATGGGGTCGCATCACAAATGCTGGGAGGAGGTGGTATGCACCTCCTGCATTTGCACTGCTAAGTACTGCATATTGCTTTTGTAATCCTTAATGAATCAGGACCAATATACAGTATTTGAAATTGGAAACCGGATTTACATTTCAGGGCCCATTGGTTAAACAATAATTGCTGTATATCTGCAAAAATTATGTATTCCCTGGGATTCAGTATAATATCTTGATGGACAGGATGCCGGCAGTTAGAATACCAACAGCAGCATACTGTCCATCAGAATCCTGGCAGCCACCAGGAAAGTACCCTAACCCTCCCCTGCCCCCAACCCTAACCCTGGTATTTTGTCACTGGGATCCCAACCTCCATTGGGACTTAGATGCAGGATTGATATCATCCTTCAGGATTCCGGCATCAGTATATCAACCGCTGGGATCCCATCCTTTGGGATATTAACTGCATCCATTTGCCTGGATTTATCAACGGGGACTGCAGCAAATATCGGAGAAATGAAGTGATCACAGTAGCGTCTCAATGCATCTAGGCAATCTTAAAGTTATTATTGTTATAAGAAAGGGGTGATTAACATCATTACTACTCCCTAGTCTCCAAACCTTCAAGCATTCCCTGAAAACCCACCTCTTCAGGCTAGCTTATCACATTCCAATAAAGCACACATAAGCTTCATATACATTCCTGTCTTATTGCATCCCCTCTGTACAGTCAACACATATCCTCACATATTTTCTTTTTCTTTAATTTCACATCTTTATGACTCCTGGCCAACATTGCTGTGTGACCATATCTTACAGCCCATAAAGAACCTTTTGTCTGGATTAGTGTATGGATGTCTCTAGATCTGTGTCAGAGATATTGGCGACTAGAGTGGTGTTGTGCTGAAAGCTCAGATTTTTTATGTAGTTCCTTCTCATAGAGGTGGAAGGACTTTATGTTCAGAGGATGCAGGAAGATGCAGTGACAAGCACTAGGTCAGAGGTTCCCAAACTGTATGCCGTGGCTCCCTGGGGTGCCTCAGGACACTTGTAGGGGTGCCCTGGGTTGGTGGTCCAGGACCAATTCAAATTATTCATGGTCAATATAATAGGCAAAACCAGTGCTGGTGGCTGCCAGTTATAAAACATGTGGCCAAACAGAAGCAAATCTTGTCCCTCACCACACAACTGACCCTAAGGATGACATATAAATGCGATCTTCTTAATGTAATACAGTATGTCTTTCTAAATTTCTCAATAAGAAATTTTTGGCCTAGGGGTGCCGTGAAAAAAATTCTGATATTCTAGGGTGTTGTGATTCAAAAAAGTTTGGAAACCACTGCACTAGGTAGTTGATGAAAGCCAGAACAGGGGCACAGAGTCTTACCCCCCCTGGTGGTCTTCCCCAGGGAACCCTGCAATGGATTTTGATGCACCGGTCATGGCACCTTGACTGGGTCATCTGAGTAATCACAAGAGACTGGGACTGCAGGTAACTGTAGTATCGGAGTAGAACCAATGGTATCTGTAATATCGAATTGGAATTGATGGTATCTGTATTATTGTACTGGAAACAATGGTATCTGTATTATCGGACTGGAACTGATATTATCTTTTACCAATGGTATCTGTATCACTGGACTGGGACTGATTGTATCTCTAACTGATGGTATTTGTATTATTGGACTGGAACCAATGGTATCTGTACCAGATGGTATCTGTATTATCGGACTGGAGACTAAGGTGACTATAATGGGACCATAGTGCTAACTGGGCTGCATATGGAATGATGACACCTGGAGTGATGACACTGTAGTTCTGACCAAGCTGGATCCATAATGATGACACCGGAAGATCCCTTGAAAATTCAGATGGTAATGCAGGTAGCAAATAGAGAAGCTCAGAGAATGTAGTTACTTTGCAGTAGCTGAATACCCAGAGGAGCGCAGCTTCAATGCTCACACAAGAAGCTGTGTGACTTTTGGCACAAACCTCTTGGTGACACAGGATTGGATGGGAGTGTCAGCTGACACTCAGGATGCATGGAATTGGTCGGCTGACACTAAGCAAGATGGTATACACGAGAGAAGAAAAAAGAATTGCCTTAAAGTGGTGCACATTGGTACATGTAAAACATGTAGTTATGTTTTACATGTACCAATGTGCACCACTTTAAGGCAATTCTTTTTTCTTCTCTCGTGTATATGATTCTATTTTTTGCCTAGGTAGCACCCCCCATTATAGAATATCCATACTAAGATATCAATTAGAACTTAAGGGGGCCTCTCTGCTATTATCTAACGACTTGTGCAACCTTTTTCTCTCGCATACTAAGCAAGATGGCATAGTCCATGCTGCCAGCCTGACCGGAGCATCTTAAATAGAGGTCCAAGCCTCAGTCGCTGTAACTATTGTGGCTGTGCAAATACAGCACACCGCTGGACTGCCAGAGCCCGCCGAACTCACAAGCGGCCTGACAGGAAATGTGGCTGGAACATTATGCAATAGATAGCACCTACACAATGTCTGCTTCCTTTCTGATTGTAAACTTGCAAGCAGGGCATTCCAACCTCTATTTCTGTCTGTTATTACTCAGTTTTTTTTTGTTATTGTTGTTTCCAATTGTAAAGTGCAACGGAATATGCTGCACTTTATAAGAAACTGTTAATAAATAATTAAATAAATAAAAAATGATCGCTTCTATAACCCAATAATTAATTAATGCCACTTTGTGTGTGCTATGTTAAGCACATGTTCTGAGCAACCTATTTACAGTTTTAACTCTCCATGGTTCCCAATCCCAATAAAATCTGTATAAAATAAATGTATAGAAATGAATGAGACAAATTGTGCTATTACTTAATTTTTTTAAATGCTCAAATATATTATTCATATGCTAAAAAAAAATATTTCTGGGCAATATCTGTAAGACATAATTTTATACTTAACTGCAAGTTTAGCAAAAAATCAGGGCTGCCATCAGAAATTTTGGTGCTAAGTACAAAACTAACGGGCAGGAACTAGAGATGTGCAGCGGGCATTTTTCGGGTTTTGTGCTTTGGTTTTGGATTCGGACGCATTTTGGAAAAACCTCCCTTAAGAATTTTTGCCGGATTCGGGTGCGTTTTGGATTCGGGTGGTTTTTTTCAAAAAACCCTCAAAAACAGCTTAAATCATAGAATTTGGGGGTAATTTTGATCCTATAGTATTATTAACCTCAATAACCATAATTTTCACTAATTTCCAGTCTATTCTGAACACCTCACACCTCACAATATTGATTTTAGGCCAAAAGGCTGCATAGCGGTCACTGGATGACTAAGCTAAGCGACCCAAGTGGTCAGCACAAACACCTGGCCCATCTAGGAGTGGCACTGCAGTGTTATACAGGAGGGCAGATATAAAAAAAGACCCCTAACAGCACATCATGCAAAGATGAAAAAAAGGTGCACCGAAGTTGCTGTAGGCCTAAGCTAAGCGACACAACCACCTGGCCCATCTAATAGTCTCACGCAGTGGCTGAATGTCAAGAGTGGGCCGCAATTGTTTGGTCCACTGACAGCATATCCAGCACGCTCCAGTCACTTTAAAAAAATATGCAATTGGTGGACTTATATGGCAGTACCCCAGACCTAATACAGCAGTACCCCTGGACTCATATGGTAGTGTCACACAGGATGGCACTTTTCAAAAACTAGGCCACAAACAGCACCTCATGCAAAGATGTTGAAGAGGTGCAATGAGGTAGCTGTATGACTAAGCCAAGCGACACAAACATTTCCAACTGGAATTATATGTCCAAATCACTGGAATTATTTGGCAAGATCACTGTAATTAATAATTATAAATCACTGATATTAATTGGTAAAATCACTGTAATGCTATGTCCAAATCACTGGAATTATTTGGCAAGATCACAGTAATTAATAATTATAAATCACTAATATTAATTGGTAAAATCACTGTAATGCTACGTCCAAATTATTGGAATTAATTGACAAAATCTCGCTATCACCTGCCTAGTGAAGTGGAATCTAGATGGGATTTGGTACCGGCGACACAATAACTTCATCAATTGTCTAAATCCCACTGCACTAATGGTAGATAACGGGTGCACGTCTAACAGTGCATTGATTATACTGAGCACTGATTATACTGAGCACTGATTATACTAATCACTGATTATACTGAGCACTGATTATACTGAGCACTGATTATACTGATCACTGATTTTACTGAGCACTGATTATACTGAGTACTGATTATACTGAGTACTGATTATACTGTTCACTGAATATACTGAGCACTGATGATACTACGGAGAACTGATACTGAGCAGCACGATGCAGCACAAGACACTGTACTAGTATTAGTGAGCAGCACAAAAGCCCTCTGGAATGGTCACCCCCAAGATACCACTGTGACTGGAATGATGATGACCTATGCACAGTGACAGGACACTACCACAGCACCCTACAGCAGCAAGATGCAGCACAAGACACTGGACTATTAGTAATGTACTGTAGTATAGGGAGCACCACACAATGCAGCACAAGACAATGAGCAGTGATACTGAGCACTGATGAGGATACTAGAACTGACACTGGGCAGCGAGAACAGCACTGGACTATTGTACTGTAGTATACTGGTCACCACAATGCAGCAGCAAGACAATGAGTAGTGATACTGAGCACTGATGAGGATACTAGAACTGACACTGGGCAGCGAGAACAGTACTGGACTATTGTACTGTAGTATACTGGTCACCACAATGCAGCACAAGACAATGAGTAGTGATACTGAGCACTGATGAGGATACTAGAACTGACACTGGGCAGCGAGAATAGCACTGGACTATTGTACTGTAGTATACTGCTCACCACAATGCTGCACAAGACAATGAGTAGTGACACTGAGCACTGATGAGGATACTAGAACTGACACTGGGCAGCGAGAACAGCACTGGACTATTGTACTGTAGTATACTGGTCACCACAATGCAGCAGCAAGACAATGAGTAGTGATACTGAGCACTGATGAGGATACTAGAACTGACACTGGGCAGCGAGAACAGCACTGGACTATTGTACTGTAATATACTGGTCACCACAATGCAGCACAAGACAATGAGTAGTGATAATGAGCACTGATGAGGATACTAGAACTGACACTGGGCAGCGAGAACAGCACTGGACTATTGTACTGTAGTAAACTAGTCACCACAATGCAGCACAAGACAATGAGTAGTGATACTGAGCACTGATGAGGATACTAGAACTGACACTGGGCAGCGATATGCAGCACTGGACTATTGTACTGTAGTACACTGGTCACCACAATGCAACACAGATACTGAGCACTGATCCTGAGCACTGATGAGGATACTAGAACTGACACTGAGCAGCGAGATGCAGCACTGGACTATTGTACTGTAGTATACTGGTCACCACAATGCAGCACAGATACTGAGCACTGATACTGAGCTGATATTGAGCTTTCCACTCATAGAACGTAGCCACGTCTTCTCGCTCTCTTGACAATGCACAAATGAAAATGGCGGCGACGCGCAGCTCTTTATATGGAATCCGAATCTCGCGAGACTCCGACAGCGGGATGATGACGTTTTCCCTCGTTCTGGTTTTCCGAGTCAGGCGGGAAGAACCGAGGCTGCCTCGGACCCGTGTGAACCACGTGGAGTTCGGGGGGGTTTGAGTCTCAGAGAACCGAACCTGCTCATCTCTAGCAGGAACAGCCACCTTAACCCTCACCCACACCACCACTACAAACGTTCCCACGTATGCAGAGGTGTAGCATACATTGCTGTAACACAGAGCAGCTACACACTTAGATCTTCCCACATGTCATCAGACCTCACACACGCATATAAAATTAAAAAGAAAGTAAAAGAGCAGATGGAAAAAAAATCTATTTTAAAATCTTTGTGTTTGGTACATAACAAATGTAATTTATAAACATACTGTATCTTTAAAGAAAAAATAAGATTTTAATTACCTACCAGTAAATCCTCTTCCCGTAGTCCGTAGGGGATACTGGGAATCCATTTAGTACCATGGGGTGTAGACATGTCCTCTAGGAGCCATGGGCACTTTAAGAAATTTATTGTGTGTGCTGGCTCCTCCCTCTATGCCCCTCCCACCTGACTCAGTCTAGGAAACTGTGCCCTCAGGAGATGGACAGACTTTGAGAGATGGAAACAGATAAGAACAGTGCGGAGATTTTGAGCCAGCAAACCAATAACAGGAGGATAGCCATGCTAACCAGAATGTGAAAACAAGAACAGCAACAGCTGAACCAAACAACAGTTAACAAGTAACTTTAGCAGGAAGAACAAAGCAACGGGCAGGCGCCCAGTATCCCATACGGACTACGAGAAAAGGATTTACCGGTAGGTAATTAAAATCCTATTATCTCTTATGTTCTAGGGGATACTGGGAATCCATTTAGTACCATGGGTTAGTACCAAAGCTCCCAAACCAGGTGGGAGAGTACTGAGGTTCTTGCAGAACTGATTGACAAAACTGAAGGTCCTCAGAAGCCAAGGTAACAAACTTGTAAAACTTTGCAAATGTGTTCGAACCAGACCAAGTAGCTGCTCAGCATAGCTGTAATGCAGAGACCCCCGGGTAGTAGAGTGTGCCTGAATAGATTTTGGAATCTGCAAACCTGCCATAGAATAAACATGTTGGATAGTAAGCCTGATTCAGCGTGCAATTGACTGCTTTGAAGCTGGACACCCAATCTTGTTGGCATCATACAGAACGAACAGTGAATCGGATTTCCTGGTACAAGCCGTTTTCTTAACATAGATCTTCAAAGCACGCACCACATCCAAGGACTTTGAAACAGTAGAGGTGTCAGTAACAACCAGGACCCCAATCGGCTGGTTGAAGTGAAACACCGACACCACCTTAGGAAGGAATTGCTGATGAGTCCTGATTTCAGCTTTGTCCTCATGGAAAATCAAGTAGGTACTCTTGTGTAACAACGCCCCCAGTTCTGAGACGGGCCTTGCCGATGCCAACAGTGTGACGGTTTTCCACATAAGATATTTTTTTTACACCTCCAGTAACAGTTCGAACCAGTCCGATTGCATGAACTGCAGAACCAAATGGAGCCCAAGGTGCCATGGGAGGCACAAAGGGAGGTTGGATATGAAGGACGCCCTTCAAGAACATCTGTATTTCTGGTAGAGAAGCCAATTGTTTCTGAAAGAAAATTGACAAGGACAAAATATGAACCTTTAAGGAGCCAAGGTGTAGGCCCACATCCACACCTGACTGCAGGAACAGCAGGAACCATAGAATATCATCTACTTTCACACCAAGAGACATATTTCTTCCAGATACAATGGTAATGTTTCCTTGCTTGGATCATAGTCAGGAATCCCTTTCTGGGCTGGAATCAGCCATCAAATGTATTGTAACCGTAAGTCTTGAAAGATGAACGGGCCCTGTTGCAGAAGATCCTCTTGAAGAGGAAGAGGCCACAGATCTTCGCTTAGCATCTCTAGAAGGTCCGTATACCAGGCCCTTCTCGGCCAGTCCGGAGCAATCAGGATTGCTTGAACTCTTTACCTTCTTATTCTTTTGAGAACCCTTGGGATCAGAGGAATCAGGGGAAACAAGAATACCAGTTGGTATACCCATGGAGTTGTCATGGCGTCGACCGCTACAGCCTGTTGGTCCCTCAACCTGGAACAATACTGCCTGAGCTTCTTGTTGAGACAAGAGGCCACCATGTCAATTTGTGGACAACCCCACCGACACGTTAGGCACTGGTAAACCTCTGGGTGGAGGCCCCATTCTCCCGGGTGCAGGACATTTCTGCTGAGGAAATCTGGTTCCCAGTTGTCTACTCCCAGAATGAAGATTGCTGACAACGCCACCGCATGTTTTTTTGCCCAGAGGAGAATTCTTGACATCTCTGACATTGCGGCTCTGCTTTTCGTTCCGCCTTGTCAGTTTATGTATGTCACTACTGTCACATTGTCCGATTAAACTTGAATGGCCTGATTCTGAAGAAGATAAGAGGCCTGCAGAAGGGCACTGTAGATAGCTCTGAGCTCCAGGATGTTTATGGGAAGCATCGCTTCCAGACTTGACCATCTTCCTTTGAATTGTGCCCCATGGGTGACTTCTCCCCATCCTCTGAGGCTTGAGTCTGTGGTTAACAGGATCCAATTTTGAATCCCGAACTGTCGACCCTTCACCAGGTGAGAAGTTTGTAACCACCACAGGAGGGAAATTCTGTCCTTTGGCGACAGACAAATCATCTGATGCATGTGTAGATGTGATCCGGACCATTTGTCCAACAGATCCAGCTGGAAGGGACTTACATGAAACCTTCCGTATGGAATTGCCTCGTAAGAGGAAACAATCTTTCACAGAAGACAGATGCACTGATGTACTGAGATTCGGTTTTGCTTTAAGACAGCCTGCACCATCGACTGGATTACCATTGCCTTTTCTAAAGGAATGAACACTTTCTGAGTCTCTGTGTCCAGGATCATTCCCAGGAAATGCAGTTTCTGCACTGGTTCTAGGTAAGATTTTGGCAGGTCCAGAATCCAACCATGATCGAGGAGCAATGTGGTTGTGAGACCAATGTTCACCAACAACTGTTCCCTGGATGCAGCCTTTATCAGAAGATCGTCCAGGTAAGGAATAATGGTGGTCATTCCGAGTTGTTTGCTCGTTGCCAATTTTCGCAATGGAGCGATTATGTGGAAAATGCGCATGCGCACGGTACGCATCGCGCATGCGCTAAATACTTTCACACAAAACTTAGTAGATTTACACAAGGCAGACCAATGTTTTTTCATCACTGGGGGGATCGTAGTGTGATTAACAGGAAGTAGGTGTTTCTGGGCGGTAACTGGCCGTTTTCAGGGAGTGTGCTAAAAAACGCAGGCGTGCCAGGTAAAAACGCAGGAGTGGCTGGGGAAACGGAGGAGTGGCTGGCCGAACGCAGGGCTTGTTTGTGACGTCACATCAGGAACTAAACAGACTGAGCTGATCGCAAACTAGGAGTAAGCCTGGAGCTACTCAGAAACTGCTGCAAATTATTTAGTAGCAGTTCTGCTAATCTTTCGTTCCCAATTCTGCTAAGCTAAGATACACTCCCAGAGGGCGGCGGCCTAGCGTTTGCAATGCTGCTAAAAGCAGCTAGCAAGCGAAGAACTCGGAATGAGGGCCAATGTTCACTCTGTGTTTTCAGAGTAACATCATCATCTCTGCCATCACTTTGGTGAACACCCTCGTGCCGTTGAGAGACCAAAATGCAGGGCCTGAAACTGGTAGTGATAGTTCTGCAGTGCAAACCGCAGGTAAGCCTGGTGAGGTGACCAGATCGTAATGTGAAGGTATGCATCCTTGATATCCAGAGACACAAGGAACTCCCCCTCTTCCAGACCTGAGATCACCACTCTCAGAGACTCCATTTTGAACTTGAATACCCATAAGTATGGGTTCAATGACTTGAGATTCAGAATCGGTCTGACCGAACCGTCTGGTTTCGGTACTACAAACAAGCTGGAATATTGTCCATTGTTTTGTAGATGAGGTGGAACTGAAACAATGACCTGAGTCAGTAACAGTTTTTGAATAGCTTCTTGTAACGTTATTCTTACTTCCTGTGAAGCTGGTAAGCCTGATTTGAAGAATCTTTGAGGTGGGAGAACCTGGAACTCCAGCCTGTAGCCCTGGGAAATAAGGCCTAGGACCCAGGGGTCCTGACAAGACCTCACCCGGCGCGACTGAAGAATTTTAGCAGGGCCCCCACCTGCCTTTCTTCCAGGCATGTGGACCTACCATCATGCGGAAGGCTTTAAGGCAACAGAGCTGGAGCTCTGTTCCTGAGAACCAACAGTGGTTGGCTTGGGTGATTTCCCTCTAGCACCTCTGGCGGTGGTAGAGGAAGCTCTGTCTGTGTCCTGATCAGCTGTGTCCTTTAGGGAGGCTGCACTAGGAACAGGTAAAACAATTTTACTTGAGAGTCTGGAGACTGATGTATCTACAGTACAATCAGTGGATTTTCCCATCAAGGTGAAAGGGAAAAGTTGACAGTAAGCACTTAGGGATCAGGAACTTTTTTTCTGGATTAACCCATGATTATTCAAACATGGTATTTAGTTATTTTGACACAGGAAAAGTAGCTGAGGATTTTTTCTGTACATTAAAATAAGATTCCTCACTCTCCTCAGTCACCTTGTCAGGAATATTGAGGACTTTCCTGATAGCGTCTATGAGCGCTTCAACTCCCTGCGACAGAGTACCCTCCCCTACCGCCATGTCCACTTCACCTTACTCCATTTCTGACCCTTCATGATCAGAGTCAGTAAGCAGGATCTGGGCTAAAGTACGTTTTTGTGAACAAACGGCAGAGGACTGAGATGCTGGTCTGAGTCCTTTTTTCACAAACTCAGTCATAGACTTTCTGAAGTATTGCGTCTCTTTCTCATTTCTAGATAATTTAGTAGAGATGGTGGAGATCATCCCCCTAATGGAGTCCAGCCACACTGGCTCTGTCTGAGTACACACTAGTGAACCCCCAGGAGAGGAGGAACACTGTGTCTTACATGTAACACACTCCTTGCTTTCTGACATCCTTGCAGCAGAATGACATACACACAGGAAATAGTTAACAGCACAATTAACCCACATAGAGCCCTCCAGGAGAGACACAAATGTAGAGACACCAGTACTCGGTGCCCTTATTGCTAAAGTAAGGTTAGCCTGGACGCATACTAAGAAGAATAATTGGGGACTCAGTACACTATATAACGCTCCCTCCCCTGCTATAACCCCCTGGTACCGCTAAGGTAAACTATAGGCTTTTTGAGTAGCTGCGCATCCCTGCAGTCAGCGTATGTGATGATGCAGTCTGTAAAATGGCTCCTGTGAGCTGCTGGATCCACTCATAGTGAAGCCCCGCCCTTGCAATGGCGCGCTGTCTTCCTGCTCTTTTTTATACTTGCTGAGGTGATTTATGTGCCTAAAATGGAGTCAGCCCCATTTTAAGTCTGTAATGTCAGTCTGGGTACTGTGTACAGATAAAGTGTACTGAGACTCAGTGTGCTCCATTAGAATCCAGAAACGTTACCGTCTCCTCTGGGCACATTTTCTAAACTGAGTCAGGTGGGAGGAGCATAGAGGGAGGATCCAGCACACACTATAAATTTCGTTAAAGTGCCCATGTCTCCTAGTGAACCCGTCTATACCCCATGGTACTAAATTGATTCCCAGTATCCGCTAAGACATAAGAGAAATAACAAAATGGTAACAAAAATATACGAGGGATCCCCCTAAGAATCCAGATAAGAAAGGAACAACTAACAAGAAATGTGTATTTTTTTAAATTCATATACTAGTGTATACTTATAAAGACGTTTCAGCAGAACCATTTGAGTTAAATGTCCACACAATTGTTTAAAACATATAATCCATTTTGAGTTCTCCTTAAGTTAAGATGTATGTGAGTAGGATTGATCCAGTAGTTATCAGTCACAGAAGTTGAAGGGTAAGCAGTTTCCCAATTAGGTGATTATTGTACATCTCCTTCTCCTTACCACTCCGAAGGTCAGGCATTAGGAGATTCTGATGTACAATACAATTAAAATAATATTTGGGCTATATGAAGTACTCAACTAATGTTAACTTTATTGTAATCCTACTTTTATGATTCAGTTAAACAGTAGATGTTTTCTTAGGTTCAGTATGTAATACTGGCGTTTGGGATGCTGGCGGTCATATGACCGAAAGCAGCATCCCGACAGAGAGGATCCCGACACTGGACAGGGTAAGTATCTTAACCCTACCCCACCCTAACCCTCTGGGGTGGCAGCTATCAGCTATGGCTAACAACCCCCCCACCCCCCGTGCCTAACCCTATCCCTTCCAAGTGCCTAACCTTAACCCTAAATAATTTCATGTACTTTACTGCCATTACTTGCATTTTACAAGTCATTTTCACAAGAATTATTGTTAGACAGACAACATTTAACAATACAAAAGCAAGTAAAGCACAAATGTGTACTGTACTTTGCATAAAGACACACATTGCAAACAGTGTTCACATGCAATTGTTCCTACTATAATTAAAGCCCATTCCTGGAAAGGGGTAGCAGTTGATTTACCGACTGACACAATACAGATGGTCATAATCCTGACAGCCATTGACCTTCAGTCAAAATACAGACACGGTCAAAATACCAACATTCATTATGCCAATATGTTCAAAATACTGACATAGTCAGACTACCGACATTTCAAAATGCCGACATGCATTTTTAAGGAATTTTTGGACAAAAACAGACTTGTTCATACTTTGGACCTGGAGGGGGAATATAATAGTGTGCCGAGCACAGTGACGCACTGTACCCGAAGCATGGTGAGCACACCATGCCATGCAAGGCGTCACGGTACACTTAGACGGTACACTTAGACAGTGTCCATGTCAACCTATGTTCACATGTTTACCTGTATTTTGACATGCCGGCATATTAAATGTCGGTATTCTGACTATGTCAGCATTTTGAACATGTCGGCATAATGAATGTCAGTATTTTGACCATAGGTCAATGGCTGTCGGGATTATGACCGTCATTATTATGTCCATTGGTAAATCATACTGAATCCCCTGGAAAGAAGTGTTTCAATTTTCTTATAGCAGTAAGTTACAACAAAGTAAAACATATATGATAAGCTTAAAATTTTAAAATATAACTTAATATGAAGAGAATTATTGTTAATATTGTGCAAAATTTACATACTGAAACAGACAAATTACAGAATTGCTGGATTTTGCTCACACCTCTATGGGGCAGTGGTTAAAGTGGTGGGGGAATGAGGTGGAACTGAGTTCCACCACCTGTAATGGTAGCGGGAACTAGTTCTACCTCCTCCATTGTGCTACACAGTAATTCCAACAGAAAAGCCTGCCCCATCATCTACGTCTATCGATGATGCAGGTGGCACTAGTGTTACTGATGAGCTGCAACCACCTCCCCCTTTCTCAGGTCCTGGTGGCTCCATGGACCTCCTCCTTCTACAGCCCACCCCTCCTCCACATGATGTGTCTGTTGAACAGCATGTATCCCCTCTTCAGGTCCCAGTGGTTTCCTTTTCTGGCACGGCATATGTCATCATGCTGTCACAGCTGCTGAAGTGAAAAAGAGCCATGCAAATGAGCAGGCTCTGTGCATCTTGAAGACAAGATGAGAGGGGACTGGAGGGACAAGAATGGTGAAGAAGCTGCTGGAGGGATACAGGGCATGGAGCTGTTGGAGGGGCACAGGTGTTGAGCTGCTGGAGTGACAGAAGCAGAGATTTGTATAAGGGGCACTACTGTGGGCATTATGTGTATAAGCTGCACTAGGGTTATTCCACACCAGATCAACACAAGTTTCAAACTGACCATTTCAGATTGTAATGAAATTTGGTATTATAAATTCTGCCATGGGTATAAAGAGAACCCTCAAATCTTAGGCTGATATGTTCAATGGTTTTGAAGTTATAGTCCTTAAAAGTTGCAATTTTTCCCAAAAATATTTGCTGTTAACTTTTTTTGTACTTGCACCTCTTACACTGTATGCATAAGATATAGGATAGATGTAAATATTAATTAGAAGGTAAAACAATACGGTTCACATAAAAGAAAAACGGTAATGCATTTAATGTATAGAATTTAAAAGAAAGGAAAAAAGATAAAGGATGAGATATAAAAAGGTAGCAAGTCCTCTTAGGGAGTTTATAAATGTTTGTTAAATGAGCAGAGTTCTTATTAGATTTTGAATCCTTTGGACGCTGGTAATGTCAGCTGGAAACATACAGTATAAAGTCTCAGTTCATACGAGGTTAATTAAGTGCTTGCGACTGTGTACTTATGGGTCTTCAACCCCTGTCCGGGGTCCAGCTGTCAGCGGTCCTTGCCTTCGGATCCTAATCGATGTAGGTAAGAGTGGCATCTCTTCCCCAGGAACAAAGCTGTTACACAGGCACCTGTGTGTCTGGATCTCTGTATGGTGTATGCCGACATCTTCCAGAGAATAACGGTTTCCGGGTTGGAGGCGGAGGTGCTTGGTCCAACGCGTTTCACTCGGATATGCAATGCCATGCCATCTTTCCACTTAAAACCATATACCATATAAAATATGTATATTACAAGGAAGCGCATATATATTTTGATCTTTTGATTACAATTATATATTTATTTATTGTTTAATAATCCGATTTCTTGTTAATGCACAACATAAAAATAAATAAAATCTTTAAAACACACCAGGGCTGCAATATTGAAATGTCCAGAACTGTGACTATTACCGTCCAAATAACCCTATACCGCTGGAGCTCCAATATAGATTTTTCTTTAAGCACACAGAGTGCTATTTATATAACTCCCCGGTAAAGAGCTGATTATTTTGTGACGATGTCCGTTATTACTTTGTATCCACAGACTGAAACAATAAGTTTGGTAGAAACTGCAAGTGTTCACAGTTGTGTCTGCCGCACAACAACTTGTGTCACCCTCTTCTATCCCCACCGCCAATGTTTAATGCTCACCACAGCCGTAGATTGAAACCTCCGTCAGGCTGGATCTTGTGCAGTTGAAGCCGAGGTTTTCCGGCGGGAGCGGCGGTGTCTGCAGCGTCCACAGGGGAAGGGTGTACACTTTCAAAGTTGGTTTCTGGCAATTTCTCCAAATTGTCCTCTGGCATAGAGGGATTCCGTGCCGCCTGCTGGTGTTTTAAAATTGTTCCTTAACGCGTTTCTCCGTGCTTTCAATCTCACGGTTTCATCAGAAGGTATTGAGGTGCATTCTGTTGTCCGTATTTAAATGCCAGGTACCCAATCAATATAGAGCATTAATTAGCATTAATTAGCACAGGTGTGATGATCTTTTAAACCTGTGTTTTCTTTTTTCATTCTTTCACACATTAAACACTATAATAAATTATAGCATAAGGCAACAATCTATTTATGTTTATTATACAAATATATAAAACCCATTTACTTTGTACTATATAGTCTCCATACTATACATTTATTTATTCATTTGTATTAACACGAGACATAGGAGTTAATTTTCATCTTAAATCTTTTTAAATAATAACTATATTTTTATAACACTCAGAGCAATGTGGAGCCGAGTGGCTCAAGAGGCTAAGGCCCCTGTCTGTAACCAGACAGACCCGGGTTCGAATCACCTCCAAACCCAGGAAGAACAAATTTTTTAAAATGTTTTCTGTTTATTAAATATTTATCTTATATATTAGTTATGCTTACTATAGCTATCATAACCAGACGTAACCCGATTCTAAAATATGTCACAATTATCTAGACTCTCATAACATGATTATATTACGTATTCCACATATATATAGTGAATTTAACAGTACACATAGAGATCTTTATATGTACATAATTATCACAAACCATGTTATTCGACAGAGGATCAAAATTTATCACACTATCCCATACTCTCATAGGATTATCAGAACCTTCAGACATTTGTAATCTAAGCTCCTTTATAATCTCAACATATATATTAGCAACACCTCAGTAATTAGGATACAAGGAGTGGAACATGTTCAAAGTACAACAAGAGGGGGAGATAGATTCAATCTTCTATGCAAACGCGAAGCTTTTTGGATCTTCTCCCTGGGTACATTGTTTCCGAATGGCTTGAATGATTCAATTGAGATGAATAATATATAGGACATCCAAATGAGCAATCTGAATGTATAATGTGTATAGAAAGAAACCACTGGGGAACACTGTCAGGTCATATATGTCTTTCAAAGGATTAAGAAATAAATACAGAATCTGAAAGTACGAAAGAAATGAGCTATGTATCTGTGGATGTATATACACACATACACACAAAAAATGTGGAGAGTAAAACGTCTGGTGTGTGTGCATATATATGTTGAGATTATAAAGGAGCTTAGATTACAAATGTCTGAAGGTTCTGATAATCCTATGAGAGTATGGGATAGTGTGATAAATTTTGATCCTCTGTCGAATAACATGGTTTGTGATAATTATGTACATATAAAGATCTCTATGTGTACTGTTAAATTCACTATATATATGTGGAATACGTAATATAATCATGTTATGAGAGTCTAGATAATTGTGACATATTTTAGAATCGGGTTACGTCTGGTTATGATAGCTATAGTAAGCATAACTAATATATAAGATAAATATTTAATAAACAGAAAAAATTTTTAAAAAATTGTTCTTCCTGGGTTTGGAGGTGATTCGAACCCGGGTCTGTTTGGTTACAGACAGGGGCCTTAGCCTCTTGAGCCACTCGGCTCCACATTGCTCTGAGTGTTATAAAAATATAGTTATTATTTAAAAAGATTTAAGATGAAAATTAACTCCTATGTCTCGTGTTAATACAAATGAATAAATAAATGTATAGTATGGAGACTATATAGTACAAAGTAAATGGGTTTTATATATTTGTATAATAAACAAATAGATTGTTGCCTTATGCTATAATTTATTATAGTGTTTAATGTGTGAAAGAATGAAAAAAGAAAACACAGGTTTAAAAGATCATCACACCTGTGCTAATTAATGCTAATTAATGCTCTATATTGATTGGGTACCTGGCATTTAAATACGGACAACAGAATGCACCTCAATACCTTCTGATGAAACCGTGAGATTGAAAGCACGGAGAAACGCGTTAAGGAACAATTTTAAAACACCAGCAGGCGGCACGGAATCCCTCTATGCCAGAGGACAATTTGGAGAAATTGCCAGAAACCAACTTTGAAAGTGTACACCCTTCCCCTGTGGACGCTGCAGACACCGCCGCTCCCGCCGGAAAACCTCGGCTTCAACTGCACAAGATCCAGCCTGACGGAGGTTTCAATCTACGGCTGTGGTGAGCATTAAACATTGGCGGTGGGGATAGAAGAGGGTGACACAAGTTGTTGTGCGGCAGACACAACTGTGAACACTTGCAGTTTCTACCAAACTTATTGTTTCAGTCTGTGGATACAAAGTAATAACGGACATCGTCACAAAATAATCAGCTCTTTACCGGGGAGTTATATAAATAGCACTCTGTGTGCTTAAAGAAAAATCTATATTGGAGCTCCAGCGGTATAGGGTTATTTGGACGGTAATAGTCACAGTTCTGGACATTTCAATATTGCAGCCCTGGTGTGTTTTAAAGATTTTATTTATTTTTATGTTGTGCATTAACAAGAAATCGGATTATTAAACAATAAATAAATATATAATTGTAATCAAAAGATCAAAATATATATGCGCTTCCTTGTAATATACATATTTTATATGGTATATGGTTTTAGTGTTTATGCTTGGAGTAAGGTAGAGTACTCCATTGGGAGCTGCAAATATATTTCTAAATTGATACCCATCAAAAGGAGATAAGTTCAGTGCGCTTGATTGTTACACAGTTTTGACAGTTTTAACATTGGGGGTTGAACAGTCTTAACTGTGTAAGGTTTCTTTGCTGTGGCATCTTTCCACTTACTGTGTGCTTATGCACCTGCACAGAAGTGGGAGCAGGCGCTGACTGTACAATTTCATCTCCAAACACACCTGAAGAGAAACGTGAATTCCTCTAATATAGTGAACTGGAAAAAAATATTGTTTGTTGATTTTTAAATACAATTTTCATGAATTACCCAAAAATGAAAGCTCTTATAGCATGTGATCCCTTTCTGATCCCAGAATAAAACTTTGGGGATTTATTAACAACAGTATCAACAATTTTGAAGATTAAAAAAAAAATTGGCTTTTTGAGAAAATCTAAAAAAATATATTTTTAATTTTTTTAATTTTTATGGAAACATACTGCTGTGTTATATATCATATGAAAGTCCATAAAAAAGAGGTTTAAAATGAGACCTTGCCCAACTCTTTAGCTCATTAGGAAGAATTGAGGGTTTTCTTTGTACTCATGGCAGCATTTATTATACCAAATTTCATTACAATCTGAAATAGTCAGTCTGAAACTTGTGTTGATTTGGTGTGGAATAACCAATTACTGTGGTCATCATGTGTAGGGTGCACTACCATTGTGGGCATTTTGTGTAAGGGGCACTACTATTGTGGACATTGTGTATATAAGCGGCACTTCTGTAGGTATCATGTGTATAAGCAGCACTACTGTGGTCATTATATGTAAGGGGCACTACAACTGTGGGCATTATGTGTAAGGGGCACTACTACTGTGGGAATTGTATGTAAGGGCACTACTGTGGGCATTGTATATAGAGGGCACTACAGTGTGGCATAACGTGTATAAGGGATACCATTGTGTAGCACAATGGGAATAAAGGGTACTACTGAGTGATGTAACCCTAATAAGGGACATTACTACATGTATGAGAACTACATGAGGTTTAATGTGACTAAGAGTGTGCTACTGTGTGGTGTAATTTGAATTAGGGGTACTATTGTGTGACCATGCTTTTTCTTTGTGAGATCAATGTCCCTTTATAAAGTATGGGAAGTAGGACACTAATTTATATTTTGCAGACAGTGTTGAGTACAATAGCACTGGCCCTGGCTCAGCTTAAAGTAGGGGGGGGAGGTAGGTGGTGGGATAAATGAGGTCCACCACCTCTCTAGCACCACTTTACACCCTGCTATGGGGTGTGAGCAAAACTGAATGAAGTACAGTAATCCTGCTCAAATATCCCTCATTATAGTGGCCCAGAAAATGCTGATGGAATCTTGATGCTAACTGAATCTGCTCCATGGGATAGTGCATTGCTTGTATTTGGACATGCATATGATATAGTAACATAAGTATATAATGATGCAGATTATATCTGAGGCAAGTGCTGGGCTATTTTACACTTTTGTTCTTTTCCATTTTTATTGGAGTTGATTGATTCCACCAGAAGTATTTTAAAGATGAAACATAATTTGTCTCTAAATGCAGCAGCAAGGACAGTCTCAAATCCTTGTAATAGGTATCTAATGTTCGTTTTTCAAGTTCATCCCAAGAAAAAAACTGCAATAGATTAAGTGATTTACAATTTAGAATCTCTGCTTTAGAAGACCATTTTGAAGTTATTACAGATGAAACTGAAAATGCAGTGAAGAATTTAACAGTATAACACTTTTTCTACTTCCCTGTTGTTAAGATGTTTTTTTTATAGTTCAAAGTTGAATTAGTTCTGATTAGTTACATATTTTATAGTACTGTAAGAGGAATTCTTTTTTTACAGATAAGTAACATTTTGACCCTCAGCTCTATAAGAACTCTGGGTGATATAGCGAGATAAATGACTAATTAATCAACTTCTGTCATTTTACAGGTGAGGCAGGTTGTATCAAGAATCGTATTTTGGATGCGATACAGCCCTCTACTTAATGAATGCACAGGGGTGATAATAATGCAGGTATGTACCTAGAATTGTGAACAAAATCTAAAAAAACAGCTTCTCCGAAAAGAGCTGTCCTTTGCAATGATAGTACTCCCAGGTTTATCTGTGCATGTACTGGCTGACGCATGAGCCACAGGAAACACTGGGAGGGATCCTAATGGATCCCTCTCTGGGAACAATGTGAGAAGAAGCCCATAGGCTTTGTAAGCTTTGTACATATGGAGAATGCAGTCAAACCTCTGAAAATGGCAGTTCCTGAGTCTTGGGTTCATTTTGAACAAAGTACTTACATCCCAAACGGAGTTTAAAAAATGACAGATAGATAGTAGTTGATTGGATGGTATGTTTTCTCTCTCCATGCTTTGATAAATCTCCCCCTATATTACATGAAAAAGCTGAAGGAAGATGAATATTGCAATACTACCATTAATGCATGTACTGTATTGTTCTTCTAAAATATTCATGCAAGGTTTTAAAACCACAATGTAAAACCAAAATATTTGTTACCCATGGCTTTGCTCACATGGATGGCTGTAATTGTTCAGTGGAACTAATTTACAAAGACAATAGTGGCATCTAATATTGTGATGTATATTTTATATTGTAGACATTAATCACAAGACGTCTTGGTACACAATATTTGCAGTTTTTCCTTCAGGGATTAATAAAAAAAGATTCTTGGTGCGCCATCTATTGAATTGACATGTATACTGCAACTTCATGAGTCAAGATAAGCTGATTAGTGATTAATATATATAGTCAGATTTCCTGCAAAATAGGCATTCAGGGTGTGCAATATATATTTATATATACAGTATTTACTAGCTGTTCTACCTGTACTTTGCACAAGAGTTGCTGATTTTCATGGTTGTAAATATATATAAGTGTAAAATAAATCTCTAGAGGTATAAATCTGAGACGTCTTATTGTAAGAAAATATTAATTTATGGTTCTTGGCGTTACCCGAGGAACACCCGTAGCAGATACTGTACTGTAAAAGGTAACAGGATCATTTTTGTAGTTTATTAAATTCTACACACTGGAGATGCAACCCAATTTTTTTTTTTATCCCCTAAAGGGAGGTTTATTAAAATTCTAATTACATAGTTTTCCCTTTTAGTAGAAAAATGTCTACTGATTATACACCCCAAGTCAAAAAGTATTTATAGATGAGTTATCATAGCTACAGCTTCGCACCAATGCGCCTTGTTAGGCGCGACCGCGTGCCCGTCTAAGGCGAGCACACGTCTTAGATGCACACACGCCTCATTCACATAAATAGGAGCATCTAAATACACAGTTTGGTACAGCTAGACAATTTGCCCATTTACCATATATGTACATAATAAACTGGTTAAGATAAGTCTATTTATATAAACTGATTAAGATTTCTACAATGTACAGTACACTGTGCATTATGAATATATGATGGTAAGGACACAAATTAAAGTAGAGCTGTGCATGGACCCCTGTGTCCTGATTTTTGCAAACCAATCCAAAGTATTTTTGTTCGGATACGGTTTTTGCTTCGGTTATAAATCCAAAATAATTGATAAAAATGTATTGAAAAAAATTAAAACCATGTCATTTTTGCAAACCAAACCTTGAAACTTGGATTTAAAATCCAAATTCTGATCGGGAATCGGTTCAGATCGTTTCTCCTTGTTGGATTTTGACCGGGTTTTGGTTCAGTTCAGATATACAAAATTAAGGTGGATTGGATTTCTAGAGAACTGAACAACACATCTTTAAAATTAAATCACTTTTAGAGCCCAGCCTACTGCAAGAGGAACAGACCATGACATGTAACCACACATATTCATCCTCTACAGGCACATACTGGAATGGGGTATGGGAGGGAAAGGTGAAGGGGAATGGCTTAGGTAGGAGGATAGATCTTTGTGACCAATTGCTAAAAATGTATTTGGTCTCAATGGACAAGATTGCAGAATACATTTTTTTATAGAGAAAGGAAGCCGGTACCTTTAAGAATATGAGGAGAGTAATATAGTGCACCACAAGAGGAGCAGCGAAGACCTTGGTCTATTTACATCATTAATGTTAGAATCTGCATTAATTCAGAGAGGGAAATCATTTGGAAAAGGGTTTACCAAACTTAGTGAACAAGGCACCGTAACAGTCCAGGTTTTAATGATAGCCATGCTTGTGCACAGGTGGTATCATTAAACTGGCTGAAGTACTTATAAAGTCACCTGTACTTAAGTATGGATATACTTAAATCCTAGACTGTTATATGGTGCCTTGATGACTGAATATGGGAACACGTGCTTTATAGGTTACCTTTCTCCCCCTTTTATGTTTACCTCTAAAGGGTTAAACTACAATATTTAGTCAAAGGTTTCACTAAGCAAGAATAAGATCCTGTTTAAGAAAACAAACAGCCACTTATATCAGCGCCACATTCTTCACTGCTCACCACTGTGCAATTGTTTAATAAGCAGATGCCCTTTACAATTATTAAAATGCTAAAGGAGTAATAATAGGGCTATGGCTAATAATACCCCTTTCAGACATAAAGCCCAGGAAATTCCCTGCTCAGTCCCAGGTTTTTCACCTCTGAAACATCCCTGTTTTTTGCTGGAAACCGCCTTTCACACTAAACCTGAGACGTGGGAAATTCTCGGGTTGACCCTTTTCAGACATAAGCCTGGTCTACCTTGGCATTTTACAAGCCAGGGCAGGGCAGACCAGGCTACTGTCATTTCATATGTCATACACACACACGTCTCACTCATACATGCCTAACACATAGACACGTCTTACACATACACATGCCACACTCAAACACACACATACATGTCATATACACACACACGCAAAACTCATACACATATACAGACACATACATGCCATATACACACACATCAAACTCACACACACACACACACACACATGTCACACACCAGCCACCAGACCTCGCAACAACTGCCGCGTCTCTGTTGCTAAGCTGTGCCAGTTGCTTCTGCTTTACACTGCACCACAGACAACAGCAGCTAGCACACACCCCCTCCAGGCAGCTTAACCCCCTCCAGGCAGTAAACGCCAATCAGAGACATCTAAATGTGACCTGGAAGTAAACTCCTGGGTCGCACCATTCACACTTAACCCAGGTTGTTTACCCATGACAAAAGACCCAGTAAAAACCCAGGTCAATTGCAGGGTTGGCAACCCAGGAACACGTTTCTGGGTTGGTGCCTTTCAGACATACCAAAATCCTGAGTTGATGTGCGTTCATGTGCAGAAACCTAGGTTTTTAGAGAATGTCTGAAAGGGATATAAGTAAAACAGAAATGTGTGTAATGCTGAAGTATATGATAGAACATATTCTTAAATATTACTAAAAGGAAACAGAAGATACTGTATTTGTCTGTGTGGCAAATAATGAAGCCTCGAAAGTGGAGGACTCCTCATTTTCTCTTTATGTAGTGGTTTATTTACAGCTCACCAATATTTTCTCTACAATATCACAATAACTTCATTTGTTGTTTTATAGTAATAAACATTTCATTGTCTATGGTCAACATTTTACTGTACTGTATTTACTGCATGTTAACCTTTATGCATTGCTTGATCACTATTATGTATTACTGGTTCATTATTCACGTCGGGAACAGAGACAAAAGCGAGATAAGAGGGCAGGAGTATTGGAGAGGTAGAAGAAGTCCCCTTTTCCCCCCCATTCCCCCCTGCCAAGTATTTTCCAGGCTAATGTCTGTTCCCTGACTAATAAAGTGGATGAATTGCTGCTTAGAATCTCTAGCAGCAACATTATTGGGGGGAATTCAATGTTTGAAAAGTCAGTTGGGTGTCTGTTTTTCCCCCATCTATTAGATGGGTGTGGTTCATCAAATCGACAGTGTCTAGGTCGACAATGTTTAGGTCGACCACTATAGGTCGACAGTCACTAGGTCGACATGGATGGAAGGTCGACATGGTTTCTAGGTTGACATGTGCTAGGTCGACAGGTCTAAAGGTCGACATGAGGATTTATTTATTTTTGTGTCGTTTTCTTCGTAGAGTGACCGGTATCCCAAATTAGTGCACCGCGTCAGCTCGCATGGCTCGCTTCGCTCGCCGTGCTTCGGGCATGGTGCCTTCGCTCCGCTACCGCTTCGCTCGGCACACTTTACCGTTCCAATCGTAGTCCACGTGGATCGTTAAGTATGAAAAAATTCAAAAAAAGAAAAAAAATTGAAAAACTTATGTCGACCTTTAGACCTGTCGACCTAGCACATGTCGACCTAGAAACGCTGTCGACCTTCCATCCATGTCGACCTAGTGACTGTTGACCTATAGTGGTCGACCTAAACATTGTCGACCTAGACACTGTCGATCTTCTGACCGGATCCCCTATTAGATAGGAAAAAAATAGACACCCAACTGGCTTTTCAAACAATTGAATATCCCCCTATGAGTTCATGATCCTTGATAGTTTTGACTGAGACTTGGCTTACAAACAGTAGTCCAGATTCGGCTGTCCAGCTCCCCGATAGAGCTTTGTTCAGAGCGGACAGATTAGTCTCCTCTGGCAAATGGATAGAAGGTGGACTGTGTATTTATACTAACAATAACTGGTGCACAGATACCGTCGTTATTGAAAGTAAATGTTCTCCGGAGTTGGAATTCCTGATGTTCAACTGCAGGCCTTTTTACTTACCCCAGGAATTCTTCGCTATAATAGTGACTGCAGTTTATATTCCATCACAGGCTGTTGTTAAGAATGCCCTGGAGATTCTTTATAATGCTATTTCTAGAAGGCAGGGGGTTTATCCAGAGGGAGCTTTTTTGTTAGCTGGCAATTTTAATAGAGATGAGCGCCTGAAATTTTTCGGGTTTTGTGTTTTGGTTTTGGGTTCGGTTCCGCGGCCGTGTTTTGGGTTCGACCGCGTTTTGGCAAAACCTCACCGAATTTTTTTTGTCGGATTCGGGTGTGTTTTGGATTCGGGTGTTTTTTTCCAAAAACACTAAAAAACAGCTTAAATCATAGAATTTGGGGGTCATTTTGATCCCAAAGTATTATTAACCTCAAAAACCATAATTTACACTCATTTTCAGTCTATTCTGAATACCTCACACCTCACAATATTATTTTTAGTCCTAAAATTTGCACCGAGGTCGCTGTGTGAGTAAGATAATCGACCCTAGTGGCCGACACAAACACCGGGCCCATCTAGGAGTGGCACTGCAGTGTCACGCAGGATGTCCCTTCCAAAAAACCCTCCCCAAACAGCACATGACGCAAAGAAAAAAAGAGGCGCAATGAGGTAGCTGTGTGAGTAAGATTAGCGACCCTAGTGGCCGACACAAACACCGGGCCCATCTAGGAGTGGCACTGCAGTGTCACGCAGGATGTCCCTTACAAAAAACCCTCCCCAAACAGCACATGACGCAAAGAAAAAAAGAGGCGCAATGAGGTAGCTGTGTGAGTAAGATTAGCGACCCTAGTGGCCGACACAAACACCGGGCCCATCTAGGAGTGGCACTGCAGTGTCACGCAGGATGGCCCTTCCAAAAAACCCTCCCCAAACAGCACATGACGCAAAGAAAAAAAGAGGCGCAATGAGGTAGCTGTGTGAGTAAGATTAGCGACCCTAGTGGCCGACACAAACACCGGGCCCATCTAGGAGTGGCACTGCAGTGTCACGCAGGATGTCCCTTCCAAAAAACCCTCCCCAAACAGCACATGACGCAAAGAAAAAAAGAGGCGCAATGAGGTAGCTGACTGTGTGAGTAAGATTAGCGACCCTAGTGGCCGACACAAACACCGGGCCCATCTAGGAGTGGCACTGCAGTGTCACGCAGGATGTCCCTTCCAAAAAAACCCTCCCCAATCAGCACATGATGCAAAGAAAAAGAAAAGAAAAAAGAGGTGCAAGATGGAATTGTCCTTGGGCCCTCCCACCCACCCTTATGTTGTATAAACAAAACAGGACATGCACACTTTAACCAACCCATCATTTCAGTGACAGGGTCTGCCACACGACTGTGACTGATATGACGGGTTGGTTTGGACCCCCCCCAAAAAAGAAGCAATTAATCTCTCCTTGCACAAACTGGCTCTACAGAGGCAAGATGTCCACCTCATCTTCACCCTCCGATATATCACCGTGTACATCCCCCTCCTCACAGATTATCAATTCGTCCCCACTGGAATCCACCATCTCAGCTCCCTGTGTACTTTGTGGAGGCAATTGCTGCTGGTCAATGTCTCCGCGGAGGAATTGATTATAATTCATTTTAATGAACATCATCTTCTCCACATTTTCTGGATGTAACCTCGTACGCCGATTGCTGACAAGGTGAGCGGCGGCACTAAACACTCTTTCGGAGTACACACTTGTGGGAGGGCAACTTAGGTAGAATAAAGCCAGTTTGTGCAAGGGCCTCCAAATTGCCTCTTTTTCCTGCCAGTATAAGTACGGACTGTGTGACGTGCCTACTTGGATGCGGTCACTCATATAATCCTCCACCATTCTATCAATGTTGAGAGAATCATATGCAGTGACAGTAGACGACATGTCCGTAATCGTTGTCAGGTCCTTCAGTCCGGACCAGATGTCAGCATCAGCAGTCGCTCCAGACTGCCCTGCATCACCGCCAGCGGGTGGGCTCGGAATTCTGAGCCTTTTCCTCGCACCCCCAGTTGCGGGAGAATGTGAAGGAGGAGATGTTGACAGGTCGCGTTCCGCTTGACTTGACAATTTTGTCACCAGCAGGTCTTTCAACCCCAGCAGACCTGTGTCTGCCGGAAAGAGAGATCCAAGGTAGGCTTTAAATCTAGGATCGAGCACGGTGGCCAAAATGTAGTGCTCTGATTTCAACAGATTGACCACCCGTGAATCCTGGTTAAGCGAATTAAGGGCTGCATCCACAAGTCCCACATGCCTAGCGGAATCGCTCCCTTTTAGCTCCTTCTTCAATGCCTCCAGCTTCTTCTGCAAAAGCCTGATGAGGGGAATGACCTGACTCAGGCTGGCAGTGTCTGAACTGACTTCACGTGTGGCAAGTTCAAAGGGCATCAGAACCTTGCACAACGTTGAAATCATTCTCCACTGCACTTGAGACAGGTGCATTCCATCTCCTATATCGTGCTCAATTGTATAGGCTTGAATGGCCTTTTGCTGCTCCTCCAACCTCTGAAGCATATAGAGGGTTGAATTCCACCTCGTTACCACTTCTTGCTTCAGATGATGGCAGGGCAGGTTCAGTAGTTTTTGGTGGTGCTCCAGTCTTCTGTACGTGGTGCCTGTACGCCGAAAGTGTCCCGCAATTTTTCTGGCCACCGACAGCATCTCTTGCACGCCCCTGTCGTTTTTTAAAAAATTCTGCACCACCAAATTCAAGGTATGTGCAAAACATGGGACGTGCTGGAATTTGCCCATATTTAATGCACACACAATATTGCTGGCGTTGTCCGATGCCACAAATCCACAGGAGAGTCCAATTGGGGTAAGCCATTCCGCGATGATCTTCCTCAGTTGCCGTAAGAGGTTTTCAGCTGTGTGCGTATTCTGGAAAGCGGTGATACAAAGCGTAGCCTGCCTAGGAAAGAGTTGGCGTTTGCGAGATGCTGCTACTGGTGCCGCCGCTGCTGTTCTTGCGGCGGGAGTCCATACATCTACCCAGTGGGCTGTCACAGTCATATAGTCCTGACCCTGCCCTGCTCCACTTGTCCACATGTCCGTGGTTAAGTGGACATTGGGTACAACTGCATTTTTTAGGACACTGGTGAGTCTTTTTCTGACGTCCGTGTACATTCTCGGTATCGCCTGCCTAGAGAAGTGGAACCTAGATGGTATTTGGTAACGGGGGCACACTGCCTCAATAAATTGTCTAGTTCCCTGTGAACTAACGGCGGATACCGGACGCACGTCTAACACCAACATAGTTGTCAAGGACTCAGTTATCCGCTTTGCAGTAGGATGACTGCTGTGATATTTCATCTTCCTCGCAAAGGACTGTTGAACAGTCAATTGCTTACTGGAAGTAGTACAAGTGGGCTTACGACTTCCCATCTGGAATGACCATCGACTCCCAGCGACAACAACAGCAGCGCCAGCAGCAGTAGGCGTTACACGCAAGGATGCATCGGAGGAATCCCAGGCAGGAGAGGACTCGTCAGAATTGCCAGTGACATGGCCTGCAGGACTATTGGCATTCCTGGGGAAGGAGGAAATTGACACTGAGGGAGTTGGTGGGGTGGTTTGCGTGAGCTTGGTTACAAGAGGAAGGGATTTACTGGTCAGTGGACTGCTTCCGCTGTCACCTAAAGTTTTTGAACTTGTCACTGACTTATTATGAATGCGCTGCAGGTGACGTATAAGGGAGGATGTTCCGAGGTGGTTAACGTCCTTACCCCTACTTATTACAGCTTGACAAAGGGAACACACGGCTTGACACCTGTTGTCCGCATTTCTGGTGAAATACCTCCACACCGAAGAGCTGATTTTTTTGGTATTTTCACCTGGCATGTCAACGGCCATATTCCTCCCACGGACAACAGGTGTCTCCCCGGGTGCCTGACTTAAACAAACCACCTCACCATCAGAATCCTCCTGGTCAATTTCCTCCCCAGCGCCAGCAACACCCATATCCTCCTCATCCTGGTGTACTTCAACACTGACATCTTCAATCTGACTATCAGGAACTGGACTGCAGGTGCTCCTTCCAGCACTTGCAGGGGGCGTGCAAATGGTGGAAGGCGCATGCTCTTCACGTCCAGTGTTGGGAAGGTCAGGCATCGCAACCGACACAATTGGACTCTCCTTGTGGATTTGGGATTTCAAAGAACGCACAGTTCTTTGCGGTGCTTTTGCCAGCTTGAGTCTTTTCAGTTTTCTAGCGAGAGGCTGAGTGCTTCCATCCTCATGTGAAGCTGAACCACTAGCCATGAACATAGGCCAGGGCCTCAGCCGTTCCTTGCCACTCCGTGTGGTAAATGGCATATTGGCAAGTTTACGCTTCTCCTCCGACAATTTTATTTTAGGTTTTGGAGTCCTTTTTTTACTGATATTTGGTGTTTTGGTTTTGACATGCTCTGTACTATGCCATTGGGCATCGGCCTTGGCAGACGACGTTGCTGGCATTTCATCGTCTCGGCCATGACTAGTGGCAGCAGCTTCAGCACGAGGTGGAAGTGGATCTTGATCTTTCCCTAATTTTGGAACCTCAACATTTTTGTTCTCCATATTTTAATAGGCACAACTAAAAGGCACCTCAGGTAAACAATGGAGATGGATGGATTGGATACTAGTATACAATTATGGACGGGCTGCCGAGTGCCGACACAGAGGTAGCCACAGCCGTGAACTACCGCACTGTACTGTGTCTGCTGCTAATATATAGACTGGTTGATAAAGAGATAGTATACTCGTAACTAGTATGTATGTATAAAGAAAGAAAAAAAAACCACGGTTAGGTGGTATATACAATTATGGACGGGCTGCCGAGTGCCGACACAGAGGTAGCCACAGCCGTGAACTACCGCACTGTACTGTGTCTGCTGCTAATATATAGACTGGTTGATAAAGAGATAGTATACTCGTAACTAGTATGTATGTATAAAGAAAGAAAAAAAAACCACGGTTAGGTGGTATATACAATTATGGACGGGCTGCCGAGTGCCGACACAGAGGTAGCCACAGCCGTGAACTACCGCACTGTACTGTGTCTGCTGCTAATATATAGACTGGTTGATAAAGAGATAGTATACTCGTAACTAGTATGTATGTATAAAGAAAGAAAAAAAAAACACGGTTAGGTGGTATATACAATTATGGACGGGCTGCCGAGTGCCGACACAGAGGTAGCCACAGCCGTGAACTACCGCACTGTACTGTGTCTGCTGCTAATACATAGACTGGTTGATAAAGAGATAGTATACTCGTAACTAGTATGTATGTATAAAGAAAGAAAAAAAAACCACGGTTAGGTGGTATATACAATTATGGACGGGCTGCCGAGTGCCGACACAGAGGTAGCCACAGCCGTGAACTACCGCACTGTACTGTGTCTGCTGCTAATATATAGACTGGTTGATAAAGAGATAGTATACTCGTAACTAGTATGTATGTATAAAGAAAGAAAAAAAAACCACGGTTAGGTGGTATATACAATTATGGACGGGCTGCCGAGTGCCGACATAGAGGTAGCCACAGCCGTGAACTACCGCACTGTACTGTGTCTGCTGCTAATATATAGACTGGTTGATAAAGAGATAGTATACTCGTAACTAGTATGTATGTATAAAGAAAGAAAAAAAAAACACGGTTAGGTGGTATATACAATTATGGACGGGCTGCCGAGTGCCGACACAGAGGTAGCCACAGCCGTGAACTACCGCACTGTACTGTGTCTGCTGCTAATATATAGACTGGTTGATAAAGAGATAGTATACTCGTAACTAGTATGTATGTATAAAGAAAGAAAAAAAAACCACGGTTAGGTGGTATATACAATTATGGAGGGGCTGCCGAGTGCCGACACAGAGGTAGCCACAGCCGTGAACTACCGCACTGTACTGTGTCTGCTGCTAATATATAGACTGGTTGATAAAGAGATAGTATACTCGTAACTAGTATGTATGTATAAAGAAAGAAAAAAAAACCACGGTTAGGTGGTATATACAATTATGGACGGGCTGCCGAGTGCCGACACAGAGGTAGCCACAGCCGTGAACTACCGCACTGTACTGTGTCTGCTGCTAATATAGACTGGTTGATAAAGAGATAGTATACTACTAATATTATATACTGGTGGTCAGGTCACTGGTCACTAGTCACACTGGCAGTGGCACTCCTGCAGCAAAAGTGTGCACTGTTTAATTTTAATATAATATTATGTACTCCTGGCTCCTGCTATAACCTATAACTGGCACTGCAGTAGTGCTCCCCAGTCTCCCCCACAATTATAAGCTGTGTGAGCTGAGCAGTCAGACAGATATATAATATATATATAGATGATGCAGCACACTGGCCTGAGCCTGAGCAGTGCACACAGATATGGTATGTGACTGACTGAGTCACTGTGTGTATCGCTTTTTTCAGGCAGAGAACGGATATATTAAATAAACTGCACTGTGTGTCTGGTGGTCACTCACTATATAATATATTATGTACTCCTGGCTCCTGCTATAACCTATAACTGGCACTGCAGTAGTGCTCCCCAGTCTCCCCCACAATTATAAGCTGTGTGAGCTGAGCAGTCAGACAGATATATAATATATATATAGATGATGCAGCACACTGGCCTGAGCCTGAGCAGTGCACACAGATATGGTATGTGACTGAGTCACTGTGTGCTGTGTATCGCTTTTTTCAGGCAGAGAACGGATTATAAATAAAAGTGGTGGTCACTGGTCACTATCAGCAAAACTCTGCACTGTACACTACTGAGTACTCCTAATGCTCCCCAAAATTAGTAAATCAAGTGTCTCTCTAATCTATTCTAATTCTAAACGGAGAGGACGCCAGCCACGTCCTCTCCCTATCAATCTCAATGCACGTGTGAAAATGGCGGCGACGCGCGGCTCCTTATATAGAATCCGAGTCTCGCGATAGAATCCGAGCCTCGCGAGAATCCGACAGCGTCATGATGACGTTCGGGCGCGCTCGGGTTAACCGAGCAAGGCGGGAAGATCCGAGTCGCTCGGACCCGTGAAAAAAAACATGAAGTTCTGGCGGGTTCGGATTCAGAGAAACCGAACCCGCTCATCTCTAAATTTTAACAAAGCAAATTTAAAGTCTGTGTTACAAAAATTTTATAGAAATGTATTTGTTCTGACAAGAGGTGATAATATTCTAGATCAAGTTTTTAGCAGTGTTAAGCAGGCATATAAAACTACTATGTGTCCACATGTTGGGTTTTCTGACCACATGTCTATGTATCTTATTCCTTTGTATATCCCATTGTTGAAACGAAGGAAAGTGGAAAATAGATCTGTTTGTATATGGCCGGATAATGCTATGTCTAGGCTACAGGATTGTTTTGAGACGACAGATTGGGAACTATTTATTTCTCAATCTGTTAAAAACTCACAGGTTAATACTGACCATATAGCTTCAGCAGTACTCTCATATTTGTATTGGTGCATTGGAATGTTACCATCATGAAGAGTATTAAGCAGTGTTTGAACGAGAAGCCATGGATGAACGGTGAAGTGCCTTCGTTACTGCATTCTAGAAACTAAGCCTTTAAGGCTAATGATCAGGCAGCTTACAGAGAAACTAGATCAACCCTGGAAAAGGGGATTGTAAAGGCGAAAAGCGATTATTTATCAAGGATTGAGTCTAGGTTTGAGTATTATTTAGACTCTAGGAGCATGTGGAATGGAATCTGGAGTTTGACTGACTGGGAAGTGAAATCCTCATTTGATGGGTGTTCTGATGCTAATTTAGTGGAAGAACTGAATTATTTTTATGCCCGTTTGATAGAGTTAATAAATCTGTAGTCATTAAATTGTCACTGGGTTGTGAGGAAAAAACTGTTAGCCTTTTCTGAGGATGAGGTCAGAAACTGTTTGCTAGGTGTCAGTGTTCAAAATGCGCCTGGTCCGGATGGCATACCAGGGAAAGTACTGAAAGGGTGTGCTGATTGAATGTCATATTTTTACCTATATTTTTAATTTATCCCTTTTGCAGTGCATAGTCCCGAAATGTTTTAAGAACACGTTAGTTATCCCAGTCCTAAAAACCTCCAGGGTTACTGATTTAAATGACTATAGGCCGATAGATCTGACCCCTTAATTATGAAGGTGTTTTGAGAGGTTGGTTTTAACAAGTATGAAAAGTTATATTCCTCCTGACTTTGACAGATATCAATAGAGACAAAAGAGGTCAATGGAAGATGCATTCATTTCTGTTGTTCACTCCTCTCTTTGTCATCTAGAGAGGCCTAATGCGTATGTTAGAATTATTTTCATTGATTATAGTTCAGCATTCAATACCATCCCCTCTAGTGCTTTGTTTAGGAAATTGCACAAGCTTGGGTTTTCTGGCATCTTGTGCAATCGGGTTTTAGGTTTTTTAGTAAACAGGCCACAACATGTGAGATTGGGCAACTTAAAATCAACTATTACTAAGATTAATACTGGTACTCCGCAAGGATGTGTTTTGAGTCCTTTTTTATTTTCACTTTTTACGTATGATTGTGCCTCCTTGTCTCAATCAAATTTAATTGTAAAGTTTGCTGATGATACGACAGTTGTGGGGCTTATATTGGATGGAAATAAAAATTCAATAAATGTTTCTTAGACAGGATAGCCGCCTTCAATTTCCTCAAAAATACACACACTGTTGCACCTTCTTAACCAAAGATAAAGCATTAGAACTCCACATTTCACCCTTTCAACCTCCAAATTAGCAATAGACAATGGCAACATGTTAGATATGTTTGTTTTTCTGAAGTCAGTAAAAATTTATTTGGTATATTTTGATTTAGCAATAGGCTATTTACCTCTCCCCAACTGACCAACCTACCCACCTCTTCATGGTACATAGGGGGTATCTCAGAGTTGATTGCATCAGCAAATTTGTTAGCAGTTGGGCAAAACCATGTGCACTGCAGGGGGGGGGGGGGGGGCAGATATAACATGTGCAGAGAGAGTTAGATTTGGGTGGGGTGTGTTCAAACTGAAATCTAAATTGCAGTGTAAAAATAAAGCAGCCAGTATTTACCCTGCACAGAAACAAAATAACCCACCCAAATCTAACTCTCTCTGCAAATCTTATATCTGCCACACCTGCTGTGCACATGGTTTTGCCCAACTGCTAACAAATTTGCTGCTGCGATCAACTCTGAATTACCCCCTATGTACTGAAGAGGTGGATAGGTTGGTCAGTTGGGGAGAGGTAAATAGCCTATTGCTAAATCAAAAAGACCAAAGAATTATTATTGACTTCAGAAAAACAAACAGATATAACCTGTTGCCATTATCTATTGCTAATTTGGAGGTCGAATGGGTGAAATGTTTTAAATTATTGGGTACTATTATTTCCTGATGAATTGACCTGGAGTTCTAATGTTTTATCTATGGTTAAGAAGGCGCAACAGCGCATGTATTTTTTGAGGAAATTGAAGGTGGCTAACCTGTCTAAGAAACACTTATTGAATTTTTATTGTTGTGTAATTGAAAGTATTTTAACTTATTGTATTTCTGTTTGGTATGGTAATTTTACCATAGCAGATCATAAGCTGTTGGTACGGGTGGTCAGGACAGCAGGGAATATTATTGGCACAGAATTGCCCACAGTAGAGGAGGTATATATTAAGTATAGTATAAGGAAAATAAATAGCATCCTAAAGGATTGTGAACATCCATATCACAGTCTGTTTGCTCTTCTACCTTCCTCACGGTTCAGAAACAGTTTACTTTGTTGTTGTTGGCGATTGTTATAAATGTCCTTCTGTGTTGGCTGAATAAATTATAGGACATGATTTTCCAGTAAATATTTTTCTTTTATATCCTCCTCACAAAGCTGTTTTATTTGGTTGTATAGTGTATCTATTCATTTTAACTAAGCATCACATTATAAGTAATCATTTTAATGAAAAAAAACTGAAATACGTTTCACATTAAAGTGGATCTATTTGATATATCAATATACATACTACAGTTGACAAACAGTATTCAGTCCACATCATGCAATCCTTATTATACAGGCTAAAGCTAGCATCATTCAGAATTTCAATTCCACCTTAACATGCATTCAGATTGTTAGATAGTAATTGCATGCCGTAGCATGTTAAGGGCCAAAATTATGGTGGGGATAGTGAATGATAATGGCATAGGCACAGAGATAACACAAAGCACAGATTTTCCTGCAGAATGTCTATCCTCTTAAATATTGTAGGTAAAATGCACATTGTTCGTACTAGACAAGAGGAAGCATGAAACTTACATTGGCTTGAACTATGACATAATAACGTTTCTTTTCTTCATAATTCAACCTGCGACGTAATACCATTGCTCCGGACAGTGTGAGGGGAATGTCAAACGTCTCATTGGATGCCTGGAAAACAGTTAAAGACATACTGTAAATGAACAGATATAACATATTCAAATAAAAGTTAAGTAGACACTAGTCAATGTTATCATATGTGGGGGGAAAATATTTACCTTATGCATAATTTAGCCATTAATACAAACAATATATATATATGGGTTCTGTGTCTTCTTGATACATACATCACCTTTTTTGAACAACTTTTTGGCAAGAAAATTCTGCTTGATTAAATTAGAACTATTCCCTGTGTGGATAGTTTTGATTATGTCTGTTATGTGGAAATTGTGAATACATTTTACATATTTTATATTGTTCTTTAATATTTCTGATTCCGACTAATATTAGCGCCCTCAGATATTGTGTTCCATATATATATATATATATATATATATATATATATATATATATACACACACACACACAAATATATATATACTATGTATATACATAGGATAGATAGATAGATAGATAGATAGATAGATAGATAGATAGATAGATAGAGTAATAAGAACATAGTAGGGGCGCCTTCTCCTGGGATAGGTGGTCACCTCCAATCACACAGCAGCTTGGAAAACAGCGCACCAGTCCAGGGTTTTCATGTAAGCCATGGATAGTTTTATTGCGCAGTATAAAACAAAACACAAAAATAAATTATAGCCTTTCTGGTAACTAACTGATCATAATAGATTCCATCTCTCAGAGTGGTAGGACTTAATGCCCGTACCACAGACATAGGCATATGCACAGTACTTACAGTGGGTTTGGGCTGTTTTGCTGGCAGTCATCATCCTGATGCCATAATCCCGGACATGGGGGGGGGGCAACGTATCCGGTATTCCCACTCTATGGGTGTCATGGACACCCATGAGTGGGAATAGTACCTGTTAGTCAGCAGGATTTACAGGGGGCAGGATGGAGGTGTAATTATTGTAACCGCCGGTCATATAACTACATCTCCTCACAGTCAGTAAATCACAGTGTCACACAACAAGCTTGCTGCCTGCTTCCCTAAGTAGTGAGCTTTGAGCCAAGCACTGATACAGCTCATATCAGCCTCCTACAGCCTCAAAATGGACCTAGTGAATGGAGCCCTCCCTTTTGTCTCACATCCACAGGACACATATACAGCTTTTATTAAAAGCATAAACTCTCATCAAGTCTGTTTAGCAAAACAGACATTTCATGGGGGTTTAAAATACATAGGCCAGAAACTTGAGACAAACATATCTCCCATTTAACATTTTGCCAGTGCTTCTACTACATAATCCCTTTTTTGACTTGACCTGTAGGGTGGATCAACTGCAGTTCCCAAACAAACTCATGAGACAAAGCATCTACAGTGGGCATTTTTTGTCTTCCTGGCCTGTGCTCTACTGAAAATTGAAAGTTTTGCAATGCCAAGAACCACCTTGCTATTCTCCCATTGCTTTTTTTATTCTCAGACATCCATTTCAACGGGACATGATCAGTGTTCAACCTGAATCTTCTTCCCAGCAAGTAGTTCCTGAGATTTTCTAATGCCCACTTTATTTTTCTTCACCCTCTTTGTTCTGGGAAAGGGCTGCACCTATTCCTTTGAAAATCAGGCGTAGTCAGAACTGGTTTGGTACGCAATGCTACCTTCAACTCCTAAAAAGCCTTTTATACTTCAGGACTCCATTTACCCATCACTTTCTGTTTGCCCTTGGTAAGGTTTGTCAGTAGTGCTGCAAGAGTAACAAAATTGGGTATAAACTATCTATAATACCTGTGATTCCTAAGAATGCTCTCACTTGCTTCTTATTTATGGGTTGTGGGCAATTTTGTATTGGCCAAATTTTATTAAGTTGGGGCTTTATCAAATCTCTGCCAATGTTGTATCCAAGATACTTTACTTCTTCCATCCCCAGACAACATTTTTTTTGGTTGACTGTTAATCTGGATTAACGAATGGAGTCCAACACTGCTTGTATTCCGAGTGAGACTGACAATCATGACTATACTGTAGATGATTACATCATCCAGAAAAGTAGCAGCATACTGTGTATGGGGCCTTAGAATTCTATCAATCATCATATGAAAGATAGCAGGTGCCCCATGTAATCCAAATGGTAACATCTTGTATTGGATCAACCCTTCAGGTGCAGAAAAAGCTGTCTTTTACTTTGCATTCTCGGGTAGCAGCTCTTGCCAATTCCCTTTGGTTAAGTCTACAGTGGTCGTGTACCTTTGCTGTTCCTAACCTTTCAATAAATGCATCCACCTGAGATATTGGGTAGGCAGCGAACATTGACACATTACATATGCAGAAGTGCAAATTCCCATCCAGCTTTGGGATTAGCAAAATGGTACTTGACCACTCACTATGTGACTCTTCAGTTACCCTCAACTCCAAAAATTTTTACATTTCTCTAGACACTGCCTCCCCTTACCTGGAAAAACCATACTGTGTAAGTGAATGTCCCTTTAAAAAAATATAAAAAGTCCAAGATCAGCCAGCAACCCACACATCCGGTGATCTCGGACTGCATTACAACCCACCACATAACTTTATTCTTATGAGAAATTATTTGGCCTACTGCTGTTGAACAGTCTAGAGGGTTTTAGCTATTGTTACTTCAGGAACCAAAGGCACTGGGTTTACTGGAGGGGCTGGGATGGATGATATAGCTGTTCTAATCTTAAATTTGTTCTGAATTTCTTTTCCCAGACTGGAACACTTTATATTTTACCTCCCCTACTTTTTCTAAGACTTCAAAAGGTCCTTGCAACTTAGCCAAAAAATAACTTTTGGTCAAAGGTGTATAACTGGACATTGCAATTGTACACCCACTGCTGTGCCTGTTGAGAGTGTTCCAAGTGCTCTCTCATTATTGGCACCACTGCAGCATTCCTCTCCAGCATCTGAGACACATGCTCAATAACAGTTTTATATGGACAGAATTACACCTTCCATGTCTCTCTGCCAATGTCCAGTAATACCCTTAGGTGTCTCCTGTATAACAAATCAAAAAAGTGAAAACCCTGTGGGGGATTGGGGAACCTCATTTAAGGCCATCAATAAATAAGGTGAATAATCCAAATATTTTTCATCATTATCCACCATTTTGTTTAACATGTGTTTTAAAGTTTTGTTAAACCTCTCCACTAACCCATCAGTCTGGGAGTGATATACAGAGGTTCTTAAATGAGTAATTTTAAATAGGTGGTGTCATTCTTTCATGATTTTTGACATAAACCTTGATCATTCAGGATTTCTTTAGGTATTCCCAGTCTTCTAGAGACATGTTATAGTTCTCTAACAATGGTCTTTGTTGATGTATTGCTCAATTGTATTGCTTCCGGGTATCTGGTACTGTAATCCATTATCACCAAAAAATATTGATGGCCCCAGGCAGATTTTATTAGAGGCCCAACCAAATCTATACCTGTTCTTTCAAACAGAACCTCAACAATGGGCAATAGGACAAGCAGACTTTTAAAATGTGGTCTAGCAGCATGGTATTGACAGCCAGGACATGAATCACAATAATCAGATACGTCTTTATAGATCCGGGGCAAGAAAAACCTCTATAAAATTATCTCAGTGTTTTTTTTTTCTACCCCTAGATGACAGGCAGTTATGTAACCATGAGCTAGGACTAACACCATTCTTCTATACGCCTTGGGGACCACCAATTGTTTCACAATATCTTCCCCTTTCTTAGTTAATTGATACAAAAAATCCTCACATACTTCTATGTGAGGGTATGACAACATACTATCAGGGTGTATGGGGTTTCCGTCACTCACTTTTACTTTCACTGTAGGGTAGGGCCATTTAACTGCTCTAAGGTGAAGATCTTTTTTCTCACTTCAAGTTCGGGCAGATGATCAACTGGTTCAACAACATTTTCTGTTTCAGTAGGAGGTATATAATTCTGTGCCCCACTACAGTTCTCATCATTCTCTGACTCCCTAATCATGCTTGAGAAAGGGTACATTTCAAATTAGGAAGACACTCCCACTGCCACTGTATCAGTTTCATTCTCAAACGCATCTGAATTATTTACTTCTGTAAAAAATCATCTTTCCCGCAGCTTCCAGAAGTGGACAAAGTCTCTACCCAATATCACATCATACATAAAGCCTGGAACAAAACCCATAAAGACTACAGTGAAACCACACTGCATTTCTATGTTCACCTCCGCAGTAATATAATACCAAGTATCCCCATCCCCCACCAACAGTTTTTCACTTTAAGGGGTTTATAGGGAGAGGGTCTCTAAACTGCACACACTACTGTAGCTGCTTGTAATGAGAGGTGCTACCTTGTTGAGATATATAGTACTACACATAGAAAAAAAGGATGCAGGTGCACTTTGCAAACATTACTACTCAAAATTGAACTAAATATATGAGAAGTTGTTAGCATAAATTTGACAAAAGATATGGGCCTGCCACCAACGTCCATGTCACCTCTTTGTTGGGCAAGTCCCTTATATTCTGGGGTTCACCCCCAAGCATGTACAGCCAAACTCCATTCCGCAGGGCATCACACAAATGAAAGATAGCAGTGAAGTGTTATGGAGTATCAGATATGTAAAAGCAGCTACTTAGGAGTGTTATAAGAGTTAAACATGTGTGAAAAAATATATGAATAAAAATACAAAGAAAGTTCTATAAAATGTGAATATGTGTTAAGTTGTGATGCACCGAAGTGGGTAGAATAGCTCAGGGGGACCCACACCCAAACAATCACCCACAAAACTGACACTATGAAATATAAAGAGGAACATTTACAATAAATAAGAGACATATATATATATATATATATATATATATATAATCAATGATGATTTAAAATTCAGGTATATCTAAAAAAACTGCTATTACATAATTAATGAGTATAGAACCCTCTTTATCTACCAACATATAACGAGTTTATAAAAAGCATGTGTTCAACATTTCTAAATTGAGAGACAACTCACTTGGATGCACCATATTATCCTCCAATTTGGCACTACAAAGATCAGCATATCCTCTTGAGATCCATGTACAAGGTCAGTAGCTGGAGGGTATGCTGATCTTTTAGTTCCATATTGGAAGATCTTGGGGTACCTCCAGGTTGATTCTCAATTTAGAAATACAAAATGAATGACTGAAAGTGCAACTATTATCATGTAGTGTAGGACCTCAAAAGCAGAGATGTCATGCCATGCCCGGATGGTTACCATACAATATGTTTATATACAGTAGCTAAGATCATTTCATATCTATAATTATGTATGATGCTCATCTTGTCTGATGTTGCTGGGCCATTACAGTGTGCTGGGGGAATTTTTTTTTTTTTTGTGTAGATTAACTACAGCCTTACATGCACCTGTGATTGGAAAATAAATTTATTAAACAACCACCATTCTGGGTAGACTACAGAAAGACACAAGACTAGATAGTGGGATAGATGACCGGAGAGAGATATATTTGTGTCATCTGTGTAAAGGTTGTACTGGAGGCCAAAAGAAGCTGTTGATATCACCAAGGCAGGAGGTGTAGAGAGAGAAGAGACAGGGGCTAAGAACAGCAAGGGTTGGGAAAAAGGGGAGAGGCATAGTTAGAGGATGAGACTGTTAAGGAGCTTTGTTTTGGGACAGGACTGCACCTACTGTATTTCAAAGATCAGGCAGATGATCAACTGGTTCAACAACATTTTCTATTTCAGTAGGTAATACGTCATTCTGTGCCCCACTTCTGCTCTCATCATTCTCTAGCACCCCAATCACACTTGAGAAAGGGAAAATTTCAGACTTGGAAAACACTCCAATTAGTGACATTTAAAAATATGTCTGGCATATTTGCTTCCACAGGGACTACAGAGGGAACCACACCATTTCTATGTTCACTTTTGCAGTATCATAATACCGAGTATTTCCATGTAAGCAAGTCACATCAACAGTTTTCACTTAAGGTTAAGGAGTTAACCAATTTGGCTTTAATAAGTCTAATCCAGCAACCAGGTTCTAACAGCCTCTACCCATTTGCATCCTACAGTGACTATAAACATTTGTCTATTTTACTCAGTATGTTGTTCTACAGTGCAGGCTAGCTGAGCAAAGAAAGACACTCTGCGATTTACATAAGCAGAGTCACATTGCATAGGGTCAAAAGTAAGTAAACAATTAGCAGCAATATGACCCAAACCACCGCATTGAAAACATTGGATTATACTATTATCAAGTCTTTTACAGGGTAGGAGCCTTCTTGGCACTGCTGGCCTACTTCTAGGTTTCAAACTCACAGTCTTAGTTTCATTCCACTGTCCAGCAACAGACTTACAAGTGGTCACTGGAGATCACCATTGTGGGACTAGGGTCCAGTGGGGTACAAAAATCATTCAGTTCATTTGAAAGTTCTGTGCACTCAGCATCTAATGCGGAGATGAATGATATATCCAATGATCACTATCGGTGGTAGAAACCAGCGTCCCATGTCTCTACAGTGGCTAAAAGTCTGTGTGGTCTTGAGCGCTACCGTTGTGGCCATTCATCTCAGATGGGGGGACTCGGGCAGCGTTCAGGATGAACACAGGGGCTCCGGCCTGACTCTGCTCTGGATGCCGTGCTTGCTTCCGCGGTCAGTCTTGTTCCAGACTTCTCCGGGACTTTGCATCCTGCACCTGGCTTGCCGTTGCCTGGGGAGGGAATGTGCCAGCTCAGGCTCTGCAGAACCTTTTGCTGGACACACATTTTCACTTGCAGAGACTCACCTTTTTTCCTCACACAATTACACGTGGTTCAATGACCAATACTACCTTCAAGTCACTGGGACCGCTATGGTTAATAAACCAACTTTATCACAATTATTTGAAAAGAGGAGTGGACATTTCCTATAACTGCAGCACACCCTGTTCACATTAGTAACATAACTCAGTGCGCAGACCTTTCCATCCCTTCGCAATGAGTCAGATAGAAACCTTCAACTATATCAAGTCCAGTAAAGAAGTATTAGAACACAAGGATATGCACTGAAACTTGAGGGTGGTAAGTTCAGGGAAAATTTAAGGAAAAATCACTTCACAGAAAGGGTAGTGGACAAGTGGAATAGCCTCCCATCAGAGGTGGAAGAAACTAAGACAGTAGATTAATTTAAACATGTATGAGATAGACATAAGGATATCCTTACCAAGAAATAAGGATAAAATATGGTTTGAGGTAAAGATAGGCATTAAAAAAGGGGCCAACTAGATAGGCCAAGTGGTTCTTAACTGCCATTAAATTCTATGTTTCTCTGTAACCTGTGATCTTGTTAGAAACTCTAGCTGCAGCCACTTTTTGGTAAGATGGGCAAGGTCATGCATTTGAGAGTGGCGAGCATTTTCCAGCAATGAACTAATTGGGCACAAACACCGTGGGGTAAATTTATTAAGATGGGAGTTCTATTTAAGATGGGATGCTGCCCATAGCAAACAATCAGATTCTACTTCTCATTTATCTAGCACCTTATAGAAGATAATACCTGGAATCTGAAAGGTTGCTATGGGTAACATCTCATCTTAAATAGAACTCCCATCTTAGTAAATTTACCCCTATGAGTGGTGAGTGCAGACATTGCACCCCGCTCCTGGGGTGGCGAGTGCTGTGGTTTTATATTTGTTTGTATATCGCAGGGTTAATCTTTCGTTAACTCTTATTAACTGTGGCCACAAGCTTTTTCATGCACCCCTATGTAAACTCAATTATCCTAAACCTGTGTCAGCTGTTTCTTAGTAATTTATCAGCCAGTGTCAGGTGACTAGTGTACCTTTAAAAGCCATAAGGTGTTTGGCAGGTACACATTAAACCAAGTAGGCATATTTGCAGTTATGTTATGTGTGATACAGTTGCCAGGTTTTATTTTTTAAGACTCTGTGATAGTATAGGACCTGCATGAAGGTGGGGTACCTTGGCGAGCAGTTTGCAGGCTTCCGTGCATTGGCCAATTAACTAACTAAAGCCCCATCATTTATTTATTGATGTTGTAAAGAGAATTGAGCTTGCTTTGGTGAGTGCTGAATTTTCTGTTTGTATATATTTAAGTAGGTGGCCATGGGCTACATGCACCCCACCCTATGAGTGGTGAGTGCAGACATTGCACCCCGCTTCTGGGGTGGTGAGTGCTGTGGTTTTATATTTGTTTGTATATTGCAGGGTTAATCTTTTGTTAACTCTTATTAACTGTGGCCACAAGCTTTTTCATGCACCCCTATGTAAACTCAATTATCCTAAACCTGTGTCAGCTGTTTCTTAGTAATTTATCAGCCAGTGTCAGGTGACTAGTGTACCTTTAAAAGCCATAAGGTGTGTGGCAGGTTCACATTAAACCAAGTAGGCATATTTGCAGTTATGTTATGTGTAATACAGTTGCCAGGTTTTCATTTTTAAGACTCTGTGATAGTGTAGGACCTGCATGAAGGTGGGGTACCTTGGCGAGCGGTTTGCAGGCTTCCGTGCATTGTACAATTCACTAACTAAGGGGGTGATTCCGAGTTGTTCGCTCGCTAGCTGCTTTTAGCAGCATTGCACATGCTAAGCCGCCGCCCTCTGGGAGTGTATCTTAGCTTAGCAGAATTGCGAACGAAAGATTAGCAGAATTGCGAATAGAAATTTCTTAGCAGTTTCTGAGTAGCTCCAGACTTACTCAGCCATTGCGACCAGCTCAGTCCTTTTCGTTCCTGGTTTGACGTCACAAACACACCCAGCGTTTTCCCAACTACTCCCCCGTTTCTCCAGCCACTCCTGCTTTATGCAACTCAAACGCCTGCGTTTTTCCGCACACTCCCATAAAACGTCCAGTTTCCGCCCAGAAATACCCACTTCCTGTCAATCACACTACGATCAGCACAGCGATGAAAAAGCTTTGTTATGCCGTGAGTAAAATACCTAATCACTTTTGTGTAAAATAACTTAGCGCATGCGCTCGGCGAACCTTGCGCATGCGCAGTTAGCGACTAATCACAGTAAAGCAAAAATCGGCAATGAGCGAACAACTCGGAATGACCCCCTAAACCCCCATCATTATTTTATTGATGTTGTAAAGAGAATTGAGCTTGCTTTGGTGAGTGCGGAATTTTCTGTTTGTATATATTTAAGTAAGTGGCCATGGGCTACATGCACCCCACCCTATGAGTGGTGAGTGCAGACATTGCACCCCGCTTCTGGGGTGACGAGTGCTATGGTTTTATATTTGTGTTACGATCCTGATGCTCAGGACAGGGGATATCTTATGTAGTGAGTCCTGAGCACCAAGACGGAATGCTGGGATTAGGAAATGGGAAGGAAATAGCCCCTAGCACCCTACCTCCGTTGTCTTACCCGTGTTATCAATTCACGCCTGAACGACTATGGTTTCTTGGGCCCATGGCAGCCGCGTTTGAAGGGCGGATTAGGTCTGCCCAACTCCGATGCCCCCTCAGGTCTTAAAGAGAGACAAGGCGTGAACTGAGACAGGGTAATAACAAGGGGACCTCTAACTGAAACAACCACGCTAGGGGCTATAAACTACCTAAAAACTAAACGTATGTGCGGCACGCCGCCAAAGGAAAAATAATTACAAAGAAACCACTGTCCACTCCCCTACACGGCACCGCCGAGTTCCGGGGAGGACAGTGAAAGCGGAAACCTCCGCAAATGCACCAATTCACAGTAAAGTAAACACTAAGCGGCATAGGCCGCAACACGCGGCAGAAGCCGCTACTCACGAAACCGGGCGAGAACCCCAGATGACAAACAGGTTCGCAAGGACTAGAAGGATTCCCAGGACCGGCTTTGGACCTCCAAAGAACCAAAGGGCAGGGAGCAAGATCCACCAAACACGGCTGACAGGAACAGTGTTCTGCAAGGCAGGAACAGCATACAAGAAGCTATCACCGGTGGGGCTGCAGTGTGCTGGCTCACATAAAAAGGCCCTGCTGGCCAATAACAGGAGGGCCAGCAGGACCAGCCCCCAGACCCTAATTACTAGTTGCCGTGCAGCTGCCCTGCTGCACGAGCAACCTAATTAACTATTCTTAGCAACGGGGAACGCGGTCCACCTGTGGCGTCCCCGTTGCTATGCACCCGGCGGCCCTGCACGCACGGCGTCCTGCGTTGCCAGGGACCCGGCGGCTATCGTGCGCACGGCGTCCTGGCGTTGCTAGGCGCCGTGCGGGGGACAGGGAAGGAGAGAGGCGCGGCTCAGTCAGGGCACGGCCAATGACCGCCGCGCCTAACAATTTGTTTGTATATTGCAGGGTTAATCTTTCGTTAACTCTTATTAACTGTGGCCACAAGCTTTTTCATGCACCCCTATGTAAACTCAATTATCCTAAACCTGTGTCAGCTGTTTTTTAGTAATTTATCAGCCAGTGTCAGGTGACTAGTGTACCTTTAAAAGCCATAAGGTGTGTGGCAGGTACACATTAAACCACGTAGGCATATTTGCAGTTTTCAGCTTCCTGCAAACTGAAATTTACCAGTCTCCAGAAAGTGTACTGTAGCTTTCTGAGTTTTGCCCCTTTAGATGGTGTAAGCCATTGTAGCCTCTGTGCTACAGTAAGCCAAATTTTTGGTAGAGGGATCCAAAGATCCCTTTCTGATAATCTCTGCACACATGATTTTCTATTCTTTTTCCCTATTCAGATGCTGTGTTTCACAAACATTATACACATTTTAGCAAAGCTGTTTTGTCAGCCAGCACTTTGCAACACTGTGCTTTGATTACTACCTATCATATCCCGTATTAGAAGAATTCCTTCCAGCAGCAGTCCTTGAAGTTGCGCAAATATAAAATTTGTGTTCTTATTTCTATCCTTTTGAACAGTCCATTCACAAAAGTTTCCTCATTGTGCTGCACAATGTGATGCAGTTTAAATACTCGCACAATGAATGAGAAATAAAACTGAAGTATACTGTAGATTGACCTGTACTTACATGTCAGGATTATTGGAAGACTGACTAAGAGATTAAAATTGTGATCTGTGAAGCTGGGAAACTAAGCTGTCTGTTGAGGGCACAAGAACTTCAGTCCTCTTGGCCTTTAACCAGTCAATACAGTAAAGAATAAATGTTACTGGGTTAGGATGACATTCCTGAAAATGATGTCTACTTTCTAAAATAGCCATTGCTAGGAACTAATAAAACTGTGCTGTGCTCGCCACAGGTTCTTTACCCACTCTATGGGTGTTGTGGACACCCACGAGTGGGAATAGTCCTGTGGCACCAGTATACCGGATGCCAGCATTGCCAGCTGTCAGGATTCCATTGTCGGTACCCTGATTACTGGGATCCCAACAGCTGGCAAATTAAATGTATACCTATACTAAATATAAAAAAAAAGATTGTAAATTTGTATGCAGATGAGGGTATGGGTCGTTGGGTTGACACAACTTAGGTCGACAGTCATTAGGTCGACCACTATTGGTCGACATGCATTAGGTCAACAGGGTCACTAGGTCAACATGGTCATTAGGTCTACATGTACTAGGTGGACAGGTCAAAAGGTCAACATGAGGTTTTTTTCTGCAAAGTGTTCACTCACCATGCTTCCCAATTGTAGTCCACGTGGATCGTAAAGTATGAAAAAGTCCAAAAAAGTTTCAAAATGTGAAAAACTCATGTCGACCTTTTGACCTGTCGACCTAGTACATGTCGACCTAATGACCATGTCGACCTAGTAACCCTGTCAACTTATAGTGGTTGACCTAATGACTGTCGACCTAAGTGTTGTCGACCTAATGACCGTATCCCGCAGATGAATACAAGTGGTGTTCCCATCTGCTACATGTATGCAGAGATATGGCTTTTCCACTAATCGCTTCAGACGTTGTCGCTAGCAGCCTTCTCATCATGATGCTAATCAGTACACATACTATATACCACGGAACTGTATTGGTGTAAAGATGCCCTTTAAGCTTCCAATAAAAGGAAATGCTGGCATTTGTAGCATAGTATCCCTGCCTGCTAAACTGTTACTGCAGGCACTGAACAGCAAGTCATAGACAACAGTGTGAAACTTCTTATTGGTGGCCTCCGTTAGTGGTTAAGGTGAATGCTTAACATAGCCATCGGCTAGTGGTCAATTCCCATTAATATAAGGGGCAAGGAGCAATATGATTTTGTAATGAATATTATTTTATCTGTGTGTGGTATAGAAGAGATTCAATGTCTAAGTTGACCCCATATGGTCATCATGCTTTAGGTCACCAAAGGAAAAGGTTGACACTCAGCTACAAAAGGACAACAAATAAAAAAGTCAACATGTATAATGGTCCACATAAAAAAGGTTGACACAAATTATTTTTTATTTTGTTGTTGTTTTCACCGTCAGAGCACAGGGAACCCCAATTAGTATAGCGGATACCCTTGCATGGCCAGAAAATTGTATTAGACACTCTGGCATTAGTGCATTATAATGCGACTCAATATGTCATGATGCGATACACCAAGCTGTGACACAGCAGGGTGCAATTAGCCGGGCATACTACATGTTATATGGGTGTAAGAAGAAACAACTATAGTTTCAAACAGTCATTGAAAACCTACCTACTGTATTCTTAAAAATATACCAGTCATCAAATTAACCATTTCACCATGTATATACCTAACCCTTTTCATCTTTCCATCTTTGCAGCCCTATCTTCTTGCACTCAATTCCCCTTATTCTGGCTCACCCCCACATGTCAACTGTCTGTCATCCCCCTTCCCTCTAGATTATAAATTCGAATGAGCAGGGCCCTTTTTCCTCCTGTGATAGTTAAATGTAAATCTTGCTCACCAACTACACCTGCTCCTCCTTGGTCTCTGTCCCTTTACTCCACTTACTCTTCTCACCTCTTTCATTGACTTTAAACTCACACTAATGGGCACAAATTCCATCTGGCAGATCTAGACTTTTCATATATGGGGGGATTTCAAATGAATCCTGACCCCTCCTCTCCAGTCCTGACTCCTCCCATTTTCAAGCAGTGGTCTATATATATGCGAGAGATATAATGAGATACAGTATATAATGAAAGAGGTCTTCCACTATGCATACTTCCCTAAATAATCCTCTTCCATCCCAATAAAAATGCTTTAAAACAGGAAATGGATACTGAACTGCCTGGGAATCTCTTTGTGGTACAAAGACAACCATTTTGTATCTAGCCATTAGAGAAAGCAGAGCAGTGCCGAAGTGTGAGTCACACCTGGAGCTCTCTGTGTCATGCTGGGATACTGTACGCTGGGAACAGGTTTGTACTGCAAAGTCTCTGCTCCCTCCCAGGTAGGCACTGACTTACCTCACACAGTGCCTGGGACAGGAGTTATGCTGCTGCTGGTAGCAGAGGTCGGCGCACACTGGGTAGTTCCACCCGACACCATTTCAGCTGCCTTGACTGAACGTGTCTAATGCAGCCAGGTCCCAGATGGCACCCACAGCTTCCCTGACTTCTGCTGGCCACAGGAACAGCAAGTGGGTGGGGTTGGGGCTGTGTGTTACAGGGGACAATTCCCTTTAATCACCCCCCTAAATCCACCAATGACTTGCACTGAATACTCACCCATCCCCCCTTTACTCATCCAGGCTATCATTTGCTGTGTCGAGAGTTGTAGTGTTATTTACAGTAACGTCTGTTATACCCTTTACTGTGTTGTTGTTTGCCCTCTGTAAGGTGCTGTGGACCACATATGGCACCAAATAAATAAAGGTTAATAATAATAATAATAATAATAATAATAATAATAATAATAATAATAACTAAATACATATTTATTTTCTAACACCAATTATATCATGTCATGGCATTTACATATAATTTTACTAAACTATAATCCCTTACCTCTCAACTGTCCTGATTCCAGCGGGACAGTCCCGCTATTCAGACACAGTCCTGCTGTCTTACACGCAGGTCACAGTGTACTGCGGGCAGGGGCTTTTGGGTGAGGCTTTGATCACCCGCTACTCTGCTCTGCAAAGCAGCAAGTGATCTCTGAATACATGCTAAGTGCACGCGCTCTGCATCTATTCAGTGCTAGGAGCTGAGCAGGGGGCTGCCCAGCTGCTTGGGGAGCGCTTGGCACGCCCCCAAAATGATGGAAAAATGGGTCTACAGAGCAAGGCCACACCCACTAGGCAGAAGCCATGTCCCTCCCACCTGAGTCCACGCCCCCTTTCTAGGTCACACATGGCTTAGCCGCACTAGGGTCCCATCCCTATTAGTTGAAAAGTTGGAAGGTATGTATTACACAGCGTGACTACTGTATCTGGCTCTCAACCTGATCGATTCACCTTTCGAAACAATAAGAAAGTGGCAGTGCACAATGATGATTTTAAAATTCATTTTATTGAACTGTGCAGATAAAAACTTGATTTGCAGCAACTTTTGATACTTTTTTTATGCAAGTCGCTGAATCTCCTATTGCCATGAGTAGCAGGTAAGATACTAATGACTAAATTAAATACTACTTCTATAATTAACATAATTAAGTGTTGTAAATACACAACAAATGTGGGTTGGGGAAACACATACTGGGTATAATGTAGAGATTGCCACACAATGGCCCTCATTCCGAGATGATTGCTCGCTAGCTGCTTTTAGCAGCTGTGCAAACGCTAAGCCGCCGCCCTCTGGGAGTGTATTTTAGCTTAGCAGAAGTGCGAACGAAAGGATCGCAGTGCTGCTACAAAAAAATATTGTGCAGTTTCTGAGTAGCTCCAGACCTACTCCTAGCTTGCGATCACTTCAGACTATTTAGTTCCTGTTTTGACGTCACAAACACGCCCTGCGTTCGGCCAGCCACGCCTACGTTTTCCCAGCCACTCCTGCGTTTTCATCTGGCACGCCTGCGTTTTTTCACACACTCCCCAAAAACGGTCAGTTACCACCCAGAAACACCCACATCCTGTCAATCACTCTGCGGCCAGCAGTGCGACTGAAAAGCGTCGCTAGAGCTTGTGTAAAACTGCATCGGCTTTTGTGAAAGTACAACGTGCATGCGCAGTGCGCCCCATACACATGCGCAGAATTGCTGTTTTTTGGCCTGATCGCTGCTCTGCGAACGAAAGCAGCTAGCGATCAACTCAGAATGAGGGCCAATGAGCATAATCTAAAATAGAAAGAATTGCATACAAAATAGCATATTTCATTTGCCCCATGCAGAGCTCAAGATGTATTTTGATTTAGAAACAGCTGCACATTCACCTACTTTATGTCCAGGCACATGTTACTAACAGTAATGTCCCACTTGTACCCATATTTTATGTGCAGAAAACTAGTGATGAGCGGGTTCGGTTCCTCGGAAACCGAACCCCCCCGAACTTCACCCTTTTTACACGGGTCTGAGGCAGACTTGGATTCTTCCATATGGCTCGGTTAACCCGAGCTCGCCCGAACGTCATCATCCCGCTGTCGGATTCTCGCGAGATTCGGATTCTATATAAGGAGCCGCGCGTTGCCGCCATTTTCACTCGTGCATTGGAAATGTTAGGGAGAGGACGTGGCTGGCGTCCTCTCCGTTTATTAATAATATTTGTGCAACTGCAGTGCTTATTGCTTAATTGTGGGGACTGGGGAGCAGCTGTATTATATAGGAGTACAGTGCAGAATTTTGCTGATCAGTGACCACCAGTTTTATCCGTTCTCTGCCTTAAAAACGCTCCATATCTGTGCTCAGTGTGCTGCATATATCTGTGCTCACACTGCTTTATTGTGGGGACTGGGGACCAGCAGTATTATAAAGGAGGAGTACAGTGCAGAGTTTTGCTGACCAGTGACCACCAGTATACGTTGTCTGCCTGAAAAACGCTCCATATCTGTGCTCAGTGTGCTGCATATATCTGTGCTCACACTGCTTTATTGTGGGGACTGGGGACCAGCAGTATTATATAGGAGGAGTACAATGCAGAGTTTTGCTGACCTGTGACCACCAGTATACGTTGTCTGCCTGAAAAATGCTCCATATCTGTGCTCAGTGTGCTGCATATATCTGTGCTCACACTGCTTTATTGTGGGGACTGGGGGCCAGCAGTATTATATAGGAGGAGTACAGTGCAGAGTTTTGCTGACAGTGACCACCAGTGTATATAGCAGTACGGTACGGAAGGCCACTGCTCTACCTACCTCTGTGTCGTCAAGTATACTATCCATCTAGATTCTATACCTGTGGTGCATTTTAGTTTTGCAGTTTGCTGACAGTGACCACCAGTATATATAGCAGTACGGTACAGAAGGCCACTGCTCTACCTACCTCTGTGTCGTCAAGTATACTATCCATCTAGATTCTATACCTGTGGTGCATTTTAGTTTTGCAGTTTGCTGACAGTGACCACCAGTATATATAGAAGTACGGTACGGAAGGCCGCTGCTCTACCTACCTCTGTGTCGTCAAGTATACTATCCATCTTGATTCTATACCTGTGGTGCATTTTAGTTTTGCAGTTTGCTGACAGTGACCACCAGTATATATAGCAATACGGTACGGAAGGCCACTGCTCTACCTACCTCTGTGTCGTCAAGTATACTATCCATCTAGATTCTATACCTGTGGTGCATTTTAGTTTTTCAGTTTGCTGACAGTGACCATCAGTATATATAGCAGTACGGTACGGAAGGCCACTGCTCTACCTACCTCTGTGTCGTCAAGTATACTATCCATCTAGATTCTATACCTGTGGTGCATTTTAGTTTTGCAGTTTGCTGTCAGTGACCACCAGTATATATAGCAGTACGGTACGGAAGGCCACTGCTCTACCTACTTCTGTGTCGTCAAGTATACTATCCATCTAGATTCTATACCTGTGGTGCATTTTAGTTTTGCAGTTTGCCGACAGTGACCACCAGTATATATAGCAGTACGGTACGGAAGGCCACTGCTCTACCTACCTCTGTGTCGTCAAGTATACTATCCATCTAGATTCTATACCTGTGGTGCATTTTAGTTTTGCAGTTTGCTGACAGTGACCACCAGTATATATAGCAGTACGGTACGGAAGGCCACTGCTCTACCCACCTCTGTGTTGTCAAGTATACTATCCATCTAGATTCTATACCTGTGGTGCATTTTAGTTTTGTAGTTTTCCGACAGTTACAACCAGTGTATTTATAGCAGTACGGTATTGAGGCCACTGCTCTACCTACCTCTGTGTCGTCAAGTATACTATCCATCTAGATTCTATACCTGTGGTGCATTTTAGTTTTGCAGTTTGCTGACAGTGACCACCAGTATATATAGCAGTACGGTATGGAAGGCCACTGCTCTACCTACCTCTGTGTCGTCAAGTATACTATCCATCCATACCTGTGGTGCATTTCAGTTGTGCGCAGTATATATAGTAGTAGGCCATTGCTATTGATACTGCCATATAATTCCACACATTAAAAAATGGAGAACAAAAATGTGGAGGTTAAAATAGGGAAAGATCAAGATCCACTTCCACCTCGTGCTGAAGCTGCTGCCACTAGTCATGGCCAAGATGATGAAATGCCATCAACGTCGTCTGCCAAGGCCGATGCCCAATGTCATAGTAGAGAGCATGTAAAATCCAAAAAACAAAAGTTCAGTAAAATGACCCAAAAATCTAAATTGAAAGCATCTGATGAGAAGCGTAATTTTGCCAATATGCCATTTACGACACGGAGTGGCAAGGAACGGCTGAGGCCCTGGCCTATGTTCATGGCTAGTGGTTCAGATTCACATGAGGATGGAAGCATTCATCCTCTCGCTAGAAAAATGAAAAGACTTAAGCTGGCAAAAGCACAGCAAAGAACTGTGCGTTCTTCTAAATCACAAATTCCCAAGGAGAGTCCAATTGTGTCGGTTGCGATGCCTGACCTTCCCAACACTAGACGGGAAGAGCTTGCGCCTTCCACCATTTGCACGCCCCCTGCAAGTGCTGGAAGGAGCACCCACAGTCCAGTTCCTGATAGTCAAATTGAAGATGTCACTGTTGAAGTACACCAGGATGAGGATATGGGTGTTGCTGGCGCTGGGGAGGAAATTGACAAGGAGGATTCTGATGGTGAGGTGGTTTGTTTAAGTCAGGCACCCGGGGAGACACCTGTTGTCCGTGGGACGAATATGGCCATTGACATGCCTGGTCAAAATACAAAAAAAATCACCTCTTCGGTGTGGAATTATTTCAACACAAATGCGGACAACAGGTGTCAAGCCGTGTGTTGCCTTTGACAAGCTGTAATAAGTAGGGGTAAGGACGTTAACCACCTAGGAACATCCTCCCTTATACGTCACCTGGACTGCATTCATCAGAAGTCTGTGACAAGTTCAAAAACTTTGGATGACAGCGGAAGCAGTCCACTGACCACTAAATCCCTTCCTCTTGTAACCAAGCTCCTGCAAACCACACCACCAACTCCCTCAGTGTCAATTTCCACCTTACACAGGAAAGCCAATAGTCCTGCAGGCCATGTCACTGGCAAGTCTGACGAGTCCTTTTTCTGCCTGGGATTCCTCCGATGCATCCTGGAGTATAACACCTACTGCTGCTGGCGCTGCTGTTGTTGCTGCTGGGAGTCGATCGTCATCCCAGAGGGGAAGTCGGAAGACCACTTGTACTACTTCCAGTAATCAATTGACTGTCCAACAGTCCTTTGCGAGGAAGATGAAATATCACAGCAGTCATCCTGCTGCAAAGCGGATAACTCTGGTCTTGTCAGCCTGCGTGGTGAGAAACGTGTGTTCGGTATCCACTGTTAATTCACAGGCAACTAGAGACGTGATTGAGGAACTGTGTCCCCGGTACCAAATACCATCTAGGTTCCATTTCTCTAGGCAGGCGATACCGAAAATGTACACAGACGTCAGAAAAAAAGTCAACAGTTTCCTAAAAAATGCAGTTGTACCCAATGTCCACTTAACCACGGACATGTGGACAAGTGGAGCAGGGCAGACTCAGGACTCTATGACTGTGACAGCCCACTGGGTAGATGTATTGCCTCCCGCAGCAAGAACAGCAGCGGCGGCACCAGTAGCAGCATCTCGCAAATGCCAACTCGTTCCTAGGCAGGCTACGCTTTGTATCACTGCTTTCCATAAGAGGCACACAGCTGACAACCTCTTACGGAAACTGAGGAACATCATCGCAAAATGGCTTACCCCAATTGGACTTTCCTGGGGATTTGTGACATCGGACAACGCCAGCAATATTGTGCGTGCATTACATCTGGGCAAATTCCAGCACGTCCCATGTTTTGCACATACATTGAATTTGGTGGTGCAGAATTACTTAAAAAACGACACGGACGTGCAAGAGATGTTGTCGGTGGCCCGAAGAATTGCGGGCCACTTTCGGCATTCAGCCACTGCGTCCCGAAGACTGGAGCACCAGCAAACAGTCCTGAACCTGCCCTGCCATCATCTGAAGCAAGAGGTGGTAACGAGGTGGAATTCAACCCTCTATATGCTTCAGAGGATGGAAGAGCAGCAAAAGGCCATTCAAGCCTATACATCTGCCCACGATATAGGCAAAGGAGGGGGAATGCACCTGACTCAAGCGCAGTAGAGAATGATTTCAACGTTGCGCAAGGTTCTGCAACCCTTTGAACTTGCCACACGTGAAGTCAGTTCAGACACTGCCAGCCTGAGTCAGGTCATTCCCCTCATCAGGCTTTTGCAGAAGAAGCTGGAGACATTGAAGGAGGAGCTAAAACAGAGCGATTCCGCTAGGCATGTGGGACTTGTGGATGGAGCCCTTCATTCGCTTAACCAGGATTCACGGGTGGTCAATCTGTTGAAATCAGAGCACTACATTTTGGCCACCATGCTCGATCCTAGATTTAAAACCTACGTTATATCTCTCTTTCCAGCAGACACAAGTCTGCAGAGGTTCAAAGACCTGCTGGTGAGAAAATTGTCATGTCAAGCAGAACGTGACCCGTCAACAGCTCCTCCTTCACATTCTCCCGCAACTGGGGGTGCGAGGAAAAGGCTAAGAATTCCGAGCACACCCGCTGGCGGTGATGCAGAGCAGTCTGGAGCGAGTGCTGACATCTGGTCCGGACTGAAGGACCTGCCAACGATTACTGACATGTCGTCTACTGTCACTGCATATGATTCTGTCATCATTGAAAGAATGGTGGAGGATTATATGAGTGACCGCATCCATGTAGGCACGTCAGACGTATACTGGCAGGAAAAAGAGGCAATTTGGAGGCCCTTGCACAAACTGGCTTTATTCTACCTAAGTTGCCCTCCCTCCAGTGTGTACTCCGAAAGAGTGTTTAGTGCAGCCGCTCACCTTGTCAGCAATCGGCGTACGAGGTTACTTCCAGAAAATGTGGAGAAGATGATGTTCATCAAAATGAATTATAATCAATTCCTCCGTGGAGACATTCACCAGCAATTGCCTCCAGAAAGTACACAGGAATCTGAGATGGTGGATTCCAGTGGGGATGAATTAATAATCTGTGAGGAGGGGGATGTACACAGTGAAAGGGGTGAGGAATCGAAGGATGATGATGAGGTGGACATCTTGCCTCTGTAGAGCCAGTTTGTGCAAGGAGAGATTGGTTGCTTCTATTTTGGTGGGGGCCCAAACCAACCAGTCATTTCAGTCACAGTCATATGGCAGACCCTGTCGCTGTAATGATGGGTTCGTTAAAGTGTGCATGTCCTGTTTATACAACATAAGGGTGGGTGGGAGGGCCCAAGGACAATTCCATCTTGCACCTCTTTTTTCTTTCATTTTTTCTTTGCATCATGTGCTGTTTGGGGACAATTTTTTTAAGTGCCATACTGTCTGACACTGCAGTGCCACTCCTAGATGGGCCAGGTGTTTGTGTCGGCCACTTGTGTCGCTTAGCTTAGTCACACAGCGACCTTGGTGCGCCTCTTTTTTTCTTTGCATCATGTGCTGTTTGGGGACTATTTTTTTGAAGTGCCATCCTGCCCGACACTGCAGTGCCACTCCTAGATGGGCCAGGTGTTTGTGTCGGCCACTTGTGTCGCTTAGCTTAGCCATCCAGCAACCTCGGTGCAAATTTTAGGACTAAAATAATATTGTGAGGTGTTCAGAATAGACTGAAAATGAGGGTAAATTATGGTTTTTGAGGTTAATAATACTATGGGATCAAAATGACCCCCAAATTCTATGATTTAAGCTGTTTTTGAGGGTTTTTTGTAAAAAAAACACCCGAATCCAAAACACACCCGAATCCAATAAAAAAAAATTCAGGGAGGTTTTGCCAAAACGCGTCCGAATCCAAAACACGCCGCGGAACCGAATCCAAAACCAAAACACAAAACCCGAAAAATTTCCGGTGCACATCTCTACAGAAAACGTATATGGTATTAAATGTCACTTAAACCACAAAAGCTTCTTTAATTCAGCAGAAACAGCAAACCATCTGTCAATTTAAAAATGAGTTTAAACACAAAACCATAATCTATGCATGAGTGACAAACTGTTCCAATCAGTGTCAGCCAGGAACTTATAAACAGCCAATCACAAATGGTTTGCTAGTGGTGGTGACTGTTGTCATCATCATCCTTCTCCTCCTCCTCCAATACCTGCACCTAAATGTGTCTGTTTCTAGGTTTGCATTGGTTTGCAAGCATGCCTTACTGTACATGACCTATACTGTAACAGTATGAACCTGTCCCATGCCGTTCTGCCCATCCAGGAGCAGAACAAGTGGCAAGATCACACAAGTCCACATGGAAGCAAGCACAAGCACTACCATCCGTTGTATATGAAGTGCTGATTTATACAGCAATGTGCTATGCTCCATTCTGTGTAAAGTATGTAACAAAAATACTGTAAAAGTCAAATAAAGGTTATACTTACAGTATCATTGGGGTTATACTGGATAAAATATTCAATCTGACCATTAGGACCATCATCTATGTCTCTAGCACCATTGTCTGCAAATCCAGTGAAGATTGTGGTACCAACTGGGGTTAACTGAAAAAGAAATATATTTTGAAATCTAACTTGAAATATAATGAGCAACTGGAAATGGTAGCTATCAAATTCATATAGACATTTCTAGATCAATTCCATTAAGTGCAGTTTAATTTAAACGTAATAATAAAAACCATGTCTGCTTGCCTTGACAGCTAAAATACTTATGTCAGAAAATTCTAAAACCAGATACACTTCAATTCCAAATTTCAATTATATTATACTATAGGTCTCACATAGAACCAGCACTGTGTTCTTCTTTACATGCCACGCAGCAGCTTCCCTTCTTACCTCTGTTTGAGTCCTTGTTTTTTTAATCATCTCTATGTAAATGTACAGCATACGCTTCACTCCACAGCTTGTACATTATTTATATTTGCTATGCAATGCCAAGCGGCAGACCGGACAGAAATTAAATATTCTATTTAAAATATGCCTGTCACATGCAGACATTTGGGCTGATCCAATGGTTAACCTATCAGTTCACCAGGAATTTGAGACATCACTCAGGTACAAAGCAAAATGTCATAACTATTCCAGTCTACTCTGCAGAGCTGGATGCCCTATTAGAGGGCCTAGCACCCCTTCCTCTCCACCTAGGGATCAATCTTTCAGTTTGTTCTTGGGGCCCATCCACCATCAAGCAATGGCATGAATTATTCGTGAATATGACGTAGATTGCAGTGATGCTTGGGGATGGTCCTTGCTATCAAGGAGGCATGCCCTACTGATTCTGTATTCTGTGGTGAGTGGTCACTCCCCTGGCACTTGTCAACATGTCCCTACTCCCTCCCTTCCTTAAGTCCCCACCCATTCTTCTCCTGTGTCCCCATCACCTCCTCCCCTCCACCGCTGAAATGTGAGCGCTTCACTAGAGAGCAAAGCGATCGCATATTAAGGGTAGCCCTCTGCCTTTGCAGCCTAGCTGTGAAGGCAGTCGCAGGGTCGCCATGTTTTGTGTTGCAGCATCTGAATGTGATGTCACACAGCCCCTGTGGCCCACCGACAAATGGTCCAGACACGCCTCCATTTTCCGGACCGCACACACCATTGCCACTTTGCCACCTCAAAAACACTGCAATGCTGCCCCGTCGACACCCCTCACTGGCTCTTAAACTGCATTCACATACGAATGCAGTTAAAGTCCTCACACATGCACGCAGCTGCATGCACACATGCGCAGAAGTGCAGAAATCGCTGAATTAGGCCCAATGTCACCTTGAAATAAAATGTGTCAATTTTTAATAGACACGTAAAACAACTATAAACCTTATTAGGCAATGTGAAACTTCATTTACTTTTTTTTTGTTTTGTGTTGTGTTTTATTTAGCCCGAATAGTTCTAAAATAAAACCAATTGAAAAACATATTTACTTATAACTTAGAATTATAGTTCGTAAAAATACTCTAGCTTCAATTAGCTGGTAAATGAAGTTTGAAAATACACAAGAACCAAGCATATTACAGCACAAGTTAGACCTTGACATTTAGAATCAACTCTAGGCAGCGGATGGGAGCAAAAACCAGCAAAAGCTATTTGGATGAACAGTAGGAAGTCACAGGAAAGTCTATTATGGTTTGAAGACAGGCTATGAAATTTGAACTCTCAATGCATTGAGCATGTAAAGCTGAAGAGGAAAAACAACTCTTCACTATATCCTTCTAGAAAGTCGATGTTGATTTAACAAAACATTATTGGATTTTCCCTGCAATGTGGCAATAGCATTTGCTGATTTTATTTACTAAATATGTTGGCATTTAAAAAACAAATCAAACATTATGAAGACATTAGGAAAAAAGTATCATAGTATCTGTAATGAACTTTGCTCTTGAGTGTAATCATTTTAATGTGGTTTATTTTGTATTTCTTACAGTTTTTTATATAGTGCAGCATATTCCATTGCCTTTTACAATTGGAAACAACAGTGATAAAACAAAACTGGGTAATAACAGACAGACATAGGGGGGGGGGGCGTGGCCTGGCTGCTGAAGGGAGCAGGCAAGTCTTGGATGGGCTCCTGAGTTCTGGGGCTTATTTTTCTTTTATTAGCCCGTTACTGTGCTCCCTCAGTGGCCTCTCTGACCCCCCTGTACTCCCTGCAGCGCCCCTGTTTGTGCCGCGTAATCGGGGAACAGTACCTGCTGTTCCCGCGAATTGCGGCCTTCAGGGCTTCCACAAGCCGGGGCCTCGAGTTACTCCCCGACCCAGAGGCGCTTCCAGAGACCTCCGAGTCCGGCCGTGATTGTCACCTGGACCCGCGCTACTCCCGCTGCCGTTAGCCGTGGCTAGAAGATGCGCCCTGCTGCCCTCTGACACGCATTGCCGCCTGGAGACGCTGAGGGATGCTGGGACCAGCTGCATCCAGACGGGGCCGCGGGACGCCCGGCGGCCGTCTTTCAGGCACACTTCCGTCTCCCTTCTGCTTCTCTCCTGCTGGGCCCCAATGTAAGTAGATCTATTGGATCTGTGAGCTAAGGGGCTCCAGCAGGGGGGGGGGGGGGTTGGGAGGGGACAGACAATGAGCTGCACTCCATCCTGGAGGTGAAGCTCACAGAGCTGCCTTCCTACCACTGCTTTCATCACCAGCCCGGCCCATCTGATCTGGGGGGACTCGGGACTCCGGAGACTGGCGCACGGTGCCTTATAATTATAATTATATAATTACATACTGACTGGACCGTGCCCTGAAGTAGTGCTGCTGAGGTCGACAGCGCAGCCCCCAAGCTATGTGTCTGCCTGCCTGATGTCACCCTAAGGCACGGCGACGGCCCACGTGTTTGTACATTACCAAGGTCATATGAAAGTGTAACACTGCTCCACTTGCTTGCAGACCGATCTCATGGTGAGAAGCACGAAGAAAAAGAAGGCCGAGACCAAGCCAGACGCAACTCCGTCTCCTGCGGCCCGCCATTCGTCCGATCTTCGTCAGTTCCTAACTCTGCCTACCATTGGCCCAGCCGCTACCTTTGCCGCTCCGGCCTCTCCGATTCTACATTCTCTGATAGACGGCATGTCGTCCCCCAGGGACACGCAGCCCTCAATGGCCTCCTCTTTGTCTGCAGAGATCAGCGAGATTCTGTCTCATGTTAGATCACTTCCCACAAAACAAGACTTTACGGCTCTTGAGACTCACTTACTTTCCACCATCCAGCAGGAAGTGACAGCGATTCGACAGGATATGTCTCAAATCGCGTCCCGTGTAGACGTGCTGGAGCGACACGAGTCATCTGGCATCGATACCCTTACCAAATTTCGGGAGGTGCTTTCGCTTCAGAGGAATGATATCTCCTTTCTCAAATCTCGTTTTGAGGATATGGACAACCGCGGCTGGCGGAATAATATCAGGGTCAGAGGTCTCCCCGAGAGTGTCCAACAGGCTGATCTGACGAATGCTTTAACCACGATATTTGGAGAACTTATTGACCTAGACTCGAACAAGGACATTGTATTTGACAGGGCGCACCGTGCTCTCCGTCCCCGTGGCATACCATCTGACAGTCCGCGAGATGTGATTTGCAGGCTTCACTATTATGTTCAAAAGGAGGAGATAATGAGAAAGGCCCGCCAACTGGATGGTATTGACTTTCAAGGCACCAGGATTCAGTTATTTCCGGATCTTCAATGGTCGACCCTACAACAGCGTCAGGCCTTGAAACCCCTCACAGATTCCCTGAGGAAACTTGAACTGAAATACAGATGGGGCTTCCCTTTTCTCTTCAGGTTTCTCATAATGGCAAGGTTGCTACTCTCTCCAGACCCTCGGATCTACAGGCCTTCTCCTCAACTCTGGGTTTGCCCCCAGTGCTATTACCTGATTGGGAAGCTTTTCACTACCAGACGGATTTGCCTGCTGTTATTCCTCCAGACGACGTGTGGCAACAAGTTCGTTCCCCTCGGTCACGAGGAAGTCATCCTGCCAGCTCACGATCCCTGGAGCCTCCATGATTGAGTGACGATGTCTTGTATTGATGTGAATTCTCCTGTTAATGCTGCTGCATCCTTGGTTTTTCTCCTTACTGTTGCAATATGATGCTCCCATGTGAGATCGGTTTTGTAACGGTTTCATAGTTTAGTGATAGGTTATCGTTGGAATGTATTTTTGATTGTGGTTAAGCTGCATATATATTTCAGTGATAATATCCCTTTATATAATTTTACAGTTTTTCTAGAAGATTTGCAGAAAGGTTTAAAGAAAATATTTTTTTCTATATGTCCATATTGTGCGCATTTGCACTCCTTGGTGATTCTTTACATTTAATTGATTTCTATACCGTGGGTGGTCGCTGTCCTTGGCCCCCCGTAGGACCCCCATTATGCTGCATCCCTGTCTCTTAGGGTTGGGAGTCGGCAGGAATCCGCTCCTGCCCCTTTTGCAGCGGTTCTTTTTCTGACATTGCTATTAGCATTGTTAGTTAGTGATGTACTTTGCAGTGTGACTCTCCTTGAAGGAGTAGTAGTGATGGGAGGCGACTTAAACTGGACCCTTGATCCCCTCCACTACACCTCTAAAAAGATTTCCTATAGACCGGAGAAGGAGTATAGGAGGGTGAGGCGTACCTTGCTCGACCACCAGCTGATTGATACTTGGAGATTGACACACCCTGCTGAAGTAGATTATTCTTTTTTTTCGCACCCACATCAGACATACTCCAGGATTGATTATCTATTTCTGAGCCACCGACACCTACATCTTTTAGCCGAGACATCTATAGGACAAATTGTATGGTCAGACCATGCTCCTGTAAACCTTACAATACGCCTGCCGTCATGTACACGTCGCCAATGGTCTTGGCGTTTTAACGACACCTTATTACAAGACACGGAGTGCCGATCTCGAATTGACGCCGCCTTTGACTCTTACATCTGTACTAATGACTTTGACGATATTTCTAAGGTCTCAGTCTGGGAAGCACATAAATGTGTCATAAGGGGGGTATGTATTCAATTAGGCTCTTTTCGTAAAAAAACAGAGGGAAAACATTTGATATGATCTATTATCTAAGATAAAAACCCTCGAACTCTTACATGAGAAATACCAAACCCCTCAACATTATTCTGATCTTGAGATCGCTAGGGCTGATCTGAATAAACTACTCTCTGATAGAGTTAAATTTTCATATCGGAAATGCCATAGCAGATATTATCAATGGGGCAACAAACCAGGGAAATTGTTGGCCAAAGCTCTCAGAGAACAACGTGCACTCACTTTTATCCATTCAATTAAAGATGGTCATGGTCAACCCCAACACGAGACACTTCAAATTGCTAAGGCCTTTCAGACATATTATTCCATGTTATACAACCTTTCCGGTCCATCAGGAAGGGCAGATAAGCTATCCCACCGCGCGGCTATATCAGATTACTTAAAGTCCCTTGACTTCCCTAGTCTGTCCACAACGGAGGCAGAAGGCCCCTTCTCTACTGAGGAGGTTATGAAAGTTATTTATTCCTCTCCCAATGGCAAAAGTCCGGGCCCTGATGGATACACAATTGCCTACTATAAAGCTTTCAAGGAGAAATTGACCCCTCTTCTTACGAGAGCCTTTAACACTATATCAGAAAACTCACATTTCTCCCCTCAGTCCCTTGAAGCCCACATTACAGTTAAACCTAAGGAGGGCAAAGACCCCAGTCTCTGCTCTAGTTATAGACCAATCTCACTATTAAACCTAGATATAAAACTTTTTGCCAAACTGATTGTGAATCGCCTTAAACTATTATTGCCTGGTTTGATTCATGGAGACCGAGAGGCCAGGGATAACACCACTAAAGCGCTTAATATGATTCATTATGCTGGCCAGGTTACGTCCCCCTCAATTATATTGTCGACCGATGCTGAAAAAGCGTTTGACAGGGTGGACTGGGACTTCTTATCTGGCATCCTGAAACATCTAGGGCTTGGCAATGCCTGTCTCCATAGAATCTTATCTCTTTATACTTCTCCATCCACCAAAATTAGAATTAATGGCTCCCTTTCCGATTCCTTTTTAATATCCAACGGCACAAGACAGGGATGCCCACTATCCCCACTACTCTTTGTTTTATGCATGGAAGCTTTGGCCCGAGGCATCAGGGCTAATCCTAATATTTCGGGTTTGGTGTTGAAGGGGACCAAATACAAATTGGCTCTATATGCCGACGACTTACTCGCTTTAATCTCAAACCTGGTCACTTCGCTACCAAATCTGATGGCAGAATTCGATAGGTTCGGAGCCCTCTCTAATTTTAAGATAAATTACTCTAAATCTATTGCAATGAACCTGACTACTACTCCTGCTGTGATAGAAGGTTTGAAAAGCTCCTTCCCCTTTGCTTGGCACGACCACAAATTAAAATATTTGGGGATACTACTCTCCAATGATTTATCCAAACTATTCTCCTTAAACTTTACCCCCTTATTGACGAGACTCCACCTGGACTTTCAGAGGTGGAAGAAACTATGATTATCGTGGTTTGGCAGAATTAATGTAGTCAAAATGAATACCCTCCCTAGGATATTATTCTTCCTCCAAACCCTCCCTATACACATCCCTCTACTTTGGTTCCGAGATGTCCAGAATCTTATCCGTGCCTTTGTTTGGGGTTGCAACACACCTAGATTTAAACATGACATTCTATTTAGGAGAAAACATCAAGGTGGACAACAGCTCCCACATATTTCTAGCTATTACCATGCAGTTCATTTGAATAGGATTTTGGAATGGTCACGGGCCAAAGATTGCAAACAGTGGGTTTTGCTGGAGGAGGGATGTCTCCCACATTATATCAAAATTGCGCCATGGCTACCTATCCTTCCAAAGGTTACTCACCCCATGGTCTCCCCCACACTTAAATTGTGGTCCAAGCTGAGGGCTAAGAGCCATATATCCTCAAAATGGTCCCCCTTAACTTCCTTTCTTCACAATCCTGAATTTGCTCCAGGTCTCCATGGGACAGCCTTTGCTCAGTGGGAGAAGGCTGGGTTTTTCAGGGTCGGTCAGCTGGTGAGTTTGGGCGGGGTGCGATCATTTTCAGATATTCAATCTCTCTGGAATATATCCAGCTCTGATTTTTGGACGTTCCTTCAAGCTCATCATTTTATAACTTCTTCTAGGAACTTCTCTGATATAACTAGAGATCTCACCACTTTCGAAAAACTGTGTGTCTCTCCTAGATCTCCTACACATACAATCTCCCAAATTTATGCCCTTATTATTGAAGACCTGTTTCCGCAACCCCCTGCCTTTATGTCTTCCTGGGAGAGAGATTTGCCAGGGCTAGTTACGCAGGCCAATTGGGAATCCATATTTCGTAACACCCAGGCGAGCTCATTATGTCTATCGACAATGGAGACTCTTTACAAACTCATTTATAGGTGGTATAGGACTCCCCTTGTCCTTAATAAGATGTTTCCCTCTCTCTCAAACCTTTGTTGGAGATGTAAAGGAGCCCCAGGGAGCTTTAGGCACATATGGTGGGAATGCCCTCTCATAACCCCATTTTGGAGAGAAGTGTTCAAATGCTCTGAGTAGATAATGGGGGACATAGTCCCTAAAGGCCCAGAATTTTGGTTTCTCAACTACACCCCAGCGGGTGTTCACTCCTACAAATGCTCCCTATTAAGACATCTTAGCAACGCTGACAAGGCGGTTATCCCGAGTCTTTGGAGATCCACATCTCCGGCATCGATTAAGCTATGGTTTAAAAAGATCGATTACTTTTTGGATATGGAAGACCTTATCTCCATCTCAACGGGAAAGACCATTAACTTTACGACCACCTTGTTCCCCTGGTTCGAGTTCAAGGAGTCACCTGTATACCGGTCCTTTATAGCTACTTAGTTTGTCTCCCGTTGTCTATCCTGATATCTCCTTAACATGTTTTGGATCTCTAATTGAATAAGCCCTCCCTTTTCTCTCCCACAAGACTCATCCTTTCTATGCAGATATTCTCACCTCCCCCTACGTCTCACAGCTTCTCCTTCCCTTTTCTTTTCTTCTTTTCCTTTCCTCTTCTTTTCCATATTTTCCTCAGCTGTATGTTTATGAGGTTTTCTTTTTATATTTTTGATGTTGGAAAAATCGTCAGACTATTTTTTATTCACCCCTTAGGTGCTTACAGTGTATTGTACAGTGTAGTGTACTGACCTACATGTTATGCGATGATATGTCTCCTATTCTTGGAATATACTGTTCTAATGATTTGTCTGCTGCCCTAATAAAAACAGTTTAAATAAAAAAAAACAGACAGACATAGAGGTAGGAAGGCAAGCTTTCAATCGATAGGGAAATTGGAAGAATAAACCAGGAAAGGCACTATCTAAAGCATGGGTCTTCAACCTGTAGCACTCCAGCTGCTGTGGAACTACACATCCCAGCATGCCCTGCCTCAGTTTTAGCATAACCTAGTAGCAAAACTGTGACAGGGCATGCTGGGATGTGTAGTTTCACAGCAGCTGGAGGAACACAGGTTGAAGACACATGATCTAAAGCATAAAGGTCCAACAAGATTGCAAAGACAGTCCTGGTGGGATGTAATAAGATGTGAATGCTTCTGGAGGTTATTATTATTATTAATAGTTATTTCTATAGTGCACACATCTACTGTAGCACTTTACAGAGAATAGTTGGCCATTCACATCAGTCCCTGCCCCAGTGAGCTTACAATCTATATTCCCTATCACATGAACACAAACACACATTCACGCTAGGGTTAATTTTGTTGGGATTCAGTTAACTTACCAGTATATTTTTGGATTGTGGGAGGAAACCGGAGTACCCGGAGGAAACCCACACAAGTATGGGGAGAATAAACAAACTCCATACAGTTAGAGCCATGGTGGGAATCGAACCCATGACCTCAGTGCTGTGAGGCAGTAATGCTAACCATTACACCATCCGTACTGCCCTAATGTGGGCGGTCCAGGAATTTGATAAGCTTGCCTGAAGAGGTAAGCTTCCAGGGAACGCTTGAAAGCTTGGAGGGTAGAGGAGAGTCTTATTGTGTGTGGGAGGGCATTCCATAGGGTAGATACTGCCCAAAGATAGTCCTGCAATTGTGAATGGGAGAGAGTAATCCATGCAGATGAGAGACACAGATCTTGTGCAAAGCAGAGATACAATCAAATCATTGTATTAAATATGCGTGAACTCCAATGTGGCAACTACACAAACTGTAATAACTACTGAATCACATTTGACTGTAAATGGTAGAAAATTATACTGAATGATGTACTATATTGTCATGTGGGTGTGGTCACTGTCCTATACTTAAATCACCAGGTCAGTACAATTTGGCAAAAATATGATTGGTCAAATTGCTCTTTGTATGAGGTCTGTAGTCATAAAGAATGGCCATATGACAATGTGAATGAGCAACATTCTGCAGCCTGCAGACAAAGTAATAGTTCTTATAGTTCTACAAAGCATTGGTAGATAATTTATGAAAAAGTATACAGCCAAGTATATCATAAAAGATTAGGCTGCATTCAGTCTTAATTCTTTTTACGCTCTGTATGAAAAATGTTCATTAGAGTAATCAGGTTTCTTTATACAAACTTTTTATAAAGTCTTTTGTCAGACAGAATTACATCCTGCACTGTATAAGAAGGGGACATAATTGGATATACAATATAACTTATAGGATTCTTGTAATAAAAAAAAAAAAAAGGAACACAAATCCATTTTATAGTATACTTTCAAAATAAGCATTGGAATTGCCACTAAATTGCGATAATAAATTTGCAAATGACTACAAATAGACCATATTGTTATAGTATATATTAGAAAATTATATAACAAAGGAGAGAAAGAATATCTAATTTTTAGTTCAACTGTAGTAAAATAATAATTGTAATTAATGTGCCCTTACATACTATTTACCCATAATGTGATAAATATGTCCTTCTGTAGTAAGAAGAGAAGAGCTCTATTTCACCATTCACATAAATTGAGAATGGAACTATACAATTTTAAACAAGGCTTTATGCATATACAGTAGGATGCAGGTGCACGTGTGATTTTTAAGTAGGTAATTTCAGTAAGGCTATATCAGGGATTAATGTTAACTGTAGTTTCTCCTGATAAAGTCAATAGTTAAAGAGAACGCCAATATTCCATGTCTCCCAAAGCTTGTTTTTTCTTTTTTATTACCCAAATGAAAAAATTAAGACCCACTCAACCACTGGAAAATCCAAAGAGGATCAGTTCACAGCTTATGATTAAGAACAGCTGCTAGCAAATTTAACACTCATTTTCCAAAACATACTGTATGCTTCCGAAATATTTATAGTACTGATAAAGATACCTTGAGGTATCTACACAACGTGAAGAGCTTGTGGAAAAGGGAAAATGTAATAGGCTTAAAACTGTTGTTAGCTTTAAACCTTAAGTAAAATTTTGTAGAAACTATTTTAAATGTTATGTCAATGTATTTGGAAAAGCAAATTGCTAAAAACTGACAATTCATTGTATTAACAGCTACATTCTTATAGGTCTATGAAGGGGTGTATCCAGGGGTCCGAGCGCCCCTGGCAAAGCAAGGATCTGGTGCCCCCCTGCCATCCCCCCCTTCCTCCCTATAATTGAAATAGGGAAGGTGCTCGTGCTGAAAAAGAGGTGTGGCAACACAATAGTACCCCCAAAACAAATTACACCACACAGTAGTGCAGCTTACTCACATTACAATCCAATGAATCCAGCACTCTGGCCAAGGTTAAAGGTGCCCCGATGCCATCCAAAGATAATACAATAATTGTAATATGGAAGGAGACAGCATCTAAACTGACTTCAGTACATTAATAATCCATACTTTGATTACAGCAAATGTGTTCTAACAGTTTGGAATTTCATTCCTTCTTCAGAGAGCCTGAAGGAATAAAATTCAGAAACGTTAGAACACCTTTGCTGTAATCACAGTATATATTTGTAATGTATTGAAGTCCGTTCTCCCTGCATATTACTAATATATATATATATATATATATATATATAATATTGAATTTGCTTGTCCCCCCAACAAGGTGCAGGAACCAGGTGGCACTCAGTGGATTTCATTGTAACATAGTAACTAAGGTTGAAAAAAGACAATTGTCCATCGAGTTCAACCTATTTGTGGTCTCCTATGCAGTCTTATTATAGGACTAGTTATTTTTATGTAAGTGTTAGGGTCTCCTGCCCTGTGCTGCCACGTCGTCATGGCAACCGGGAGACAAGTGCTAGCGGAGTGACCTGAGCGCAGCTGATACTCCGGTTCGGGTCTTTTGCTGTGCAGTGGTTATAGGCTCTGTGCATGGCAGGGGATCCGGTGCTGGTTTTTGTGCTCACAGTCTGTGAGGTCTGAGTGGGGCGTGGACAGCACCTGCTTTATAAGGCCTCTTCTGAGGGTAAGCAGATGCTGCTGAATCTTTGTTGGTTAGTCAGTTTCTGAAAGTTAGCCAGTACTGTGTAGCTTTGTATTTGTTTGTTGCTTACTGCAAATAGGCCTGGGGATTTGGTATTACACTCTGCCAATCCAGACCTAGCAGTAAGACTGGAGTCAGTCGTTTAGCTTGCTGGGGTTCTGTTACTACTCTGTGAACTTAGCAAGTTTGCGGCTGTATTCTAAGACTTGCCTGTCTAATCCTGTCTCACTGTGCTAGGTGTCAGGGGTCAGTTTAGTGGCAGTAAGCTGAACCTGTGCACTGCAAGTGAGAATTAGGATTGTGGAGACTCTCCTTGTGTCTATCATTCCATCTCTGACCAAGGAGTTTACTGCCACACCCGTTGGTAACCCTTTAGGGTTTTGCTGTTGCCCTTAGCAACAGCATTTCGGGTTCTCTACGTATTAAAACACAACATCTTGCTTTTCCCATCTGAGCAGTTCTAATACAAGGGAGATACCCAGTTCCTTAGCCTCTGGGCTTCTCTGTTCACTTTGTGTGTATTTTGTTACCCTATCACCTTCTGTGTACGTTATGTCATATTCCCCAGTCTGTCTGTAAGTCCATTTGTTTTGCATTACAGTTCAAACACCAGTACATTCCTGCAGGCACTGGAGTGCATAACAGTCCTGACACCAGTACTTTCCTGCAGGCACTGGTGTGCATAACATATTCAGCAGCCTAATACTCCTGTTGAAATTTTGTGGGAATATGGAGCATACCCCTCAAAATACGTTGCAACAGGTGGTCGATCAGGTGCAGGTCCTGACTCGACAATTTAATGATTTGTCCATTAAAATGCACACCTCCCAGGCTGCTGGCGGAGCTCCCGCAGCAGCAGCACCTGCAGGGGTTAAGGAGCCGAAAGTAAATCTCCCGGATCGTTTTTCTGGAGATCGCTCGCAGTTCTTTTGTTTCAAGGAGAGCTGCAAGCTATACTTCCGGCTTAGGCCTCAGTCTTCTGGGTCGGAGATTCAGCGGGTGGGCATAGTGATTTCCTTGCTACAAGGAGACCCACAGGTCTGGGCATATGGGTTGCAGCCTGACTGTCCGTCGCTTAAAAGTGTTGATGCTTTTTTTACGGCACTGGGCATGTTGTATGATGACCCTGACAAGACGGCTTCAGCCGAGGCTCAGATTTCGATCCATAAGCAAGGGCGAAGGCAAGTTGAGGTTTACTGTACGGAGTTTCGGAGGTTGGCCCATGATACCCAGTGGAATGACCCAGCCCTGAGACACCAGTACCGAAGAGGTCTTTCTAACCAGATAAAGGACCAACTGGTACAATATCCCTTGCCTGATAGCTTGGATCAGCTCATGCAGTTATCCATCCGGGTGGATAGACGGCTGAGAGAGCGTAGGCTTGAAAGGGAGACTGAGATTTCCTTCCTTCCCAAGGGAACCTCAGAGTCTGAGGAATTTTCCGAGGAGCCTATGCAGATTGGGGCTACCCGCCTCTCCTCGCGTGAGAAGACGCGGAGGAGACAGCAGGGGTTGTGTTTGTACTGTGGGAATAAAGGTCATGTGGTAGTATCATGCCCAGAAAAGCCGGAAAACTTCAGGGCCTGAGGGTGATGGGAAATATCCTGTCAGGCCAGAAGTCAGAATTTCCCAAGAAGACTTTTATCATTCCGGTGACCTTGAAGATCCTCGGTCAAACTGTCAAGACTGAGGCCTTTGTGGACAGTGGGGCCGACGGGGTTTTTATGGACCGCCAATTCGCCCTGAAACACTCTGTTCCCTTAGTACCCTTGGCATCGGAAATTGAGATTTGTGGGTTAAACGGGGAACCATTATCCCAAGGTAAAATTACCTCTTGCACTAGCCAGATTTCTTTGTTTATTGGAGCCACACACTCTGAAAAATTGTCCTTTTATGTGACTGTCTGTACTTTTGCCCCATTGGTGTTGGGGTTACCCTGGTTAAGGGCCCACAATCCTCAATTTGACTGGGTCTCTGGGGAGATTCTTAGTTGGGGTACTGATTGTTTCAGTAGTTGCTTGAGCCTTCCAGTCAGGCTCTCGCAGCTAAGTTTGCCAGGATTGCCAGGGTGTTATGCAGATTTTGCGGACGTGTTCTCCAAAAAAGTTGCAGAGGTACTACCTCCCCATCGCCCCTATGACTGTGCCATTGATTTGTTGCCAAATGCTAAGCTTCCCAAGAGCAGAATGTACTCCCTGTCACGTCCTGAGACTCAGGCTATGGCAGAGTACATTCAGGAGAACTTGGCTAAGGGATTTATCAGACCTTCACAGTCTCCAGTTGGGTCGGGGTTCTTCTTTGTGGGTAAAAAGGACGGTTCGTTGCGACCCTGCATCGACTTCAGGGAATTGAACCGTATCACGATTAAAAACTCATACCCACTGCCTCTCATTTCGGTCTTGTTTGACCAGCTTCGTACCGCCACCATTTTTTCTAAGATTGACCTACGCGGTGCGTACAATCTAATCCGAATAAGAGAGGGGGATGAATGGAAGACTGCCTTTAATACCCACTCAGGGCATTATGAATATTTGGTGATGCCTTTTGGGCTCTGTAATGCCCCGGCAGTCTTCCAGGATTTCATGAATGATGTGCTCAGGGAATATTTGGATAGATTCTTAGTTGTATACTTAGATGACATCCTAATCTTCTCCCATTCCCTGGAGGAACATCGGAAGCATGTACGCTTAGTCCTCCAGAAACTCAGAGACCACCGGCTTGGGGCGAAGCTGGAGAAGTGCGAATTTGAAGTTCAGCAAATCGCATTTCTAGGATATATTATCTCCCCAGAAGGTTTCCAAATGGAGGGTTCCAAGGTACAGGCAGTCCTGGATTGGGTGCAGCCCACTAGTTTGAAGGCACTTCAGCGTTTCCTGGGCTTTGCAAATTTTTATAGACGATTTATCGCTGGATTTTCGTCTATAGTGGCGCCCTTGGTAGCACTCACTAAGAAAGGGGCGGATGTTGCTCACGGGTCTTGTGAGGCTAAAGCGGCTTTTGCCCGTCTCAAAAGGGCATTTGTTTCGGCCAAGGTGCTGCGACACCCAGATCCAGAGCGTCCTTTTGTGGTGGAGGTGGATGCCTCTGAGATGGTTATTGGGGCAGTGCTTTCTCAGATGGGAGTGTCTGATAATCGCCTTCATCCCTGTGCTTACTTTTCCCGTAAATTTTCGCCTGCCGAGATGAATTATGACGTGGGTAACCGGGAATTGTTGGCTATTAAGGATGCACTCGAGGAGTGGAGACACTGGCTTGAGGGGGCTAAGTTTGTGGTCTCAATTCTCACTGACCATAAGAATCTGGCATATTTAGAGTCAGCGAAGCGTCTCAATGCCAGGCAGGCACGATGGGCTTTGTTTTTTGCTCGCTTTAATTTTTTGATAACATATCGCCCTGGGTCAAAAAACATCAAGGCTGATGCGCTCTCGCGGAGTTTTGCTCCAATCCAGGAGACCACCGAGGAGCCGTTGCCCATTGTTTCCCCATCATGTATTAAAGTGGGCATTACCCAGGACCTCTTATCATTAGTCCTTAGAGCACAGGAGCAGGCTCCTCCAGACCTTCCGGTAGGTCTTTTGTTTGTGCCTCCTAGGTTAAGACAGCGAGTGTTCCTGGAATTCCATGCCAAGAAGTCTGCAGGTCACCCGGGTATTGCCAGAACTCGGGAGTTGCTATCTAGGGCGGTGTGGTGGCCCTCGGTGGCTAAGGATGTGGATCAGTGGGTTCGGGCATGTGACATCTGTGCCCGAAATAAGACTCCTAGAGGGGTTCCTGTTGGCCCATTACATCCACTCTCTATCCCATCTAAGCCATGGACCCACATTTCAATGGATTTTGTGGTGGACTTGCCCAAATCCTCGGGGATGACAGCCATCTGGGTTGTCGTTGACAGGTTTTCGAAGATGGCGCACTTCGTTCCACTGGTTGGGCTGCCATCGGCCAGACGCCTGTCTGAATTATTTATGCTGCATGTTGTGCGTCTCCACGGGTTGCCACTTGATGTGGTCTCTGACCGCGGATCCCAGTTTGTGGCCAAATTCTGGAGGGCATTTTGTTCCGATCTCCAGATTTCTGTCAGCTTGTCGTCGGGCTACCATCCGCAGTCTAATGGGCAGACTGAAAGGGTGAACCAGTCCTTGGAGCAGTTCCTCAGGTGTTATGTCTCCAAGTGTCAGACTGACTGGGTTGCTCATCTGTCCATGGCGGAGTTTGCCTATAACAACGCGGCTCACTCTGCTACAGGGATCTCTCCCTTCCTTTGTGTGTATGGGCATCATCCTAAGGCCAATTCTTTTGACCCCCTGGACTCCATGCCTGGTGGTTCCTCTGTGGTTTCGGTCCTTAGAGGTATTTGGCGGAAAGTGAAGAAAGCCCTTGTGTCTGTGTCATTAGTGACCAAAAGGGTTTTTGATAAGCGGAAAAGACCCTGCAGCTTCAAATTAGGAGACTTCGTCTGGTTGTCTACCAAGAATTTGAAGTTAAGACAGCCATCTCATAAGTTAGGCCCCCGGTTCATCGGCCCTTATAAGATCACCAGGGTTATCAATCCGGTGGCATTTCAGTTAGATCTGCCCCGTTCTTTGGGTATCAATAAAACATTTCATTGTTCCCTTTTAAAACGGGCGATTAGTAATCCTTCTTCCAGTGGAAGACCTTCCCCTCTTCTGATACGTGGCCAGAGGGAGTTTGTTGTTGAAAGGATTCTTGACTCCAAGGTGGTTCGGGGTCGGCTGTCATTTTTGGTGCACTGGAAGGGGTATGGCCCGGAGGAGCGGTCGTGGGTGCGCAGTTGTGATCTTCATGCCCCCAGACTGATACGCTCTTTCTTCTCGCAGTTCCCCGATAAACCCGGTGGTAGGGGTTCTTTGACCCCTCGTCAGAGGGGGGGTACTGTTAGGGTCTCCTGCCCTGTGCTGCCACATCGTCATGGCAACCGGGAGACAAGTGCTAGCGGAGTGACCTGAGCGCTGCTGATACTCCGGTTCGGGTCTTTTGCTGTGCAGTGGTTATAGGCTCTGTGCATGGCAGGGGATCCGGTGCTGGTTTTTGAGCTCACAGTCTGTGAGGTCTGAGTGGGGCGTGGACAGCACCTGCTTTATAAGGCCTCTTCTCAGGGTAAGCAGATGCTGCTGAATCTTTGTTGGTTAGTCAGTTTCTGAAAGTTAGCCAGTACTGTGTAGCTTTGTATTTGTTTGTTGCTTACTGCAAATAGGCCTGGGGATTTGGTATTACACTCTGCCAATCCAGACCTAGCAGTAAGACTGGAGTCAGTCGTTTAGCTTGCTGGGGTTCTGTTACTACTCTGTGAACTTAGCAAGTTTGCGGCTGTATTCTAAGACTTGCCTGTCTAATCTTGTCTCACTGTGCTAGGTGTCAGGGGTCAGTTTAGTGGCAGTAAGCTGAACCTGTGCACTGCAAGTGAGAATTAGGATTGTGGAGACTCTCCTTGTGTCTATCATTCCATCTCTGACCAAGGAGTTTACTGCCACACCCGTTGGTAACCCTTTAGGGTTTTGCTGTTGCCCTTAGCAACAGCATTTCGGGTTCTCTACGTATTAAAACACAACATCTTGCTTTTCCCATCTGAGCAGTTCTAATACAAGGGAGATACCCAGTTCCTTAGCCTCTGGGCTTCTCTGTTCACTTTGTGTGTATTTTGTTACCCTATCACCTTCTGTGTACGTTATGTCATATTCCCCAGTCTGTCTGTAAGTCCATTTGTTTTGCATTACAGTTCAAACACCAGTACATTCCTGCAGGCACTGGAGTGCATAACAGTCCTGACACCAGTACTTTCCTGCAGGCACTGGTGTGCATAACAGTAAGGACTAGTTATATTAACTATAATGCGTGCCTACGTACCATAACCCTGAATATCTTTATCCAATTAGAATTTATCTAACCCATACTTAAAGTTGTTAACTGAGTCTGCCACTACTACTCTCTCAGCCAGGGAATTCCAAACACGTATTGTCCTTACTGTGAAAAAACGTTTTTGCCTCAATGTGCGGAAACTCCTCTCCTCTAACCTAAGCGAGTGACCACGTGTCCTCTGTGCTGATCTTACAGAAAACAGGTCCCTCCCAAGCTCTGTGTATTGACCCCTTATATATTTGTAGATATTGATCATGTCCCCTCTTAGTCTCCTTTTTTCCAATGTAAACATACCTAGCCTTGCAAGCCTTTCCTCGTATTCCAGCGTCTCCATGCCCTTGATTAGTTTGGTCGCCCGCCTCTGAACCTTTTCTAGCTCCAGGATATCCTTTCTGTAATATGGTGTCCAAAATTGCACACAGTATTCAAGATGTGGCCTCTCTAGTGATTTATATAATGGGAGTATAATAATCTCGTCCCTTGCATCAATTCCCCGTTTTATGCATGCTAATATTTTATTAGCCTTCTTTGCTGCACTCCTACTTTGGGTACTGCTGCTTAATTTGTTATCTATGTGAACCCCTAAGTCTTTTTCCAGTACAGAATCCCCTAATATTACCCCATTTAGTATGTAGGTGTTATTTTTGGTCTTGCCCCCACAGTGCATTACCTTACACTTGTCTTTGTTGAATTTAATTCTCCATTTTGCTGCCCATGCTTCCAGTTTAGTTAAGTCATTCTGAAGAGACTCAGCATCCCCCTCCGTATTTATAACCTTACACAAGTTGGTATCGTCTGCGAAAATTGACACCATGCTCTCTAGACCTACTGTTAGGTCATTGATGACAATGTTGAACAAAAGTGGTCCGAGTACAGACCCTTGTGGCACACCACTTAGTACTTTAGTCCAATTTGAAAATTATCCATTGACAACAACGCGCTGCTCCCTATTATCTAACCAATTAATGACCCAAGTGCATATTGTGCTCTCTAGTCCTATTTCTTGTAGCTTATATATAAGACGCATGTGTGGTACAGTGTCGAAAGCTTTGGCAAAGTCTAAAAAGATTACATCCACCTCCTTAACCTGATCAAGGTTTGCACTTACTGTTTCATAAAAGCCAAGTAAGTTGGTCTGACATGATCTGTCCTTCACAAATCCATGTTGGTTCCTTTTAATGACATTATTTGTGTCAAGGAACTTTTGAATACTCTCCCTTAGAATACCTTCCAATACTTTCCCCGCTATAGATGTAAGACTAACTGGTCTATAATTACCTGGTTCAGCTTTGCTCCCCTTTTTGAATATCGGCACTACCTCCGCTATACACCAGTCTTTTTAACCGAATCCATAAAGATCAAAAATAGAGGTCTTGCTAGTTCATTGTGCAGCTCCATAAGAACCCTTGGGTGAATCCATCGGTACCAGGTGACTTATTAGTTTTTAACTTTTTTAATCGGTCACAGACTACCTCCTCACATAAATAAGCATTTAGCAGTGGGACATTATCTTTGTTGGGATTTTGTGTTAGACCCAGCATTTGGTCCTCTCTGGTAAATACAGTTGAAAAAAACTTGTTTAGTTTGTTTGCTATATCATTATCATTTTTTATTAAGACTCCCCTCTTGTCCTTTAAAGGGCCTATACTCTCCTTCTTTAGTCTCTTGCTGTTGATGTACTTAAAAAATATTTTGGGATTCGCTTTGCTTTCCTTTGCTACTAGTTTTTTAGTTTCTACTAGAGCCGCTCTTATTCCTTTTTTGCATATTTTGTTACAGTCCTTATAGTGCTGAAATGACTCCGCTTCCCCTCAGATTTGTTTTTTTTAAATGCTTGCCTTTTTTTGTCCATTAATTCCTTTATATTTTTGTTAAACCACATTGGTTTGTGATTTTTATTCCTTTTTTTGCTGCTGGTGAGAATAAATTTACAAGTATTATTAATTAGCAGTGATTTTAATACATCCCATTTCTCTGTAGTATTTTTTCCTTGAAACAGAATTTCCCATTCAATGTCCCTTAACGCTTCCTTCATCATGTCAAAGTTGGCTTTGCTAAAGTTTAGAGTCCTAGTTGAGCCAGTATAGGACTGCTTATGAAAACTGATATTGAATGTGACCATATTGTGGTCGCTGTTACCTATGGGCTCTCCTACTTTAATATCTGATAGCAATTCCCCATTGTTAGTTAATACAAGGTCTAAGATTGCATTGTACCTAGTTGGTTTCTCACTTAACTGAACTAAGTAATTATCATTTTGCGTGTTTAAAAACATATTGACCCTAGCAGTATCACATGAATTGATTTTCCAGTTTATCCCGGGATAGTTAAAGTCTCCCATCACTACTATGTCTCCTACTCCTGCTGTTCTTTCAATTTGATTCAGTAACAATTTCTCGTCAGACACATTAATACCAGGTGGCCTGTAGCATAATCCCAATAATAACTTCTTTATTCCTTTACCCCCGCATGCAATTTCTACCCATAATGTCTCAATAGTATTTACAGTCCCCTCTTGAATATTATCCCGTATAACAGGTTTTAGAAATGGCTTAACGTAAAGACATACCCCTCCACCCCGTTTATTTAGTCTGTCTCTCCTGTACAGCGTGTAACCCTCTAGATTGACTGTCCAATCGTGAGATTCGTCCCACCAAGTTTCAGTAATGCTTATAATATCATATTCCTTGCTTGCTGCAAGGATTTCTAGTTCCCCCTTTTTACCTGTAAGGCTTCTAGCATTTACATTCATACAATTGAGATATGTATTTCCCCTTATGGTAGGGACATCATAATTCTTATGCAGCAAAGATGACCCGTAATCGTCATTGATTACTGTTGTTCCAAAACCCTTTTTAGTTCCCATGTTACTACCCTTGCCGTCTGCTCTATTCCTCCATCCTACTCCTCCCCCGTTTTGTTCACTAACACCACCCCTGCTATTCTTACTGAATGACTCGTAATTTCTTGCTAAACCCTCCCCCCAGGCACCTAGTTTAAAATCTCCAACATTATTTCCTTAGTGAAATAATGTATTGAAATAAATTACAGCATAGTAGTTCATAGGAAACCCTGGGGTGCCATTTACTATTAGCAGAGTGCCCATTTGACTACATATATATATATATATATATATATATCACCTAGCAGAGGCTTTACTTACTGTCCTCCCCTCAGCAGTGGCTCTCCTGGAGACTTGCACAGCAACCAAGCAGTCAGTCACTATTGTTACTGCCAGTGTCTCACTGCACCGCGTTACAGGGAAGAAGATGCACTAAATAAACTACAGCTCCCAGCAGCCCTTAGCGTTGGAGAGCTCTTGCGCTAAGGGCTGCTGGGAGGTGTAGTTTATTTAGTGCATCTTCTTCCCTGTAATGTGTCACAGTGGGACACCGGAGCTAACAATAGTAACTGACTGCTTGGTTGCTGTGCGAGTTTCTGGGAGAGCCACTGCCAAGGGGAGGACAGTAGGTAAAGCCTAGGTGATTCTACCCCTGGCTGCGGGTGGCCCCACCGGGCAGAGCCCCACCTCAGCAAGCACCCCTGGCGAGTGTCATCCAGGCCAATGGGTAGACACACCCCTGGGTCTAGGAAACTAAAGGGAAAAATATTATTTCTCTGGTAACAACTACCATTTACTTCAGAGAGAGTGCTTTTCCCAATCTACAAAAGCCCCCAGCTGGTGAAAATTAGCACTGGATTTCTTTGATCAAAGCTTTCCCATCCAAAACATGAGGAAGCCTATTTTAGAAGGATTGCAGAGTATCATACCAGGAAAAAGTGCTTTCATTAAAAATAAAAGAATAGTTTTCCAATTTAGAATATAATAAAATAAAATAAAAAATCTCTATATGTTTCTTTTCTATTTTTAAATAGTGACAGTGAATCTGGAATTCAGTCCAATCCGCTAAGCATGTGTTTGGACTGGCAAAGCTGTGTCTCATGTTCACAATGACATGGCAGTGGCAGTGAGGGTACAGCCAGTATCAACAGGAAGCAGAGTATCAGTTAGCAGCGATAGGCAATCTAAGTTATCACCATCAGGGCCGCAGACACTTCCAAAAGGGACAGGTGTTTGGTGACTTGACCACAGCAGCGTGAAGCAAAGGTGCATAGTTATGCCTCCTCTGTACTCTAAGGCCCCTACAAGGGCTCGAGTAATGTGTTCCTGCTCCTGGCCCTGATCAAAACAGCATTGAACATAAGACCTGTTAAGGAATAGAGAATAATGATGGAGGACAGTCAGTAATGATTGTGGGAGTAAAGTACAACTACCTTCATCCTTTAATTGCACTAGCAAAGGTACAGAGTCAGGACATAATATCTAGTTCACAAGAAGTGGACAATGACACAAGGCTGAAGCAGGTAAGGTAACTCTCTAGCACTGTGTTGTGCTCAGAGAGCCTAAAATGTGTTGCAGATTTAATTTGGCTTAAGAGAAAGGTATTCTCTGATGATGACATCTAGGGAATAAAGATAGCAAGTAACAAGTACAATGTTCTTTTTAAACTCATATGGGGGTTCCATTATCCTGAGACCATTCAATAGGATATGTGGGGATATACGTATTTACTATCAATTTCAATTGATTCTAAATCAATTTAAGTCAATGTTGTTTTTGGTGGCTAAAATACACATTTACTAACGGACAGTTTTTATAACGATTTTCAAATGTTACTCAATGTTAATTTTAACCAACGAAACACAACTTAGACCAATTAAGATCATCCTTTAGTAAATGAACACTATTTTACTGCAGCCAGTCAGGTACCTCAATATAGATTGAATTTGTTTAAGAGAGGTAGAGAGTGCATAACTAAGAGAGCAGCCCCAGCCAGAGGCAGTCAGATGGGACCCATGTGCGACAATCAATGAAATGGTGTCGGGCTGCCTGCCTAGCTGGGGAGTGGGCCGACATGCTGCACTGCTGGACTCGATAAGAAGGCATGGAGTGCTGATTTGCAAACCAGTAACCAGGCCTGGCACCACCTGCTCAGCGAACAGATACAGAGCAGGTAGGTGCCAGTGAAGAGAGGCGTTCTCCCGCCCTGCTGCTGCACAGCCCTGTCCATCTGCTGCTGGCTGCTGTGCCTGTCACACTATATGACAGGCAGCGGTGCCAGCAACATGAAGCCTCCTCCCCTCCCCTGATGACAGTGGCCATGTTGGGCATTTAAAAGGGGGCAGGACTACATGTATGGAGGGGGCAGAGCTAAATGGGTGGAGATACACAGGGACAGCAGACTGTCACTGCTACAAATAGAGGAAGAAGTGAAGCTCCAGATCCGGCCAGCCGAATAGGTTAGTGGAAGGAAAGTGAGTGAGAAAGTGTGTGTGTGTGTGTGTGTGTGTGTGTGTGTGTGTGTGTGTATGTGTGTGGGGGCCAGGATGGAGGGGCAAAATGTGAATAAGTTCCACTTATGTTATATGTAATCTGCACTACTAGAGCATTATGTGTAAGCTGCGCTACTACAGGGGCATTAATGTGTAAGCGGTGCTACTACTGGGGCCGTTATGTGTGAGCATTGCTACTACTGGGGGTGTTATGCGTAAGCTGCAATACTAGGGCATTATGTGTAAGCAGCGCTACTACTGTGGGTGTTATGTGTGAGCATCGCCATTACTGGGGGTGTTTAGCATAAGCTTCGCTACTACTGGGGGTGTTATGTGTGAGCAGCGCTACTACTGCGTGCGTTATGTGCAAGATGAGCTACTACTGGGGCATTATGTGTAAGCAGCATTACTACTGTGGGCGTTATGTATAAACAGCGCTACTACTGGGGGTGTCCTGCGTAAGCTGTGCTACTACTGGGGCGTTGAGTGTAAGCGGCCCTACTACTGGGGCATTATGCGTAAGTTGTGATACTACTGTGGGTGTTATGTGTAATTGTGCCGCTACTACTGGGGGCATTATGTTTGAGCGGTGCTACTACTGGGGGAGTTATGCGTAAGCTGTGCAACTAGTGCGTTATGTATAAGCTGCGCTACTACTGGGTCATTATGTGTAATATTATGCTACTACTGGGGGCGTTATGCGTAAGCAGCACTACTACTGGGGGTGTCAAGTGTAAGCTGTGATACTACTGGGGAGTTATGTGTTAGCGGCGCTACTACTGAAGCATTATATGTAAGTTGCGCTACTACTGGGGCATTGTTTGTAAGCTGCGCTACTACTGGAGCGTTATGTGTAAGCAGCGCTACTAATGGGGGTGTTATGTGTAAGCTGTGCTACTACTGAGGCATTATGTATAAGTGTCGCTACTACTGGAGGTTATGTGTAAGCTGTGCTACTACTGGGGGCATTATGTGTAAGCTATGCTACTACTGGGGCATTTTGTATAAGCAGCGCTACTACTGGAGCGTTATGTGTAAGCTGTGCAACTACTGGGACGTTATGTGTAATCTGTACTTCTGTGAGTGTTATGTACTGTATAAGCTGCACAACTACTGGGGCATTATGCATAAGCTGTGCTACTACTGTGGGCATTTTGTGTAAGTGGTGCTACAACTGGGGTGTTATGTGTAAACTGCACTTCTGTGAGTGTTATGTTATGTATAAGCGGCACTACTACTGGGGCATTATGTAATGTGAATAAGATTGTGCTACTGTGTGGTTTAATTTGAAATGGGGTACTATTGTGTGGCCACACCCCTTCCTTGTGGGGCTACACCCATTTTTTGATGAGCCATGTCCCTTTGTAAAGTAAGGGAGGGTGCAAATGTATAGTTTGCAAGGGGGTGCCGAACACCCTAGCACCGGCCCTGGCATTTTGGTGCCCTGTGCAAGAAAGTGAATTGATGTCCCCTTCCCAAATTCAAAATAGGGAGAGTGTTTGGCAAAGATGCATGTCAAACATTTAGGGGTGTGGTTTTATGGTGAAGGGGCATGGCCACATAATAGTAGTAATTCACATATACCACACAGTAGTGTTCGTTATTCACATTACATCCCACATTAGTGCCACTTATACATATTGCACCGGGTAAAGCACTTATACACATTGCGCCAGGTAGAGCCACATAAACGCATTGTGCCAGGTAGAGCCCTATATGCAAATTGCATCATGTAGATCACGTTAAACACATTGCACCTAGTAGAGCCCTTTTTACACATCTCACCAGGAAGAGCCCCTTATACACACTGCATCAGGTAGAGCACATTATACAAATTGCTACTGGTAATAATAATAATAATAATAATTATTATTATTATTATTATTATTATTATTATTATTATTATTATTTTATTTATATAGCTCTCTTTCTCCAATAGGACTCAAGGTGTTTAACAGATACATAGCATAATATAGTACAGAAAACAATGAAGTACAGAACAGCTTGAGTAAACAGGAAAGTCTTGAGTATACTTTTGAAGGATTCTATAGTTGGGGCCTCTCACTCTGTGCGGAGAAGTGCGTTTCATAGAGTCGGAGCCGCATAACTAAAGTCTCGACCCCCAGATGAATTACTGGAGATTCTAGGTACTGCTAAAAGTCCTTCATCTACATATCACAGTAATCAAGTGGGGCAGTATGGGATCAGAAGCTGCTTCAGGTACCTTGGGCCCTGGTCATGTAGTGCTTTGAAACTCAGTAAGCCAATCTTGAAGATGATTCACTATCTTACAGGCAGCCAGTGAAGTGGTAGAGCATGTTATACACATTGTGCCTGTAGAACACATACACATTGTGCCTGGTAGAGCCCCTTAATCACATTGCACCAGATAGAGCTCCTTAAACACATTGTGCCAGGTAGAGTCCCTTCGACACATTGCACCAGGTAGAGCCTTAGGCACAGTGTGTGTGTGTGTGTGTGTGTGTGTGTGTGTGTGTATGTATGTAGCCTTAGACAAGGACGTAGCTACAATAGGTGCAGGAGGTGCGGCTGCTACAGGGCCCAGGCCGTCTCAGGGGCCAAGCCCTCCTCCTGCACCTAGTTATTGAGTACAATTGGCTACTTCTATTTCTCAGCAAAGTGCTGTGCACTGCAGTCACATCTACTCTGGCGGCCAGTTCTTCCTTTCCTGAGTCCTAACTGATGCAGGGAGGAGGCGTGGCTGAGCCAGCAGGGACATCCCCAGACTGCGCCCACACCTCCTCTCAGTAAGGAGAGATGAGAGAGAGCTGGATGGGAGAGTAGAGCAGCACTGCTAAGAAATAAAAAGCAAGCAACAGGGCTCCGATGGTGAGTGCCCACCTGCTGGCACTTGGGTAGAATCTTTGGTTAGTCCATAAGGGGTGGGGGTGGTGTTTCCATGGGTAGTCCATGGGGGGTAGGTATCCTTGATTATTCCATGGGGAGGGGTGTCTGAGCAGTGGGGCCCCCATTGGTATAGCTATGCCTCTGGCCTTAGACACAGTGTGAGTGTGTGTGTTCAACCAATATCCACTACAGTTAGTGTGCCATTACCTCAGAAGGAAAACAACTGCTCTTCCCAAGCGCCGCTGCTGAGCTGCTGTCTATCAGGCAGCCTGGGTACAGACCGAGGAGGAGAGCGGACAGATGAATATTTGCATACAGGTGCAAGTCACATGACTGACAGGTTTTAACTGTAATCATCTCTCAAGCCCCACCCCTCCGCTGCTGCTTGGAGGCGTGGATGTGATGCATTACAGTGATGTCAGTGGCCATGTGCCGCACGAGCCCTGTCCAGTTCCGCTTAACCTTTCCTTTCCTGTTTCTGTATTCCGTTACTGGGATGTGCATGTATGAGTCAGTGTAATTGCTCACAGCACACAAGCCACCGCCGGGGAGAATAAGATAACCATGCACCACACCGCCCACACTGCCAGCCCCAGGCACGATACACAGGTGCCTCTCACCCACCAATGCCATCCCCAATGCTGAAGTCCCACCTCCTAGCCGCAGCAGCGGATAGTAAAGAACTCTCCATCACTGCGCTGCAGACCTCGTTGATACCCCCAACGTTGAAATCCCAGGTCTCTCCAGTGCTACCTCCAAAAAGCTCTGCATCAACCAATGCCAGGGTGACCAATCAGGAGCACACACTGCACAATACACTCACACTGCAAGTGTGCTATGTGCCAGGCATCACTAAACTAGTTATGGCCCTGCAGATTTGTAACACATGCCAAATAATACTTGAGCACTTTTGATATGGTTTTTTTTTTATATTTTTACATCACAATTAAAAAAAAACACACACACAAAATGTATGGTAATTATAGTAAAATGGATTAATTCCTTTAACAAAACTGTAAACTTTTTGAGTTTTCTTGTAAAAAAAAACATCAAGAGGAAGGCAAGGTGCTAAATTAGGATTTTCTGAGTTTAAGAGCAATCACTGATATTCTTCCAATATTTCTAGAGAACAAATGTTGTCCCACTTTGTGTAATAGATACAATAATAAAAAAAAGAAAACATAGTCATTGATTAAAAAAATATCTCTGAAGCCATAACAAAACTTATGTTATGAAACCAAATTATTTTTGTTTAATGTGAAGTCTTTTCTATTCTGCAGCCAGAGACTGATGCACAAAGTAGACTGTACATGGCACATAAAATAACTCTTATCAACTCTTCAAAAAAAATAAAAAATAATAATAAGGACTATGCTTTCAGAGCAAGAATACAAATGACCTCAAACGTTTGCCCAATCCATCCTTGAAGCATGCTTCCTCTATTGTAATTGAAAAGACACCTTTCTTGGGTCAGGTTTTAAAACTGTTATGTTAGTTCAGGAAGTATCTATCCTTTTAGTTTAAGTGGAAAGGAAGTGCTAAAAATTATATACCATGTGTTATAAGCTAGATAACAGCATTATCTTTCACCCTTGGATAATTACAGTGAACAAGTCCTCTTACCAAGGAGAGGTAAGTTCTGTAAAAACATCATTGCAAGCCAACATAGCTTCTGACGACAGAGAAATGACAGAGAAATGTTAAAGTTACATAAGTTACTGTAAAGTATATTCAATTCCTGAATAATAGTAATAATAATAATAATAATAATAAATATTTAGCTTCATATTATTTGTTTTGAACTTTGGCGGGATAAACACACACACAAACACACACACATATTCTGTAGATATATATATATATATATATATAAATATATATATATACACACAGTAAGAAAAGTTGCGTATGGGAGGCAAAGATACCTCAGGTATTATATCTGGCAACCACGAGATGGTGATCAGCTTTGATTTACTAAACCAGCTTATATAAGGAGTGTCTGCTGTCAGTCTCATACAACTTTTACACTGCATCAATTACCTGGGTTACTACTGAGGCCGCAGCTTGTGTACAAAATTCCTTGAAAAATAACCCAGGTTGAGTGGCCTAGTAATCTGACCGAGGTAGCTACCAGGGTTAGACCCAGGTAATGGTACAGTGTAAACAGCTCGACTTGGGATATCCAACCCAGGTTATTCTTAAAAGCTGCTCATTGGATGTGTATGCAGAGGTCTGCCTCAAAGGAGTGTCTGTAAGTGACAATCAGGACTGACCCAGGTTCAGTGTAAATGGGGCTGACCTGGAAATAACCCAGATCCAAGGTGCAGTGTAAACAGGGTCTGACTTGGGTCTGACCTGGATTGGAACCATGTCCTGAAACCTGGGTCAGAACTGGGTTTTTGGTGGAGAAGTGGAATTAGTCTCTCAGTGCATGGAGAGCGAAGCCTGCTGAGAGACACTGCCATTTGCTATATGTGAGTATTGAACATATTAACAGTTTTATTGTGAATTGGACACTAGTTTATTTTTTTCACTTTGAGAGAGGGAATCATTGTTCACTTAGAGCTGGACAGGCTAGGTTTTTCTTTGCTGTTTTAGACACACTGTGTGGTGTACATTCTTTCATGTCCCTGAGTGCCACCGATTACAGCATTATACACGGTGCTTCAAAAGTCACAGTACACCCTTTTGTTTCAAAAACAGTACGGAAAATGGGAAAACTGAACACTCCAGTAAGGTATGGCTCAGGTGGGCTATGTTTTAGGGTATGTACCAAACATGGATGCCATCTTGAAATTAGCAATCTTGAATCTAAGTCTGTTTTTCAAATGGAAAGGAGGTCGTATAACATGTCAAACAACATCAGAATTTGCTGAAAAGTTTATTGCTGCAAACGGATTTGAAATAATAGTTATTGTTCAAAAGTTACACTTTTTTGTTGCAGGTAACTGAAGATTGCTTTGACAAAAGAGGAGAAAATTGAGGTCATTTTGATGTCTGGAGAACAAAGTTTCCATATCATAGCTGCAGATTTTAACAACCGGCACCCAGAAAGAGGGTTATTCAGAGTTTTTACCTCCAATTTCACATAACACTGTCAGGTGCCTAATTTCCGAGAAACCGGGACTGTGGCTGATAAGTCACGGAGTGATCATTTAAGAAGTGCTACTGATGAGACAACCTTAACAATGGTTTTGGCCACCAAGATCACCTGACCTCACACCACTTGACTTTTATCTGTGGGGTCATTTAAAGCAACTCGTGTATGCTGAGAAAATAAGAAACAGACATATCCAGCAACGCATTAAAGAAACATGTGCTAGCATTTCTTTGGAATCCTTCTGTGAGTGCATGACGATTGGATCCAGTGCCTTCGAATTTGTGTTGATCAAGAGGGACAACATGTTGAACACATTAAATGACTGCCCTTTATGGAGAACAGTTCAGCCTGTAATTGCAACTAAAAAAAATGTTGTAACTTTTGAACAATAACTGATACAGGTTGAGTATCCCTTATCCAAAATGCTTGGGACCAGAGGTATTTTGGATAACGGATTTTTCCGTATTTTGGAATAATTAGATACCATAATGAGATATCATGGTGATGGGACCTAAATCTAAGCACAGAATGCATTTATGTTACATATACACCTTATACACACAGCCTGAAGGTAATTTTTGCCAATATTTTTTATAACTTTGTGCATTAAACAAAGTGTGTGTACATACACACAATTCATTTATGTTTCATATACACCTTATATACACAGCCTGAAGGTCATTTAATACAATATTATTAATAACTTTGTGTATTAAACAAAGTTTGTGTACATTGAGCCATCAAAAAACAAAGATTTCACTATCTCACTCTCACTCAAAAAAGTCCGTATTTCGGAATATTCCGTATTTCGGAATATATGGATATGGGATACTCAACCTGTATTTAAAATATGTTTGCAGCATTTAACTTTTCAGCAAATTCTGATGTTGTTTGACATGTTACAAGACCCCCTTTCCATTGAAAAACACTGACTTAGATTCAAGATGGCCAATTTCAATATGGCGCCGATGTTCGGTACATACCCTAAAAGATAGCCCAACTCACCCATACTTTACTGGCGTATTCAGTTTTCCCATTTCCTGCACAGTTTTTGAAACAAAAGGGTGTACTGCAACGTTTGAATCACCCTGTATATATAACACAATAGGTTTTTTTCCATGGCACTTAACCATCTGCGGTGCCTGAGGTATGTGACCACACCATTTAAATAAAAAAGTCATACCCACCAAATTATACTCCTATTTTATTTCATTTAAATTAAGGGAATGTTGGTTCCAAAATATTGCAATACTTTGTGGCAAGATCAGGGTAAGAATGCTGTGTCCTGGGGTAGATTGGTGCACTTTCATATTGCTGCCAATTAGTAGCATACCTGTCCAGGCCTTGGTATAAGTAGCTGCAGCACAAATAAACATATAACTTCATGTTCTAGACACGCTGTGTGGTGTACGCTCTTTCATGTCCCTGAGTGCCGCTGATTAAAGCATTGTAGTTTTCTGCATGTGAAGGGCAACGGGGCAAGTAGTCACTTATTTGTGGAGCATGCCAGATGTACATTGTGTGTGTGTGTATATATATATATATATATATATATATATATATATATATAAAATAACCACAGCAACCTGACACTCGCAGACAACTTATAACACCTGCTACCTTTGCCTGAACCATCACACAGAATGTCATGCATAGAGCGGGTTATTCAGAGTTTTTAGTGTCGAAGTAAAAAAAAAAACATAAAGAGAACATACAAACTACACACATTATGAGTCGCTATACTTGTAAATACGCGCAGCGAGCTCAGCCATATATGGTAAAACACGCATTTACACGGACATGCCACAGAGATGGATTCGACACCTATTTCATACAGTACATAATTATAATAATATCAAGCGCCAGACATCATGATGATTTAAAATTATATCTAATGAATTAATGTCATGAATGTGTATTATTTGAACTAAGCAAGATATACCTGTCATATTTACTATTAAAACAACCAGCTTAATGTATAGATTAATTTGATACTTGTTATTGAGTTGTGGGACATTGTGACGGATGGTTATGATTAGATGTATGGAAGCTGGGATCACTTTTGTTAGAACAATGGATGTTCCGAATGGGACAGTGGACAGGAAACTCAGGCCAGCCCTTTGGAAGTCTTAAAGGCTGAACCTGATCAGCATATACAAAGAGAATAGTGACTCATCATGAACCCCTCCCCCAGAAACTAGTTAACACACTGATCACACAGGAAGGTAGTTCCTGTTTTTGGTCTCAGAGTTGCTGTAAGGTCTGAGACGATGATGGAGTTATTGCCAGATCAGTTCCTGTTTTGGTCTCAGCGTAAGATAGAGTCCCGCCATGATTTTACAGAAAGAGAGACATAAGCATTGAGGGGAATGGTATTGTATCGCTGGCCTGTAACTGTATGTAACTGTATGTAATTGTATGTAACTATGTTTTAACTGCTTACTGTGTGAGTTGTATTCATGTAACTATAGGTATACTGTACTTTGTAATATATATCGAATCCATATCCTTTTTAATAACAAATATATACATCAATGAGCTTTGGAACTTAGATAATGTGTGGGTGTATTGTTTTCTCTTATGGGATACAGTGTTTTGCGATGTACAGCGCACTTTTATCGTATATGGTAATAAGATGCGCCTGGCATCTGCAATATATATTAGAGCGGGCATTTTAAATATTTGTGAGAAATCAAAATGGCATTCTTATTAGCAAACCATAAAAGTTAGCAACTGGGCAAAACTATGTTGCAGTGTAGGTGGGGCAGATGTACCATGTGCAGAGAGATTTAGATTTGGGGGGGTTATATTGTTTCTGTGTATGGTATGTACTGGCTGTTTTATTTTTACACTGCAATCTAGATTTCAATTTGAACACACCCCACCCATATCTAACAACTCTGAATAACCTGAAGACAACCTGCACTCAGTAGAGCCTCACAAATAATCACATAAAAGCAGATAACTGATCGGTCAGTGATATATACAATGTGTATATATATATATATATATATATATCTATCATACTTGCCTACCTGACCCTTTCCATGAGGGAGAAAATGCTCTGTTCATGGACTTTCCTGGTCCACAGATGTTAGCAATCATACATTACCAGGAAAGTCCGGGAACAGAGCATTTTCTTCCTCATGGAGAGGGTCAGGTAGGCAAGTATGATAGATATATATATATATATATATATATATATAGATATATGTATATGTGTGTGTGTGTGTGTGTGTGTGTGTGTGTGTGTGTGTACACACACACACACACACACACACACACGAATATTTTCAATATCTGAATTAATTTACATATTATAGAAAATTAATATGCTGCCTGGTGATTATCATTTTTCAGTCCCCAGTTGTTTTAAGTGACTGATGCTTGACATATATAATTTTGGGCACCTGAGTTTAGCTCATTTTAATATGTAATTTAGTAAAATAGAATTATTTTATTAAGTATAATAAATTGCCCAATTAAGAGTATCCCATCAGGAAAAGTAGATTGCTAAGGAGATCTATTCGTTTATCACTGTCAAATGTGCTCTTTGAAGACTGTATACATCAGCAGGCATAAATAATAGGAGAAAAGTAAAAAATGAGTATTTCATGTTATCTGAGATGTGTGTGCATCTTGCAATACGTACAAGGGGTGTAAGTGAACAAAACTGGCAAGAGTTTTTTTTTTCTTCTCTTGTTTGGCACATCAAGAGCTCTACATTAGGAAGTGCCAGTGTCAAAGAGGTCCTTGTGGCATAACCAGTGCAATTAAATACTAAATTCAGTACACCTAATTTGGAGCAGCCCTTTAATGGAGCTATCTCTGACTTTGATTTGCATTATCACAGTACTTCCCTGTGGACAAACTATTAATGTCTATTAGTCTGGAAAATTAAATAAGCCAACCATTTATAAAGCTCTATCTAGGTTTCAATCGATTCAAAGCTACATATAGTGAATCTTCCAAGAATAATAGTCCTGACACAATCACTGAAAAAATACAATGTGAAATCATTGGAAATCACAGTAAACGTCTTGGCTAAAGGTGGCATTTTCTCTGCTCTAGCATCAGATAAGCATTTAGTAAAATAAAGATCTGGAAAAAAATATACAACATAAGAAATTTATATAAAGAATATTGATGTTTATCTAACAAAATTATATGAGAATTACTCTACTGACAGGTGAGTCCAAATAAATGTGTTTGACTTAGCCAGTGTCGGACTGGGGAACAAAGGGCCCACCAGGGTAATGAAGTGGTGATAACCCATGTTTAGGGGTGCGGCCAGTCTCCAGAGGGGGTGTGGCCAGCCACAAAAGAGGTTTGGCTAACTATTAGAGAAAGCGTTGTCTGGGCCCCTTAATAAATATACTGTATATAGCAAATACCACTAATGCATGCATGATAATGTATTAGACTAATAACAGCAATACACTGTAGAAAATACACCATAATCTTGTGCAGTATAATGTAACAAATTCATAATGTATAATTTAAGAGCACAGTATGGAATCTGTTTCTTAGAGGAAGTAGAGCCCCCAGGCAGTGGGGCCCACTGTGGGTTTCCCCTGTACCTCTGTGGGCCAGTCCGGGTGTGGTATGGTATGCCGGCGGTCAAGCTCCCGGCGACCAGCATACCGGCGCCGGGAGCCTGACCGCCGGCTTACCGACAGTGTGGCGAGCGCTCGCTGCGGGCACGGTGGCGCGCTACGCGCTCCATGCTATTTTATTCTCCCTCCAGGGGGGTCGTGGACCCCCACGAGGGAGAATAAGTGTCGGTATGCCGGCTGTCGGGATTCCGGCGCCGGTATACTGTGCGCCGGGATCCCGACAGCCGGCATACTGAAGACCACCCGGCCAGTCCATCGGCTTAGCGATGGCATTCCATCATATTCATCAAGAAATAATGTTTTAATACCATACTTTGGGGCTGTTTTGATTCAGATAATTTGAAAGACCATAAAGTCATTTGTCCATCAGTATATTACAATAATGTATTGAGGTCATGCAGTAGGTTAGCCAACTTCCAAATGCTAACAAGAAAACAGGGTAATGGAAGAATAACATTTTAAAATGACTGAATCACAACTGGGACTGTAATGAAGTCACAATGAACACACAGAACTATTTTTTCAGGACTTTAAACAATAAATTAGTGCTAGACTATGTTAATAAAGGCACACAAAAACACTACTGTTATTCATCCAATAAGATATACTTCATCTATTACTAGGACCCACCAGAAGCATTATATTATGAATAAATGCAGTGTTTGATATAGAAGCCATAAGTGTTTCTGCACTGGAAAAAAGCACCCAATAACCAAAATTCCAAGCTTTGAAAGCCAGTAATGTCTTGCATACACATTAGCTAATAATGCTAGTTTTATTTAGAGAAAAAAAATAACCAAAATCCTTCTCCAGAGCACCGGTATCTCAAACGAAGCCCACCAAGAACTTCATGCTGTTGCATTGAAGGCTTGGTTAAAATGTTATTCAAGCCCATTGTAACCAATATACTTGTGGATGCCAGGGAATCCCTGGGGTACTCATTAAAACAAAAACAAACAAATAGTAATTTAATACCTACTGTACTTTAGTACCATGGGGTATAGATCAGGTCCAGTGGAGCCTGGCACTTTCAAACCTTTAGTGTGTGTATGTGTGAGCTGGCTCCTCCCTCTATGTCCCTCCTACCAGACTCAGTCTAGGAAATTGGAGACGGACATACCACGAAAGAAAACAGGTACAACAGCGGTGAGGCAGTAAGCCAACACACAAACAGAATAGCATAGGATAGCAACACCAACTCAAACAGGATAGCATAACAATCCCAACAACATAACAGAGCCACAACGGCGGGCCAACCAAAACTTAAACAGGTAAGCAGGAATCGAAGCACTGAGGTGGGCACCCAGAATCCACTATGGACTACGAGAAAAGGAATTACCGGTAGGTATTAAATTCCTATTTTGTCTAACGTCCTAGTAGATACTGGGGATCTGTACTTTAGTACCATGGGGAAGTCCCAAAGCTCCCAAACAGGTGGGAGAGTGCTGAGACCCCTGTAAAACTGACTGACCAAACTGAAGGTCATCCTTTGCCAAGGTGTTGAACCGATAGAATTTCACAAAAGTGTTCGAACCAGACCAAGTAGCAACTCGGCACAACTGTAAGGCCGAGGCACCCCAGGCAGCCACCCATAAAGACCCCACAAACCTTGTCAAGTGGGCCTGAATAGACATTGGCAAAGACAGAGCCGCCAAAGCATAGGCCTTGGTAATAGTAAACCTGAGCCAACGAGCAATTGATTGCTTAGAAGCCATATGACCAATCTTGGTGGCATCATAAAGGATAAACAGCAAATCAGATTTCTCATGATGAGCCGTCCGTTTGACATAAACCTTCAGAGCCCTCATCACATCCAAGGACTCTAGACCAATGGAAGTGTCAAATAACACCGTAACCACAATGCGTTGATTCACATGAAAAACGGAAACCACTTTTGCCAAAAACTGAGGTCGGGACCTGAGTTCCACCCTGTCTTCATGAAAAATCATATAAGGGCTCTTACAGGACAAGGCCCCCAATTCAGAGACATGTCTGGCAGACTCCAATGCTAATAACATCACTGTCTTCCAGGTAAGAAATTTCAACTCCACCCTATGTAAGGGTTCAAACCAGTCTGATTAAAGAAAGGACAGAACCACATTGAGATCCCATGGAGCCGTGGGAGGTACGAATGGCGGTTGCATGTGAAGAACTCATTTTAGGAAAGTTCGTACTTCCAGCAACATAGCAAGTTGTTTCTGCAAGAAAATTCAGAGCACTGAAATCTGGTCTTTGCTGGAGCCTAAATGTAGGCCCATATCCACTCCCGCTTGCAGGAAAAGTAGAAAACGACCAATTCTAAATTCCACAGGAGAAACCTTTCTACTTTCACTCTAGGAAACATACTTTTTCCAGATACGATGATAATGTTTAGACGTAACCATCTTCCTGGCCTGTACCATGGTGTAATTCTTGCTAGAATCTCCCTCTCAACTTCCAAGCCATCAAATGTAGCTGAAGAAGTACCTTTTGAAGCGGCAGAGGCCAGGGATGCTCCAAAGCCATGGCTAGGAGGTACGAGTACCAAGACAGTCGAGGCCAATCCAGGGCAATTAGAATTGCCTGAATGCTTTCCCTTCTTAGTCTCTTTGGAACACTTGGGATTAGCAGTAGAGGAGGGAACAGGTACACAAACTGATACGTTCATGGTGTCGTCAGCGCATCTATTACTACAGCCTGTGGATTCCTCATTCTAGAACAGTAGTGGCATAGCTTCTTGTTGAGATGAGAAGCCATCAGATCTATCTGCGGACAGCCCCGCCGGTGAATTAACTGTTGAAACACCTGGGGATGTAGGACCCATTGCCCCGGCTGGAGGTCATGTATGCTGAGGAAGTCTGCTTCCCAGTTGTCTACTCCTGGAATGAATATGGATGAGATGGCCCATGCATTGGCCTCTGCCCAGAAGCGTATTCTTGACACTTCTTGCATCGTCGCTCTGCTTTTTGTTCCCCCTTGTCAGTTTATGTATGCCACCGCTGTGGTGTTGTTTGATAGAACCTGGATCGCCTGATCCTTCAGAAGATGGGAAGCTTGCAGAAGAGCATTGTAAATTGACCTGGGTTCCAGGATGTCTATTGGCAGAGCAGATTCCTGCACTGACCATATCCCTTGGAACTGGGCCCCTTGGGTCACAGCCCCCCAACCCCGGAGGCTGGCATCCGATGTCAGTAGAATTCTTGAGTGGTAATTGAAATTCCTGCCTTCTACCAGGTGAGGAACTTGTAGGCACCATAATAGAGAAATCCAGGCTTTCTGGGATAAGGTCACTTCCTGATGCATGTGAAGGTGAAACTCCGACCATTTGTCCAATGGCCGGGCATGAAATCTGCCATATAGGATAGCCTCATAAGCAGCAACCATCCTGACCAGCAAGTGTATGCAAAGATATATGGATACCTTGCAAGAATGGAGCACTGACCGGACAATAGCCTGGATAGTCAAGACCTTGTCCATCGGAAGAAATACCTTTTGAGACAGTATCCAGTATCATTTTAAGGAACTGAAGACAATGAGTTGGTTCCAGGTGAGATTTCTGAAAATTTAGTATCCACCCATGATCCATAAGCAGGAGAGTCATCAGATCGATTCTGTGCAATAGACGCTCCCTGGACATAGCCTTTATCAGGAGATCATCCAAGTAGGGGACTATGTTGACTCCCATCATGTGCAGTTGCAGTATTATCTCCGCCGTGACTTTGGTGAAGACACTCCGGGGCTGTGGACAGGCCAAAGGGCAAGGCCTGAATCTGGAAATGGTCATCCAAGATGGTGAACCTGAGGTAAGCCGGATGAGGGGGCCACATGGGAATGTGTAGGTAAGCATCCTTGACATCTAGGGATACTAGGAATTCCCCCTCCTCCAGACTGGACACCACTGCCCGCAGGGATTCCAATTTGAACACCAGCAGATACGGGTTTAAAGACTTCAGGTTTAAGATGGATCACACTGAACCATCTGGTTTTGGAACGACAGAAAGACTGGAGTAAAAACCCCTGTTGCATAATGAATAAGGTATCGGAACCACCACCCCTGTCCACAACAGTCTTTGAATAGCCTCTTGCAAGGTAACTTTTGCTGCGGGCAAAACTGGTAAGCCCGATTTGAAAAATCTGTGAGAAGGAAGTGTTTGAAATTCCAGCTGGTATCCCTGGGAAATGAGGTCTCTTACCCAAGGATCCCAGCTGAAGTGTTGAAGGCGAGCACCTACCTGAAAGTCACCTTGCTGCTGGGGCCACTGTCATGCAGAAGGCTTAGCGGCAGGGGATCCGATGGTCTGGTCCAGGGATACAGCAGTTGCAGGTTTACAGGACTTACCACGAGATCCTTTCGGAGTGGTGTAGACCCCTTGGCCCCTGCCTCTGAACCTTGCCACACGAAAGGACTGCAAGGAGGGTCCTGTGTAAGAATGTCTAGCAGGTGGCGCAGCCAACGGCAGATAGGTAGACTTACCCGCCATTGCCTGGGAGATCCATTTATTTAATTTGCCCCCAAACAAGGCATCACCTGTAAAGGGAAGATTTTCTACACCTTTTTTGGAATCAGTGTCCACTGACCACTGACGTAAACACAGAGCTCTGCGCACTGAAACTGTCATAGCCATAGTGCGGCCATTTCTCTTACACAATTTCTTTATAGCCTCACTCATAAAATTTGCAGCATCCTGAATGTGTTGCAGCAGATTAATGACCTTATCTTGGGGCAGAGTGTCTAATCCATTAATAATATTATCGGACCCCATGACTACTGCCCTAGAAATCCACTCACAAACTATTGAGGGACGCTGTGCTATGCCAACTGCCGTAAATATTGCCTTGACACTGGTCTCAATTTTATGGTCAGCAGGGTCTTTAAGGGATGTAGCCCCTGGCACCAGCAGTACCAATTTCTTAGACAGTCTGGACACAGACGTATTGACTGACCGGGGGTTTTCCCATACCTTACTGTAATCAGCTGGGAGGGGAAAAGTAGATAAAAATCTGAGGAATTTTAAATTTCTTGTCAGGGTTTACCCATGCCTCCCTGGCCAGGGAGTTTAATTCTTTAGACACAGGAAAAGTGGCTGAGGTCTTGGGTCTAACATTAAAGTACAACTCCTCATCTGGTTTTGCTTCTCAATCTGGTATGAGAAGAGCCTCTCTTACAGCATAAATGGGGTGGTATTCATGTGACCGGCGGTCGGGAGACTGACAGTCACATGACCTACTCCACCATTCCGACGGCTCACTATCCCGATGGTCGGCATGCCGACCAACAGGGACTATTCCCACTTGTGGGTGTCCACGACACCCATAGAGTGGGAATAGACCGAGCCCGCAGCGTGGCGAGCGCAGCGTGGCGAGCGCAGCGAGCCCGCAAGGGGATGCTGCACTCACCCCTCCCCGCCGGGATCCCGGCGTCGGTATGCTGCCAGGATCCCGGCGTCTGTAAGCTGACCGGCGGTCTCCTGACTGCCTTTCAGCCGTACTACACCCGCATAAATGAGGCCCTCCACCCCTGGAAGACAGAGAGCTGTCCTCATCCATATAATTATCATCCACATCAAGCTGATCAGAATCAGACTGGAGCACCTGTGGCAGTGAGCATTTATGTGAAACCAACAGAGGGTGCTGAGAAGCCTTTCTGGTATCTGCTGCTTTGGCCATACAATCAATAGACTGTTTTAACACCTGTCCCTCCTTTTAAGCTGCAGCTAATTCTGAATTTACATTCTGAATCATGCTTTTAAAAGTATCTAGCCAATCAGGTGCCTGTAAACTGTGGCCCTCATTCCGAGTTGATCGCTAGCTGCCGTTGTTCGATGCATAGCGATCAGTGAAAAAAATGGCTAATCTGCGCATGCGTATGCACCGCAATGTGCACGCGCGTTGTACAGGTGCAAAGTTCTTTGTGGTTTTGCACTGGTTTTAGCGACGATTCCATTCTCACAGCCGAACGCAAGGCGATTGACAGGAAGTGGGAGTTTCTGGGTAGAAACTGACCGTTTTCTGGGAGTGTTTGGAAAAACGTAGGCATGGCCGGGCGTTTTCTGGGTGGGTATCTGACATCATTACCGTGTCACTCGTAACTGCAATCATCACACAGAATAAGTAACTACAAGGCTGGTTTTGTTCTGCACAAAATGTGTTTGCTGCCGCGCAGCTGCACAGGCATTTGCACTTCTGCAAAGCGAAGATACACTCCCCCGTGTGCGACGACTATGCGTTTGCATGGCTGCTAAAAGTAGCAAGTGAGCGATCAACTAGTAATGAGGGCCAGTGTCCCTGTGGAGATAAGGAGCACTGTTCACACATGAGGGACCCCGCTGAAGAGGGGGTAGAGTTACAAGCAACACACATAACCATGTCAACAGACATGTTGAACAAACTGTACTACAGCGCAGCTCACTGAAAAAACCTCCACACAGACCTTAGAGAGCCCCTGGAGTGACACAGAGAAACGGAGACCAGCACACAGAAAACAGCAGTGCAGTGTGTGAAAATATGCTTATAGATGTGCAGCGGCGCTACCGCTGATAGGCTCCCCCCCTGCTATGACCTTCTGGTACCAGTACAGAATATGCAACAGTGTGGGTCTGTGGAGGAGCAGCGTGCATGCAGCCTTGATGATCCGCAGCAGCAGGAAATGTCGCTTTCACGCCTCTGGTCCCTCTATCCAGGAAGCGTCGCCCATGTAATGGTGCGCGGTCCCACAAATGTTTATACTGGCTGAAGTATTAGAAACAGCACACACAAAGCCTAATGACAGTGAGCACTGTGGAGCATAAGCCTGCTGAGCCAGTGTAGTCCATGGCGGGCACCACCGCAGCTTGTGGCCCATGACCGCCACATGACATGCCGCCAATCCACCCCGGGGACCTGCTAACCAGGTGTTAACACTCACTGCACCTGACGATCTTTGGCATCTGTTAGAGGGTGGCGGGTAGCTGCTGGCATGGGCACACACAGTATGGTGTGTAAAAGAGCACCTCAGTAGCTCAGTGTCCTGTCAGCTGGCATTATTAACCATTAACACTCAGGAGGTTGGTTCGGTCCCCCCTCTAAGTCCCACAAAGCAGGTAGACTGGTTGCCAACCAGTACTATCTGAATATAAAAAACTGAAATAAAAATAAAGGAAACACTCTGGAGCACATTTTCCTTATCGGAGTCTGGTAGGAGGGGCATAGAAGGCAGGAGCCAGCACACACACATACACACACTAAGGGTTTTAAAGTGCCAGGCTCCAGAGGATCTGATCTATACCCCATGGTACTAAAGTACAGATCCCCAGTATCCACTAGGACATAAGAGAAAAGAAGGTATAGGAGGATTTAATGAAAACACATATATGTAAGGGAAGGTGCAACACAGTCATGACTGACTGCATACTTTAGATTAATTCATCAATATAACGTTCTTTTACATATGTCTCTTATTGTGATTAGTATGTGAATTGGGTAAACCTGTTCTATTTTCATCCTCCAATCTCAGTTCCCTTCCTAAAGTGGTATTATTATATAATCAGATAATGGATATGTACAACTCGCTTAAGAGGGTATTTATCAAAGCTTGGCGAGAGATAAAATCGTGAGAGATAATGTACCAACCAATTAGCTCCTACCTTTCATTTTTCAAACAAAACCTATACAATGCATGGCAGAAGTCGATTGACTGGTACAGTATCTCTTTGATAAATACCCCCTCAGAGTTCTTAATGTAAAAAGTAATTAAACATGTAGAAAGAGAAACAAAATTGGAAATATTTATCCTGCTGCCTCGTCCTAAGTTCTGTCGCCACTATGTACAAAGCTTTAAATATCAAGGGCTTACCATTAAAATGTACTGAACAACATTTCTAGCATCTCATTAAGATCTGTTCTATGGAGTCTAAATAAAAATTGCTTGTGTTGTAGAGGGCCAACAACAAATCTGTCTGGGCCCAAACACTGGTAAGGATGTGGCCAAGCAAGGAGACATAGTCATACCAAATTATGAATACTGGCGGGTGTGGATCATTGGGCCTAATTCAGATCTGTTTGCTCGCTAGCTAGTTTTTGCAGAACTGCGATCAGATAGTCACCGCCTATAGGGGAGTGTATTTTAGATGTGTAAGTGTGCGATCGCATGTGCAGTCGCAGTTTCTGAGTAGCTGTGACCTTACTCAGCCACTGTGATCACTTCAGCCTATTTGAGCACGGAATTGACGTCAGATACCCGCCCTGCAAAGTGCAAACGCTTTGACATGCCTGCATTTTTCCAAACACTCCCAGAAAACGGTCAGTTGCCACCCACAAATGCCCTCTTCCTGTCAATCTCCTTGCGAACGGCTGTGCGAATGGTTTCTTCGCTAGAACCAGTGCACAACAGCGATCCACTTTGTAACTATATGGCATGCCTGCGCATTGCGGTGCATACGCATGCGCAGTAGTTACCTGATCGCTGCACAGCGAAAAATGATAGCGAGCGAACAGATATGAATTAGGCCCATTGAGTCAACCTGAAAAAGACTGACAGTGTCTAGATCAACCCCAAAACGTTGACATGTACTAGTTCAACATGAGGAAAAGGTCCTTTTTAAAAAGGTTGACACAGTAAAAGGCTGACATGAGGTTTGGTTTTTTTTTTTGTCATTTACTCCGTAAAATGACCAAGAATCCCAATTAGTGCACCACGTCCCCTTGCTGCTGGACAGGTTACAATTCCCAATAATAGTCCACGTGGATGGTAAAGTATGAAAAAAGACCTTTTCACAATGTTGACCGTTTGTCCATTTCGACCAATAATGGTCGATCTATTGACATTCAACCTTATTACTGTTGACCTATCAATCGGATACCATACTGGAGTCCCCTGTAGAAGCAATATGCCACCCCAAAGGGGTAACAGCTGTACCATTTTGGCGATCCAGATAAAATATACAATTTCTGTAATTTTAGTGTATTACTGTGTTTATAATTTGTGTAGCTAGAAAAAGACACGTAAACTGAAATATGAAAGTTCAAGGTGATGTGCACAAAGAAAGAAATGCTTACTGCCATCAGTTAAGTCCTGGCCTTTAGCAAGGCATACATATAAAACATGCCTTTGTCTGACAATTTTATGTGCAATTACTTATTTATTTATCTGTACTTCCGTAGCATCACTAAATGAAGTCAAAAGAGCAGTATTTTTGCTTGAATGCAAATTCAAATGAGACAGCTCGTTAACTGAAAAATGGAATAGCATATTCATACTCCAGATTCCATTCCATGTAACGTGTATTAGTACTAGTGATTTTTTTCGGGTTTTGTGTTTTGGTTTTGGATTCGGTTCCGCGGCCGTGTTTTGGATTCAGACGCGTTTTGGCAAAACCTCCCTGAAATTTTTTTGTCGGATTCGGGTATGTTTTGGATTCGGGTGTTTTTGTTTTCTAAACCCTCAAAAACAGCTTAAATCATAGAATTTGGGGGTAATTTTGATCCCATAGTATTACTAACCTCAATAACCATAATTTAAACTAATTTCCAGTCTATTCTGAACACCTCACACATTACAATATTATTTGTAGTCCTAAAATTTGCACCGAGGCTGCTGGATGACTAAGCTAAGCGACCCAAGTGGCCGACACAAACACCTGGCCCATCTAGGAGTGGCACTGCAGTTTTCTAGCGAGAGGTTGAGTGCTTCCATCCTCATGTGAATCTGAACCACTAGCCATGAACATAGGCCAGGGCCTCAGCCGTTTCTTGCCACTCTGTGTCGTAAATGGCATATTGGCAAGTTTACGCTTCTCATCAGACGCTTTTAATTTTAATTTTTGGGTCATTTTACTGAACTTTTGTAGTATACTTGACGACACAGAAGTAGAGCAGTGGACTACTGTACCATACTGCTATATATATACTGGTGGTCAGCAAAATTCTGCACTGTCCTCCTACTATATACTGCGCACAATTAAAATGCAGCACAGGTATGGATGCATAGTATACTTGATGACACAGAGGTAGAGCAGTAGACTACTGTACCGTACTGCTATATATATACTGGTGGTCAGCAAAATTCTGCACTGTCCTCCTACTTTATACTGCGCACAACTAACATGCAGCACAGGTATGGATGCATAGCATACTTGACGACACAGAGGTAGAGCAGTGGACTACTGTACCGTACTGCTATATATATACTGGTGGTCAGCAAAATTCTGTACTGTCCTCCTACCATATACTGTGCACAACTAAAATGCAGTACAGGTATGGATGCATAGTATACTTGACGACACAGAGGTAGAGCAGTGGACTACTGTACCATACTACTATATATTATATACTGGTGGTCAGCGAAATTCTGCACTGTCCTCCTACTATATAATACTGCGCACAACTAACCATATATAGTAATGCCATTCACATTCCATGCAGTATCCACCTGGGTGCTTTCCTCAATTTCAATAGAGAGTATTGGGTTCCAAAGCCAAGGAAGCGTATTCACTTGCGGCTAGAAAGAACCAGGCGGCACTCCATAGGTTTTTTCAATCCTTAATAAAACATTGTATTGAATGAAGTGATAAAACTAAACAAGCATAATGCAGACCACCAGTGATGTAACATTTATAATTTGCATACTATAAACATATACAGGGCAGCTGATTGGTAGCCATGGGCAGCTTCTCCACTGGCTCACTTCTCCACTTTTATCACTGCTTAGTACATGTCCTCGTAAATCATTACAACAGGGGATTAAGTCTGACTGACCTGGCTCAGTTAATCCTATTAAAGGTCAAGATAAATGTGGACCCATCTATATATATATATATATATATATATATATTGTGGCGAGAGGGGTGGTCTTTCACCTGATTTGTTCATATTCTGGTGGAATAAGCTCCCTCCAAGGGAGAAGGAAACAATGCCTGCACATTCTGCACAGCTGCAACTGGAGAAACAGATGTCCGGATTTTCCAGCTCACCCAAAGACAGCAGGAAGTCAGATGCAGTAGAGGGGTTTAAAATTCCATTTACCCACAATGCAAATCGCTGATGCCTGTTAGAGGCCCATGAGCATGTCTCAGTATACAGCGACAGGGACTGTGAACATTGGCTAAGCCAGGAGAGCATGGCATGTGTGGCTGCAAGCCACTGTAGCAGAATGGCTTTTGAGCATGGGAAGTGCTCAGACCTTTAATGTTTGTGTTTCATTTTTCTGCATGTACTTATATGACCAGGCCCAACATGTGAATGCTGTGCTACAGTGTCTAATGCTAGTAAAGACACTATGGTTGAAACCGGAAAACCTGCCTGCGAGTCCTTTACAGATTTACAGTACCCGTGTTACAATATATATATAGTTAGCATACCGATTGTTGGGATCCCGGCGGTCCCAATACAGTTACCGGGGTCCCGACTGGGGCACCATACCACCGTTGGTGTACTGTGAGGTAGGTGATTCCCCATCTATGGTTGTCTACCCAAACAGGGAGAATAGAACCTGTGGCAAGCCAACGAGCCCACAGCATGGCATGCGTAGCTTAAGGGCTCAGTTGCGCTCATCCCCCTGCCAGCATTCCACTGCTCAGGATGATATACAGTAGATACATATATATATATATATATATATATTCTCCAATGGTGGCACTCTGTATAAATTAAAGAAAGACTTAGACTCCAGCTTGTGGGCTGGAGTCTGAGTCTTTCTTTAATTTATACCAAGTGCCGCCATTGGAGAATATAGTGCACACAGTCTGTGGACTGTTGTTGAGAAAGGCACCAAGTAAAGCACACCATTATTTCCAGTGAGTGCCGGAGCTCGTATATGTATATATATATATATATATATATATATATATCAGTGACGTGTGGAGGGGTGAGGCAGAGCCTTACCTGTCATACTTACTCTGGAGTAAAAAGTCTATGGCAGGTGAGGCAGTGCCTCTCCTGTGTATCCTTTCCACAAATCTCTAATCAAAACTCACAAGATTTCCAGGAGTTTATAATGCTGCACCTGTGTATAATTCCTAGATGTACCCTTTGGCTCATATATTGCATGTAAATCTGCCTCTGGGGTTAGCCAGTGCCTCCTGAGCCATTTAGTTCACTGCACATCCCTGATTTTATATATATATATACATATATATACACACACACACACACACACATGCACACATACAAGTGAAATGGTTATAAAAAAGCAAGCACTCTTTAGAATACTGTATTTGCATTTTTCACCATTGTTCTAAGGCCAATTTACTGGCAAGTCAATCCTTGACACCAATTAATAATTACAGTATTTTATTTTTTTCAGCTGTAAATATATATATTTTTTTACGGACACACAAAGGGAGTATTCAAAGTCTCCTGGAGTGAATGGATCTTACTCCAACAGAGTATGCATCAACCTCTAAGTACAAAATAAGTGAGAAGTCAGGCTGCTTAAATATAGGTTTGGAAATTGACACCCTTTTAAGTTACTTTCCTTGCAGCTCTGGCATTGTTTGTTCACTCATCAGAGTTGGTAACCTTCTTGCTGACAGATTTGATGGGAAGACCACAGTGGACTAACCTTGAATGAACAGCCCTGTACAGGAAAGTATGTACTTTATTGGGCCGACTTCAAAATAACATGGCAAAACAGATTATTTCATCAAAGATAAGTGAGCACCTCTTTTACATGCTTGCAGTGGGAGCAACAAAAAAAGATGAGAATGTAATTGAGATACATCATAATGGTGCATATACTAGGTGCCTGAAAATTTAGTTGACAAAGTTCTGCAAGATTACAGGGGTACTGCAGAGACAGAGGGGCATCACAGGGTACTCATAGTGCCCAGTGTTGAAAGCAGTCCTGCGGTAATCTCCCTGACCGATCCAGTTAAGATTTTAAGCGCCAAAGAGGTCAAGCTTGGTAAAAACATTTGACACAGCCTAACAATTCAAGAAATCACAATCTTTAGTTGCACTGTAATGTACTCTGACATAAACAGGGTTTCATGAAGAGAGGGGAATTTATTTATTTATTATTATTATTATTATTTTTTTTGGGGGGGAGGGAGGCATTTTCCCCAGAATTAACTCAATTGGACAGTCACAATTATGGTTACGAAGTAACACTTCAGCAATTACTTTACTGAAAACATCCTAGAACTCTGTGTAAGTTGGAGGAAGGGATGTTTCTCTTTTGGAGAGGGTCCAAATGAAAGGAGAGGATGGACTGGTTTAAGACACTGTACAACACACGAGTATCCTCAAGCCATGATTTGAGGACCAGATAATTCACAGGTTATGCAAATGTAGCCAAGCAGCCCTAAAATGAGTTGACTGCAGACCTCTGGAATAATGAAAAAGGAGAAACTCTGAGTGGAAGACTCCTACAAAGAGTTTTACAGGAAAGGTTATTTTGAGAATGGTGTCCCCAGGTATCTGTCTGCCATCCACTGCTGCAGGAGTGGAAAAAGAAGTCAGGAGCAGTGCTATCTTGCTTGCCAGGGCAGATGAAATGAAACTACCCGCTGCTACTGAGTTGATCAAGACAGACAAATACACTGGCTGGAATGTATTTCAAAGTCACTGGTATGACACAATTGTGTTTGTTGGGGATGCAGGGAGAGTGGGTAGACACTACTAGATTAACCTCCACACCATCAAATAGGAGCAGATATTTCGCAATTCTTAGGGCATGAACTCAGTAAATGGTCAGAACTGGCACAGTAGAGCCACAACTTCTCCAGAAATAGCTGCTGTTTTTCCTTAGGCACAAGGAAGATCACTCCTCTTGCATGAGTTTTTTTTTTAGCTGAATGATGGAGGTTGAAAACATGGAGCCAGCCACACCTTGGAATGTTCCATTTTATTCCTCTTGTAAGCCCTCTTTTGAAACCGCCGGTTACACAAGAAGATTAATTCAACCGAGTAAGTGGGAAGTTCACAAGCAGTCAGCTTATCTTTGCTCTTGTCTGGTTAGCCCTACCAGAAAAAGGCAACCAGTACCTTGTTGTTCCATTGGAGCTCAAATAGCAGTCCAGAACTGATCCACATTATGTTCCACTGTTTGTGACCCTTGAAGGATGTGCAGGATATCAGAAGCAGAAGTGGTCTTCCGCCAAAACTTATTGAGGATTCTCTAAAATGTGGCTAAATATTCAATGTAGCTTGACAGTATGGGACCAGATCTCTCCCACAGTAGAGATGGCAATGCTAGGGCTTGTCCAGAGAATGGATATAGCTGCTCTTGTTCCTGTCTGTAAAGAAGTTCCCGGGTTGTAATTTGAAATGTATTCTGTATTGATATAGGATTCCCCAACAGGGTATGGGAACTCCCATTGTACTTTGCTGGAAAAGGTATGTGGAGACAGGATGTCTGTGAAAGAGGGTTGGGTGCCACATCAGAGGCGTAACTCTGGGAGGCAATGGAGTCATCTGCTGCCGGGCTCCTGCTCTGAAGGGGCACCTCTCCTTCCATTTTATGACACCACTGAATTATGTTGATAGCTGCTGCTATCTTATCAGTGACCAACTTCCTCACTGGTCCCTGCACCTTACAAATCACACCCTTTTTATTATACTGTAGATACACCTTTTCAAGTGTCACACCCAGGATTAGAAATCATGACCTATTACACTGGAAGTAGACTACTGATAAAGCTATTTGCTCCTGTATAGGAAATATGAGAATTCTAACAATATTAAGTTACTTCTCTGACAATTACACATAACTTCATATAGTTAGAATTATCATGCTTCCTATACAGGAGCAAATAGCTCCATCAGTAAAAGTGTCTGCGGTCAGTGTAACAGGTCATGGGTTCTAATCCTGGGAATGACTGCTAGGAAATCTGTGATTTCAAATAAAAAACAATAAAATGCATATATACACATTATATATTTTTTTCCAGAACACTTCATACACACACACACACACACACACACACACACACACACACACACACACACACACACACACACACTTACTTATCTAAATATAGGGGGGCACCAATATTTATCTCACCTCCGGGCAACTGGGACAAACTTATGCCACTGTGCCACAACTCAGGTGTATTCTGAATAGCAGCCAGGCATTTTGACATGTCTTGTAAGAACTGCATGGCAAGGCCTATTGTTTTTAGCCAAATGTTGGACCGGATCCACTGTTGAGATTCATTTCCCCTGCAAAATCCATCTTGACAAGTACTAACTATAACAGCACTAAGAGGATTGGGATTCAGGGCAGGACCCCTAAGACTTGAGAGGATGGGACCCATTTTTTGCAGGACTTTACACTGGCTGGTCATAGCTGTAACTGCAGGATGAGGTTCTTCAGAGGAGAGGAAGCAGATGACTACAGGGTAGACTGCTAATCATATTACAGGTAACTAGTGATGAGCGGGTTCGGATCCTCGGGATCCGAACACGCCCGAACTTCACCTTTTTTTTCACGGGTCCGAGCGACTCGGATCCTCCCGCCTTGCTCGGTTAACCTGAGCGCGCCCGAACGTCATCATCCCGCTGTCGGATTCTCGCGAGATTCGGATTCTATATAAGGAGCCGCGCGTCGCCGCCATTTTCACACGTGCATTGAGATTGATAGGGAGAGGACGTGGCTGGCGTCCTCTCCGTTATAGTAGAAAAAGACTGAGTATAAAGACTGAGTGACTTACTTATAATTGTGGGGAGGATTGGGGACGGGGAGCAGCTGTTAGGGAGTACAGTGCAGGGTTTTGATTATACCACCAGTGAGTTTAATCCTTTGTTTGTTTCTCTGCCTGAAAAAAACGCTCCACCATATCTGTGCTCACTCAGTGTGCTGCACTGCTGCATGATATATCTGTGCTGAGTGCACTGCTCACACTGCCTAATTGTGGGGACTGGGGAGCAGTTATAGCAGGAGTACAGTGCACAGTTTTGCTGACAGTGACCACCAGTCCAGTATACGTTTGTCTGCCTGAAAAACACTCCTGTCTGTGGTGGCTTTTTATTTCTTCATACTAGTTTAGCAGTCTGCTGACAGTGTCCACCAGGTCCGTTATTATTTATTATACAGTATATTATATTTATTTTATATATATATCTAGCAGTACGGTAGGCCACGGCTGTACCTACCTCTGTGTCGTCAGTGCACTCGTCGTCCATAAGTAATATAATACTATACTATCCATCCATCTACATTGTATACCTGTGGTGGCTTTTTTTTTCTTCATACTAGTTTAGCATTCTGCTGACAGTGTCCACCAGGTCCGTTATTATATTATACAGTATATTATATATATATAAGCAGTACGGTAGGCCACGGCTGTACCTACCTCTGTTTCGTCAGTGCACTCTTCGTCCATAAGTAATATAATACTATACTATCCATCCATCTACATTGTATACCTGTGGTGGCTTTTTTTTTCTTCATACTAGTTTAGCAGTCTGCTGACAGTGTCCACCAGGTCCGTTATTATATTATACAGTATATTATATATATAAGCAGTACGGTAGGCCACGGCTGTACCTACTTCTGGGTCGTCAGTGCACTCGTCGTCCATAAGTAATATAATACTATACTATCCATCCATCTACATTGTATACCTGTGGTGGCTTTTTTTTTCTTCATACTAGTTTAGCAGTCTGCTGACAGTGTCCACCAGGTCCGTTATACAGTATATTATATATATAAGCAGTACGGTAGGCCACGGCTGTACCTACCTCTGTGTCGTCAGTGCACTCGTCGTCCATAAGTAATATAATACTATACTATCCATCTATCTACATTGTATACCTGTGGTGGCTTTTTTTTTCTTCATACTAGTTTAGCAGTCTGCTGACAGTGTCCACCAGGTCCGTTATTATTTATTATACAGTATATTATATATATATATATATATATATATAAGCAGTATGGTAGGCCACGGCTGTACCTACCTCTGTGTCGTCAGTGCACTCATCGTCCATAAGTAATATAATACTATACTATCCATCCATCTACATTGTATACCTGTGGTGGCTTTTTTTTTCTTCATACTAGTTTAGCAGTCTGCTGACAGTGTCCACCAGGTCCGTTATACAGTATATTATATATATATATATAAGCAGTACGGTAGGCCACAGCTGTACCTACCTCTGTGTCGTCAGTGCACTCATCGTCCATAAGTAATATAATACTATACTATCCATCCATCTACATTGTATACCTGTGGTGGCTTTTTTCTTCTTCATACTAGTTTAGCAGTCTGCTGACAGTGTCCACCAGGTCCGTTATACAGTATATTATATATATAAGCAGTACGGTAGGCCACGGCTGTACCTACCTCTGTGTCGTCAGTGCACTCGTCGTCCATAAGTAATATAATACTATACTATCCATCCATCTACATTGTATACCTGTGGTGGCTTTTTTTTTCTTCATACTAGTTTAGCAGTCTACTGACAGTGTCCACCAGGTCCGTTATACAGTATATTATATATATAAGCAGTACGGTAGGCCACGGCTGTACCTACCTCTGTGTCGTCAGTGCACTCGTCGTCCATAAGTAATATAATACTATACTATCCATCCATCTACATTGTATACCTGTGGTGGCTTTTAGTAGTGCGCATTAAAATATGGAGAACAAAAATGTGGAGGTTAAAAAAATAGGGAAAGATCAAGATCCACTTCCACCTCGTGCTGAAGCTGCTGCCACTAGTCATGGCCGAGACGATGAAATGCCATCAACGTCGTCTGCCAAGGCCGATGCCCAATGTTATAGTACAGAGCATGTAAAATCCAAATCACAAAAGATCAGTAAAATGACCCAAAAATCAAAATTAAAAGCGTCTGAGGAGAAGCGTAAACTTGCCAATATGCCATTTACGACACGGAGTGGCAAGGAACGGCTGAGGCCCTGGCCTATGTTCATGGCTAGTGGTTCAGCTTCACATGAGGATGGAAGCACTCATCCTCTCGCTAGAAAAAAGAAAACACTTAAGCTGGCAAAAGCACAGCAAAGAACTGTGCGTTCTTCGAAATCACAAATCCCCAAGGAGAGTCCAATTGTGTCGGTTGCGATGCCTGACCTTCCCAACACTGGACGGGAAGAGCTTGCGCCTTCCACCATTTGCACGCCCCCTGCAAGTGCGCCTCTTTTTTTCTTTGTGTCATGTGCTGTTTGGGGAGTATTTTTTTGAAGGGCCATCCTGCGTGAAACTGCAGTGCCACTCCTAGATGGGCCAGGTGTTTGTGTCGGCCTCTTGGGTCGCTTAGCTTAGTCACACAGCTACCTCATTGCGCCTCTTTTTTTCTTTGCGTCGTGTGCTGTTTGAGGAGTATTTTTTTGAAGGGCCATCCTGCCTGACACTGCAGTGCCACTCCTAGATGGGCCAGGTGTTTGTTTCGGCCACTAGGGTCGCTTAGCTTAGTCACACAGCTACCTCATTGTGCCTCTTTTTTTCTTTGCGTCATGTGCTGTTTGGGGAGTATTTTTTTGAAGGGCCATCCTGCCTGACACTGCAGTGCCACTCCTAGATGGGCCAGGTGTTTGTGTCGGCCACTAGGGTCGCTTAGCTTAGCCATCCAGCGACCTCGGTGCAAATTGTAGGGCTAAAAATAATATTGTGAGGTGTGAGGTGTTTAGAATAGACTGGAAATGAGTGTAAATTATGGTTATTGAGGTTAATAATACTATGGGATCAAAATGACCCCCAAATTCTATGATTTAAGCTGTTTTTTAGGGTTTTTTGAAAAAAACACCCGAATCCAAAACACAACCGAATCCGACAAAAAAAATTCGGTGAGGTTTTGCCAAAACGCGTACGAACCCAAAACACGGCCGCGGAACCGAACCCAAAACCAAAACACAAAACCCGAAAAATTTCCGGTGCACATCACTACAGGTTACCTGAGGATGACGGGGCAGTGAATTACTACGTAAGTAATGATGCTGAGGGCTGCCTGCTCTTGGCCAGAGCAGTGTATTGTTGCACAGGAAACAGCAGTTGAAGGATATACAGTGAAGTAGAATTTTTCTGGCTGCTGTAATCACAGAGGGGTGACCAGAGTCTGATTAAGAGTTCCAGCCACACTAGGCTATTACAGAAGTGGCCACCACCCTTCCTCACCACCAATTATTTTGCTCACATTTAACTAAAAATCTGTAACAAGCTTGAGCTGCTGCTCCATTCATATTGCCACTTACCACCCTAGCAGTGATGGCAAGAGCGGCAGTGTCGTCAATCACAGCCTCTGAGGTGGAGCCAAATGCGGTGGAGACAGGATCTTCTCTTCCCAGCGTCCCTGCCTCGGTGATGCCAGCAATCCCAGCAGGCACTGCTGCTCCCACAGTTCCTGGGAGAGATCTCATGAGACCTTGCTCGACCCCAACTCCAGTGGCACCAGGAAGTGCTCCCATCCCAGCACAATTTATTGTGCCAGTGCTGCGCCCGCCCAGGACCCAGCACTCCAGGGTGCAGCCTAATCAGCCTATTGGTTAACCAAGCCCTGGGGGTGACATAGCCTGGAGAATGAACATACAGTGAGTTGGTAAATACTAGTGGCTGATATGCACAGTGAGCCAGAACTATGCTGGAGAACTCTGAATCACAGTGAGCAAGAACAAAACTGGAGAACTTAGAATCGCAGTGAGCTGATACAAAACAGTATAACTCGGAAACACAGGGACCCAATAAGTGCTCTTTAACCTGAGCCAAGGGATTCAGGCCCAAATTTATCAAGCTCTAGAGAGTGATAAACTGCACGGTGATAAACTACCAATCAGCTCCTAATTAATTTTTTTTTAAATCCTGTAACATGGCAGTTATTAGCTTATTGGCTGGTACTTTATCACCATGCAATTTATCACTCTCCAATACTTGATAAATATGGGCCTTAAACCACAAAGTAAAGCTATAATACTGGCAGTTTAAATAGGGCACCTCTGTAGCTGATTGTCACAACCTGACATGTGACTGGGACTTTACTTAACTTGATAAAATGATGGCCAGATGATGAAGCCATCCTTGGACTCAAGCTGTGGGAGCAGCACGGGGAAACACCAGCCTCACCAGGCATAAAGGTATTGTAAATGATTGTCGTGTGGGGCGTAAATAGACACCACTGGACCCAGTAACAAGGCCCTGGAGTTTGGCATATGACATTGAAGGCTTTTATACATTTATGATCAATAATTATTTACAGTGCAATACAAAACCCCTACTAAAGAACTTTTATGCATATATAAATTTCCCCTTGATTTTGCCTCTATCTGATATCGATAAATTTATTGCATTTGCAAATGTATGCCTAAGCACTAGAGGTGTGCAGCGGGCACTTTTCTGGTTTTGGTTTTGGATCTGGATGATTTAAAAAAAAAACCCCACAAAAACAGCTAAAATCATAGAATTTGGGGTAATTTTGATCCTATGGTATTATTAACCTCAGTAACATTCATTTCCACTCATTTCCAGTCTATTCTGAATACCTCACAATATTGTTTTTAGGCCAAAAGGTCACACAGCTGGATGACTTTGCTAAGCAACACAAGTGTGCAGCACAAACACCTGGCCCATCTAGGAGTGTCATTGCAGTGGCAGACTGGATGGCAGATTTAAACAATAGGCCCCAAACAGCACATGATGCAAAGAAGAAAAAGAGGTGCAATTAGGTAGCTGTATAACTAAGCTAAGCAACACAAGTGTGCAGCACAAACACCTGGCACATCTAGGAGTGGCACAAATGTTGAAAGTGGCAATTTTTTTGCCTACTGACAGCATCTCCTGCACGCCCCTGTCATTTCTCAAAAAATTCTGCACCACCAAATTAATTGTATGTGCAAAACATGGGACATGCTGGAATTTGCCCAGATGTAATACACGCACAATATTGGTGGCACAGGAGAGCATACCCCTAAACCACAAACAAACGGCAAAGCCTGTAAAAATTATTTGGATAATGATAACCCGTTTATTTGGAGTTATTATAATAATATGCAGCACAGGTGAGCGTACCCATACACCACACAGGGCAAACCCTGTAAAAATTATTTGGATAATAATATAAGTATATAACCCTTTTATTTGGAGTAAATAATATACAGCACAAGACAGCACCACTGGACTGATGCAGCACAAGACAGCACCACTGGACTGGACTTATACGGCAGTACCTCTGAACTTATACGGATGTAACAATGGACTGGACTTATATGGCAGGACCACTGGACTTATACGGCAGTACCACTCGACTTATAAGGCAGTATCACTGCACTGGAATTATATGGCAGTACCACTGGACTTATATGGCAGTATCACTGGACTTGACTTATAGTGCAGTACCACTGGACTTATACGGCAGTACCCCTGGACCGGACTTATATGGCAGTACCCCATGACTTATATGACAGCAGCACTGGACTTGTGGCACCACTGGACTTATGGCAGCACAGGACACCACCACTGCACTGGACTTATACGGCAGCTGTACTGGACTTATCGCAGTACAGGAAACCACCACTGGACTGGAGCAGCACAACACAGCACCACTTCACTGGACTAATACAGCAGCAGCACTAGACTTATGGCAGCACAGGACACCACCACTGGACTTATGGCAGCACAGGACACCACCACTGGACTGATGAAGCACAACACAGCACCACTGCACTGGACTTATACAGGAGCACTGGACTTATGGCAGGCAGCACAGGACACACCACTGTGACTGGACTGATGCAGCACAAGACACCACCACTGGACTGTAGCAGCACAAGACAGCACTGGAATGATACATAAGAGCAGGTCGCCACACCACTTTCCTGCACAGACACTGAGGAGAGAGACACGTCCTCTCGCTACACTCTCCAGGACTGGAGTGATAATGGAGGCAACACGTGGCTCCTTATATGGAATCCAAAACCCACGGAATCCGACAGCGGGATGATGACGTTTTGCCTTGTTCTGGTTTCTGAGTCTGGCAGGAAGTCCTGAGCCGTACTCAAATCCGGGCTCGGGACGTGATGTTTGGGGGGGTTAGTTTATCAGAGAAGCGAACCCGCTCATCTCTACTAAGCACTTCCCGACTTATATGTTTTGCCAAGTTTAGTATGAATTGACAGTGCACGGGATCCCGGCAGTCATAATATTGATGCTGGGATCCCGATGATGGAAAGACTGACAGGGGTGAGTGTGGGGAGTTCTTCACTACCCCCTAACATTCTGTTCAGAGTTCCGGTGTCAGGATTTTAAAAGGTGTTGGGATTTTGACTGTGGGATCACAACAGCCGGCTTTCTGACCACATTCCTTTTTCTTTTTCTAGGGCCCAGATTTATCATACATTGGAGAGTGATAAATTGCACGGTGATAAAGTACCAACCAACCATCTCCTGTCATGTTATAGGCTTTGTTTGAAAAATCAGTTAGGAGTTGATTGGCTGGTACTTTATCACCAGTGGTGGATTGGGATGGAAAACCAGCCCAGGAAATTTATGGAAGCAGCCCTAATGAGGGTGTGTGGTCTGTTGAGGGGGGTGGATCACTCCTCATAGGGCCTGGTTGTACACAAATGTGGCCTTCCTTGTGTCTTTTGTTGCAGACTAGAGGCAGATTGGTAACTAAAAGTGGCCCTGTAAAAGTTTGTAGAAGTGACCCGACATGGGCAGCACAAGATATATAACATACCATGTAGCCATGGCAATGGGCTGACATCATGTGGGGGTGGGGACACATGACAACACACAAAACAGGCTCCTACCAGGAAACTTCCTGGTGATCCCTATGGCCAATCCGCCTCTGTTTATCACCGTGCAACTTATCACTCTCCAAGGCTTGATAAATCAGGGCCTATGTACTTGGAAAACTACCATCTCTGCAGATATCTCTGAATTTCTATCACCATATAGTTTTCAACTATTGTTACAAGTACTAGTTGGTGTGCAGGGGAATACTAACGGGGGAAAAATACACCCTCCCTTTCTGTTTTCTGTGACCCTTTCCATTTTATGCACCAGATAAGTACTGCCAGAGTGATAGATCAGATACCACTGTGTTTGTTTTCATGTGTGAGACAGCATTGTATGAGATTAGCATTTGGAAGGCATGCTGGTCCCTGTGGGGCTAAAGGGAGATCTCAGGGGTGTATCCTAATGTAAGCTTGCCCTCAATCTGTATGGGCCTTTATCATGAGTTCTTACTAGAGACAATTACATGGCCCTAAGTGAGCACTATTATCATGTAGTATAGGGACTGCCGATATCAGAGAAGCTGTGAAGGGGCTCAATCATTTATAATTTATTTGGCAATTATCTCTGAAATTTAAACATCATACAGTTTTCAAATATTATTACAAGTATTAGTTGGTGTGCCACCAGGATGATACCACCAGGGAGGAAAATGCACCGCCCTTTCTGTTTGCTGTGACCCCTCTCCTTTCATGCACCTAATAAGTATTACCAGAGTGATAGAGCAGATACCACTGTGTTTGTTTGCATATTTGCAGATAAAACAGTCTTCTTTGTTCACGAAAGCAGGCACCAAAAGCAGGCATCCAAGTTCTACTGTACATAACTTTCCATTGTTCTTGAACCACATGGGGTGCTTTCTTTACTACTCTTGCACTTGGAAAGTTGCATAAATTGCCCCATAAGCATTAAGCTACAATAAAATGATTCTGCAACAGTGGTTAAAAATAATTTACACAATGGTGGGTTTGATTCTGGTGAAGACCCTATTTGTGTGAAGTTTGTATGTTCTCCCAGCGTTGATTTACTCTGTGTTTCCCCCTCCCACTCTGAAGAAATATTGGTTGGTTAATTTGGTTCCAACCAATATTAACTCTACCATTCAGAAGTGATTCCCTGTGTAGTAGGGAACATAGATGATAAACTACAGTGGAGCAGACACTGATGTGGATGATTAACCCTGCTCTGCTACCATGGGTTCTATGTGACCCCAATCCTTGTTGACACTTTTTTAAAAACTATCACTATTAGTAACCTGGCCTTTCACATTTTTTTTGTAAGGCCTTCTTAATGGTGTGGCACATGTTTACTTTTTTTTTTGTCTGTTTATTTTTTTTTATTTTTTTATTTCTGTTTGGGGTCTAATGGACCCCATAGTACCATCCATGTAATATAAAAATTTTTTTATCTTTTTTTGTTAGTTTCATTGAAAATGTGCCCAACATTTTACCATTGGCACCCTCATCAGCTCCAAGCACCACCCAGCGCCATTCAGGACAGAGCAAGAAATGCTACAGTTATCCCAGATCAAAGGACAAGCAAACCAAATTCATCTGTAATGAGTGCAATAAGTTTGTGTCCGAAGGACACAGCAAATGGTGGTGGAACCAATGCCAGCAGTAAAAGGTCAGCCTACAGTGATGTGAAATAATCAGAAACTCACACATGAAGTGTTGTACAATATTATTTGGATTATGTAATACATTTTCCGTATCTGCTTCTATGCAGGCTATTTGAAAAATCTGAAGACAAATACGTCTCTATTTGTTGAGATTTGAGTGCAAATGTTTGTTGCATAATATTATTTGGAGAAAAACTGAATATTGTAATAAACAATGTTTTTTTTATTTTGGTGATATTTGAGCCCATGATACTATCAATTTAACTTTTTTCATGGTACCAGAGCAGGGTTAAATAATCTCTGTAAAGCTCTGTGTAATATGTTGTTGATATGCTAATGGCTCTTGTAGCGTAACTAATAAAAGTTATAAAAAAACAGCCTGCATCAAACAAAGTAAATAAAAAAAAATTTAAAAAAAAGACTATACTTGTAATCAGGTTATGGGTGCCAGACACTAACATCTGTCCTTGTAACCATCTGGACTGTGAGCGATATCCTGTGCAAATTCCTAATTTTGCTACTGTGTAAGTAACCATTGCAATGGCAGCCAATTAGTTGTACACAAATGCCTTGCAAACAATGGCAATCTCACTTGAAAAAATATGTTTGCACATACCCTACAGAAACAGGTTCTGTTTCTGGTGACATATGAGAAAAATTATATGTTATACTATACAACATTGTAAATGTTAAACAATAAAAGTGGAGGTACCAGCCATACACACCCTAGAGTTTATCCATGCTTGGCCACAGGTGACTTAATTAGCACCTTAGTCAATTCAATTTAACCATCTGTGCTGAGCCATGGATATACCTAAAACCTGGACCGTTGGGGTGCCTTGGAGAGCGCGTTTGAGAACCTCTGTCCTAGTGGATGATTAAATCCTCTGCTCAAATTAGAGACGTGTGCAAGCCCATGTTCTGGTTTTAGCTCTAATTCATCATTGATTTGGTTTTAGAAAAAACACCCTCAAGTGTTTTTTGTTCAGATTAGGTTTTTAGTCTGTTTAAAAATCGATAAAATTAATAAAACAGCTAAATAATGTCATTTGTTTTCAATCCAAATCCTGGAATTTGGATTTAAAATCTGAATTCCGAACCACAGGAAGATCTCCAACTCCAATACTAATAATACATCCAGGGCTCACCAGGTGCTGCTGCTAACCAAGTAGTAGGATGAAATCAGCCTACTCAATGTATTGAAGGGGAGTGCAGCAAGGAGGCTCCTGGACAGTCCTTTTTACCTGCCACACTGCTTATAAAGCCAACAAAGCAGCAAAAAGGAGAAACTCACCCTAAGCTCCACCTCCCAACTGCTACTGGACAATCAAATACTACCACAATGTCACAATGTCACTAGTGCACTATGCAGAGCCGGGTTAATGGTGGGGCAGAAGGGGCGGTCGTCCTGGGGCCTACACACACTGTCCTCATAACTGCAAAAAAAAATTCAGAGTAGGAGTACAGCATTTACCGGTCTCCTCTCCATCCTCCTTGGCAGCTGAGATGATCCATTACAGCTGCGGCCACCAAGGAGCTTCACTCACTGCAGTGTGAAGTCTCGTGAGATTTGACATTATCTCGCGAGATTTCACACTGCTGTGAGTGAAGCTCCTCGGCGGCTGCAGCACTAAAGGAACAGCTCAGCTGCAGAGGAGGACGGAAAGGATACAGGTAAATGCTGTACTCCTACTCCAATGTTTTTTTTTGCAGTTGTGAGGACAGTGTGTGGGGGTCCCACAAATTTGTTGCCCAGGGGCCCCCACAGACCTTAATCCGGACCTGGCACTATGTCTAAGAGCCTTGGGCTTTTAATACCATCATGCTTACCTCAGCCCTCAGTTATTCTGTGTCACTTAAAGATGTGTGGCAAACCATGGGCCTTATTCAGGTTTGTTAGCAAATCCAAAAAGTTAGCAATTGTGCAATTGAGATTTAGATTTGGGTTGGGTGTGTTAAAACTGAAATCTAAATTGCAGTTTAAAAATAAAGCAGACACCATTTACCATGCACAGAAACAATATAACCCACCCAAATATAACTCTCTATGCACATGTTACATCTTCCCCACCTGCGACAGATGTAACATGTGCAGAGAAGGATAGGATCCAACAATGCAGTATTCAATGAGCGGCCAAATCCAACCGGATTTGGCCGTTCCTGACAATGCCGATCAATGCCAATCCGACTTTTTTTAAAGTCGGATTGACATTGTCGGAAAGGGGCCAAAACCTGTAGGATTTGGCCGCGTAATCTGACAAAATTGCGACTTGAAGTTGGCAATTCCGACTTGTAGGAAAACACGTGGATTAGCCGTGGATCCATGTGTTTTCCTACAAGTCTGAATTGCTGACCTGTCAGAAAAACGGCAGCCCAATTGAATAGTTCGGAACAGTTTCCGACCTAAAAAAGGTCGACAGTCCCGACTTCAATTGAATACCCCCTTTGTGGAGTTGAACAGAAGCGTATAAACTAATTTTTTTTTTCATATTCAGATTTTGCACCAAGTATACAACAGGCTGCAAGTGTGTCAAGATGATGATGGCGGTTATCGAACTATACATAACAGGGAGTGTCCCGTCCACAGTGATGCACATAAATTTGCATATACAGTACTGTAGGTAAATATAAGCATTTTCTTATGCTTGCAAAGCGGGAGCATCTGCATCAAACTGCATTCACAGCACATCTGGCCCAGTCTGCAAAAGCTAATAGGGTAGATCTGTGGTTGCTGGTTATATAAACTACTCCATGAGTTAACTTCAGTAGCAAAAAAAAAAAAAAAAAAGACAAAACAATATAAAATAATTTTCTTATATTTGCCTAGTAGACATATCTATAGGGAAAAAAGACACACTCTAGACCACCTCCAAGTTCTCTGCTCTGCAAGAGTTTGCAAAATGTCAAAATAATGAGTTTGGATACTAGGAATGACAGCTGATAAATGTGTTCTTTGGGAACACAAAGCTTATCTACCGTAAACATGTTGATAAATCCTATGTTACTTTTGAAATAAAGCAAAATCTGACATTCTGTAAGAAAGTTATTGCATGGGTTCAGGTAATAGATTGAATTAAAGAAAAAATAAAGAAAAAAAGGATTCAGTGACTACAGTTTTGTAACAATATTTTTAGTGCAGTTTAAAACGATGGTAAATAACATTCCTAAATGATGTACTGAAGGTCAAGATTCAATTCATCTTCCTAATGGAGTGGAACTTCAGGATGTGTTGTTTTGCAACATTTATGTCAATAAATGTCATAAGTTGAAGGGAAAAAAAGTTTCCTTTTATATCTAGTATTAGATAATCTACTGGGTTATGTAATGTAGCTATCATGCTTTGTTGTTACTATGTTGCTATTATGTACTGATTCCTGTTGAGATGTCCTCCTTTCCATGTATTCCAAAGAATTTCCCACATGCTTCTTCTGGTATTTGAACTGGAAAAAGAGGCAGGTTGAGTTGTTCTGCCCATCAGTGTTGTAAATCTAATAGAATGAATGAACACGTGCATTGCAGCTACTGGCAGTGTCACTTACATTTATTTGCAGTACATTGTACATGTTTAGTGTGGACATGGATATCCGAGATCAGTCTGTGGTAAGATGCAAGAAAAAGCCGGCACAAACATCCAGTGCAGTATTAGACCTGATCTACCTGTAACATCAATGTAATTTTTTGTTGGTATTTTAGGCTCCCAGTCTCCACTATATATGGTTTATATTTTGATCACTTATTCATGATAGTAATATGAGCTCAGTGCCGCTTCCTGTATGACATGACGTCGGGTAATCTCTCATGCAGTCTAAGACGTTACAATGTGTGACAAGAACACTGGAATAGTGTTTGAGGGCAGGTATGTTTGTCCCAGGTTCTTGTCTTACATGTATTAGGAAAATGTTATGTTTTGTCAGAACCTTTTCAGTTTGTTGGAAAAGCTGGATAAGGGCCCTGAAAGAGAGATAGGTCAAGTTCCAGACATTGGGCCCAGTTTGGGTCTTTGTCTTCACAGAGTGCTAATCAGGGTTTCAGCTGTGTAAGTGGGTTATAGGGCTGCTAGCCTGATTAGTGTGTGCAGACTGCCTGGGAAGACTGCAGGATCTCTGTGAGAGAAATACGCTACCTTACATAGTAACATAGTAACATAGTAACATAGTATCTGAGGTTGAAAAAAGACAATTGTCCATCGAGTTCAACCTATTTGTGGTGTCCTCTGCATGATGATTTGACTAAATAGTAACTATAATGCATGACTATGCACCATACCCCTGGATATCCTTATCCAATAGGAATTTATCTAACCCATTCTTAAAGGTGTTGACAGATTCCGCCATTACATCTCCCTCGGGCAGGGAATTCCAAACACGTATTGTCCTTACCGTGAAAAAGCCTTTACGCCGTATTGTGCGGAATCTCCTCTCCTCTAACCTGAGCGAGTGTCCATGAGTCCTCTGTGTTGATCTAACCAAAAACAGGTCCCGCGCAAGCTCTGAGTATTGTCCCCTTATATATTTGTAGATGTTGATCATATCCCCTCTTAGTCTCCGCTTTTCCAATGTAAACATGCCTAGTCTTTCAAGCCTTTCCTTGTATTCCATCGTCTCCATGCCCTTAATTAGTTTGGTCGCCCTCCTTTGTACCTTTTCAAGCTCCAGGATATCCTTTTTGTAGTACGGTGCCCAGAACTGTACACAGTATTCAAGGTGTGGCCTCACTAGTGATTTATATAATGGGAGTATAATACTCTCGTCCCTAGCATCAATACCCCGTTTTATGCATGCTAATATCTTATTAGCCTTCTTTGCTGCAGTCCTACTTTGGGTACTACTGCTTAGCTTGCTATCTATGAGGACACCTAAGTCCTTTTCCAGTACAGAATCCCCTAGTTTTACCCCATTTAGTAGGTAGGTGTAATTTTTGTTCTTGTTACCACAGTGCATTACCTTACACTTGTCTGTGTTGAAGCGCATTCTCCATTTGGCTGCCCATGCTTCTAATTTAACTAAGTCGTTCTGAAGAGACTCGGCATCCTCCTCTGTATTTATAGCCTTACACAATTTGGTATCATCTGCAAAAATTGACACCATGCTCTCTAGACCTTCTGTTAGGTCGTTAATGAAAATATTGAACAATAGCGGTCCTAATACTGAGCCTTGCGGCACACCACTTAGCACTTCAGTCCAAGTTGAAAAATATCCATTAACCACAACGCGCTGCTTCCTATTATCTAACCAGTTTTCGACCCAAGTGCATATTGTGCTTCCTAGCCCTGATTCTTGTAGCTTGTATATAAGTCTCATGTGTGGTACAGTATCAAACGCTTTGGCAAAGTCTAAAAAGATTACATCCACGTCTTTACCCTGATCTAGGTTTGCGCTTACTGTTTCATAAAAGCCAAGTAAGTTGGTTTGACAGGATCTATCCTTCATAAACCCATGTTGATTCCTTTTAATGACCTTATTGGTTTCAATGAACTTCTGAATACTATCTCTTAGAATACCTTCCAATACTTTCCCCACTATAGATGTAAGACTAACTGGTCTATAATTACCTGGTTCAGCTTTACTTCCCTTTTTGAATATAGGCACTACTTCCGCTATACGCCAGTCTTTGGGAACCATACCTGATATAACTGAATCCTCAAAGATCAGAGATAGCGGTTTTGCCAGTTCAGAGTGAAGCTCCATTAGAACCCTTGGATGAATACCATCGGGCCCTGGTGATTTATTAATCTTTAAATGTTTTAATCGGTGACAGACTACTTCCTCGCTTAAATAAGTACCTATCAGTGTGATATTGTCCTTATTGAGATTGTGTGTCAGTCCCTGAATTGGGTCCTCTCTAGTGAATACTGTTGAAAAAAACTCATTTAGTGTGTTCGCTATGTCATTATCATTTTTGCTTAAGACTCCCAACGTGTCCTTCAAAGGGCCTATACTCTCCTTTTTTAATCTCTTGCTATTGATGTATTTAAAGAATTTTTTGGGATTTGCCTTGCTTGGAAAACTCTGTGTTTTTTGTTTAGAGACAGTTAGGAACGTCTTATGTTTAGTTAGTGCCGGACAGGCAAGGTATTTTCATTTGATGTTTGTTTTGTTTTTTGTTTAATATTATTGGTCGTGGCCAGTTGCATCACACACTGGACTTGTGTGATTCCTCAGCTGCTGCATAGCTGCCATTTACCCCACGAAACGGCACCTTGTTCCCTTACAGTGTTACAACTTGGTGGAGAATGCGAGCATTCCGTTCTGCGCATAAGTGAAAGCAGCAGCTTTCTGAGGCCTGCAGAAAATGGAGGTTTATGCAGATACAGCCCAGTGTGAAGTTGCTGAGACTCACCCCTGAGTATTTGATATATGTCCTGGGTGAAAGCAGCTACAAAGCCGCCTGGAAAATCTGTTGGCATGGACGAACTGCTTAAAGCCTTGCTTCAAGCTACAGCGGCTCAGCAGGAGGCCAAGAGACAGCAGCAGGTGGCAATGGAGGAAAATAGGAGACAGCAGCAGGTGGCAAGGGAGGAAAATTGGAGACTACAGCAGGTGGCAATGGAGGAAAATAGGAGACAGCAGCAGGTGGCTATTGACAAACTTTACAGGCAACAGCATCAGGATAGAGAGGCCTTAACAGAAGTGGTGCAGAGCCTTGCAGCCCGGATTGGAGATGTGGCCGTCAGTGCTCCGACCAGCTCTAGTTCTATATGGGCCAGTCACTTCCTGCAGAAAATGACAGAGGCTGATGATGTGGAGGCCTACCTGACCACATTTGAAAGGACTTCCGAGCGTGAGAACTGGCCAAAAGCACAGTGGGCCAGTCTGCTGGCACCTTTTCGGTCAGGTGAGCCCCAAAAAGCGTACTTTGATTTAAGCCCTGCTGAGGCTCGGGACTATGATAAACTAAAGACTGAGATCCTGACCCGCCTGGAAATCACGCTGTCAGTACGAGCACAACGGGTGCACCGTTGGGTGTACGCCATGGAGAAGCCTCCTCGCTGTTACGCACACCAGTGCTAACAGGAGTATACCGGTGTATGAACAGAGAGGGAAGCGAAGCAAACAAACTCACAGACAGTATAACATAACATACACAGGAGGTGATGGAATAACTAATAAACACAAAGTGAACGGAGAAGCCCAAAGGCTCAGGAATTTGGTGTCTCCCTAGTGTCAGGAATGCTCAGATGGAATAGAGCGGACAATGAAGCGATGTGTAGTGATTTCACATGTGGAGCACCTGAAATGATGTTGCTAAGAGCAACAGAAAAAACCCCAAAGGGTTACCAACGGGTGTGGGAATAAACTCCTTGGTCAGAGATAGAAATATAGACACAAGGAGAGTATCCACAATCCTAACCCCCACTTGCAGGGCACAGGTTAAGCTTACTGCCACTAAAATGATACCTGGACGCCCTGCACAGTGAGGGAGGATTAAGCAAGCAGGTCTGAGAGTACAGCCGCAAACCTGCTGGGTTCACAGAATAGCAAAAGAACCCCAGCAGGTCAAACAACTGACTCCAGTCTTACTGCTAGGTCCGGATTGGCAGAATTAAGTACCGAATCCCAAGGCCTATTCGCAGTAAGCAACAAGTAAATACAAAGTCACACAGTACTAGCTAACTCTCTGGAACTGACTAACAAACAAAGATTCAGCAGCATTTGCCTAGCCTGAGAGGATGGTTTATATAGCAGGTGCTGTCCACGCCCCACTCAGACCTCACAGACTGTGAGCACAAAACCAGCGCCGGATTCCCTGCCGTGCACAGAGCCTGTAACCACTACACAGTAAAAACCCGGACCGGAGTATCAGCTGCGCTCAGGTTACTTCGCTAACACTTGCCTCTCGGTTGCCATGGCGACGTGGCAGCACAGAGCAGGAGATCCTAACACTCGCTCCCAGATGCACGACCTTATTCAGCTAACAAAAAAATGGTTACAGTCAGAGACATTAACCGGTCCCCAGATGGTTGAAAGAGTCATCATGGACCGCTATTTGAGATCTTTGCCCATGGTCCTGCACAAGTGGGTGAGCCATGGAAACCCGTGTACTGCTGACCAATTAGTGGGCATGGTACAAAGGTATTTGGCAGCAGAGTAATTACTGATGACCACCCAGCAACCCATAGATCCTCGACAGCGCCCTTCAGTAAAGACTGGTAAGACTGTTCTGTGGGAAACGTTGCTGAACAGTTAAAGGATCCTACCTTGATAAAGGCTATAGAGAATGTTAAGATTGTTAATGGGGAACCTGTGGTACCAGGTGACAGGGTTACTTATACCCACATGGCCATCTGTAATGAGCTCTTGTACCACATTGTCAAAAAGGGTGAGAATGTGGTGGAACAGCTGGTAGTGCCCCAGCCTTATCGGAGAACGGTACTAGATTTAGCTCATAGTCACGTTACAGCAGGACATTTAGGGGCAGAAAAAAACACTGAAAGAGTTTTACAAAGGTTCTTTTGGCCAGGGGTTTATAAAGAAGTGTCTGAATATTGTTCGTCCTGTCCTGAATGCCAGTATCATGCCCCTAGACCCCATTTCAGGAGCCCACTAGTTCCCATGCCTATTATAGAGGTCCTGTTTGACAGAATAGCCATGGATCTCGTGGGGCCCTTGTTAAAGTCCGCTCGCGGCAATCAGTATATCCTGGTAATAATGGACTATGCCACTCAATATCCTGAGGCTGTCCCTTTACGCACTATCACAACCAAGGCTATAGCTAGGGAGCTGGTGCAGGTTTTTAGTAGAGTGGGAATACCAAAAGAAATTTTGACTGACCAAGGTACTCCATTTATGTCAAGGATCATGAAAGAATTGTGCAAATTATTTAAGGTCACTCACCTCAGGACATCAATTTACCATCCCCAAACTGATGGGTTGGTGGAAAGGTTTAATAAAACATTAAAAAGTATGTTAAAAAAGGTTGTTGATAAAGATGGGAAAAACTGGGATTGTTTGTTGCCCTACTTGTTAATGGCCATCAGAGAAGTTCCTCAGTCCTCTACGGGGTTTTCTCCATTTGATTTGTTGTATGGTAGACACCCCAGAGGGCTGTTGGACATTGCCTAAGAGAAGTGGGAAGGACAGCCCACTCCTTATAGAAGCGTTGTTGAACATGTAACACAAATGCAGGATAGGATTGCAGCCATGGTACCTATTGTCAGAGAGCACATGGAACAGGCCCAAAGTGCTCAACAGAGGGTATATAACTGGAGTGCCAAGATACGGGAATTTGCTCCTGGAGATAGAGTTCTTGTTTTGGTACCCACTGTGGAAAGCAAGTTCTTAGCTAAATGGCAGGGTCCATTTGAGATTAGGGAAAAAGTGAATGAGGTTAATTACAAAGTATACCAACTGGGAAAGCAAAAACCCTAACAAATCTACCATGTTAACTTAATAAAACCCTGGAAAGATAGGTTGTCTCTGTCAGCGGAGCCTTGCTCTTCGGTGTCTTCACCTCGGTTGCTTCCCGCAGTAAAGGTGTCAGAGACATTATCAGCTGATCAGAACAATCAGGTTAAAGAATTTCTCATCCAAAATAGGGAGATATTTTCAGTGCTGCCTGGCATAACAACCATAATAAAACATGACATTGTCACAGAACCAGGGGTCAGGGTCCATTTAAAGCCATATAGGATTCCTGAAGCTCAGAGAGAAGCTGTTTCTAAAGTAGTTAAAACCATGTTAGAACTTGGAGTCATAGAGGAATCTAACAGTGAGTGGTCCAGTCCTATAGTTCTCATCCCAAAGCCAGACGGTAGCATACGCTTCTGTAATGACTTTCGTAAGTTAAATGAGGTGTCCAAGTTTGACGCATACCCCATGCCCCGTGTGGATGAGCTTATAGAAAGGCTGGGAACAGCCAGGTTTCTCACCACGTTGGACCTGACCAAAGGTTACTGGCAAATACCTTTATCTGATAGCGCAAAAGAAAAAACAGCCTTTTCGGTTCCGGAGGGGCTGTACCAGTATAAGATGTTACCCTTTGGGTTGTATGGGGCTCCAGCTACCTTTCAATGGGCGATGGATAAAATTTTGAGGCCCCATAGAAAATATGCAGCTGCCTATTTGGATGATGTGGTAATTCACAGTACAGACTGGGGGTCCCATTTGGTTAAAGTACAAACAGCACTGGACTCAATCAGAGAGGCAGGGTTAACTGCTAACCCAAAGAAGTGCTGCCTCGCAATGGAGGAGGTCAAATACTTGGGCTTCACCATAGGCAGAGGTCTGATTATGCCCCAATTGAATACAATTGATGCTATTCAAAACTGGCCTCGTCCAGTGAATAAAAAACAGGTAAGGGCTTTTTGAGGAATAACTGGGTACTATAGACTGTTTATTCCCAATTTTGCGACCACAGCAGTGCCGTTGTTAGACCTTACCAAAGGGAAGCAGTCAAATATGGTGAAATGGAACCCTGATGCAGAAAAAGTGTTCCAAGCATTAAAAGTGGCTTTGTGTTCACAACCTGTATTGATAACACCAGATTTTTCAGAATAATTTGTGGTACAGACAGATGCCTCAGAGGTAGGGATAGGGCTTCGCTGTCCCAAACCAGAGATGGGGACGAACACCCTATCATTTATTTGAGTAGGAAACTCAATGAGCATGAAAAAAGGTATGCCATTGTGGAAAAGAAGGCTTTGGCCATTAAGTGGGCACTAGATACCTTAAGATATTACCTCTTGGGTAGACAATTCAGACTAGTGACAGATCATGCCCCTTTAAAATGGATGTATGTAAATAGAGGCAAGAATGCTTGTGTAACTAGATGGTTTCTGGCATTGCAGGATTTTAAATTTACTGTCAAACATAGACCGGGTACACAAATGGCCAACGCAGATGCATTGTTCCGCAACTTCTGTTTGGGGGCTACAAGTGTTCCGGCCCCTAGGTCGAAACAGGGGAGGGGGATATGTGACAAGAACACGGGAATAGTGTTTGAGGGCAGGTATGTTTGTCCCAGGTTCTTGTCTTACATGTATTAGGAAAATGTTTTGTATTGTCAGAACCTTTTCAGTTTGTTGGAAAAGCTGGATAAGGGCCCTGAAAGAGAGATAGGACAAGTTCCAGACATTGGGCCCAGTTTGGGTCTTTGTCCTCACAGAGGGCTAATCAGGGTTTCAGCTGTGTAAGTGGGTTATAGGGCTGCTAGCCTGATTAGTGTGTGCAGACTGCCTGGGAAGAATGCAGGATCTCTGTGAGAGAAATACGCTTCCTTACACAAGTGAGCCATACAGTGTTGGTTGGAAAACTCTGTGTTTTTTGTTTAGAGACAGTTAGGAATGTCTTATGTTTAGTTAGTGCCGGACAGGCAAGGTATTTTCATTTGATGTTTGTTTTGTTTTCTGTTTAATAAAACTGGTCGTGGCCAGTTGCATCACACACTGGACTTGTGTGATTCCTCAGCTGCTGCATAGCTGCCATTTACCCCACGAAACGGCACCTTGTTCCCTTACAGTGTTACAACTGATAGACTTTTTTTAAAGACCAGAAACTGCTCCAGTCAGTCAGTTAGGAAGTTGAATTCCATGATGACTGACATAACCAATGAATCTCTGTCAATTTCTTTATAACTTTGAAGGCAAAAGTAAGTGTTAATAGTCCATAGACTTTTTTTTCACATTCTTTTAGATCAGTTACTGTGATACTAACTCACAGGAAGCCTCAGACATGATTAGAACAATCTGTTAACACCATCTTTATCCCCAACTTTCAAGCGCTTCAGAGTATGTTGGCATTATATAAAGAAATAATAATAATTATAATAATAATAGCAGTATCTTCTGTTACAAGCATTTTGGTTAATTAGTCAAAATGCACTTAGATTTTTGGTGTTCATTGGGCAGTGACTGTAATATTTAATAAGAAAAACCTCAGTAATATTTAAATTAGACATGTGCTCAGACCCCCATGGTTTAGTTTTGATTATAAATTGTCATTGTGTGCTTTGGTGGAACCACCCTCAAGTATTTTGGTTTTCATTGTGGATTTTTTTAAATGTATAAAAACAGCTACAATCATGTAATTTTTGTTAATACAGTATTAGTAACATCAATAACATTCATTTCCAGTGTGAAGCAGCACCTGAAATTATGAGGAAATGACTAAAATGCAATACAAATCATGCAAGATTTGTTTTTTAGATCTGAGATCTGAACTTGGCAAAATAACCAAAGCCAGTATTTGGTTTGATTCGGAACCCCAAAGTGACCAGAGCTTGGACTTGATTCGACTCGGAACCCTAAAGCCCAGGTGTGTTTAGTTTTCTACAAAACCGAATTGCTTCTTTAAATTGCATAACTGAATAGTGTTCAAATAATAAAATAATTGAAAATAAACTGTGATTTTTGTTTAAAATAGACTGTAATGTCAAAACACAATTATCAGATTATGTATAGCTGGGGAACTTGTTGGTTATCAGTGTAGTTCCAACAGGGAAGATGGGATGGATAGGGTTGCAGAGCTGGATTTTAAATAGGGATGAGTGCAAAAAGTAATAGCACCCACTTACTAGAGCCCCGGGACCCTCTTGATGATCCTAAGTACCACAGATACAGAATGGCAGGTAATACTCAGCGATTTGTTTATAAACATTCACTTATTTAGGTAAGACATGAGCTGCCCCGTGACGCAGTATTCTTGCTGCTATCTCATGTTAAGCATTATGAGATAGTTGTTGAGTCTGGTAAAAATGTAATATGCAGTTACATGAGTAGTGCTACTTAAACATTATGAATACAGGCACAGATATTGAATCTATTATTTGTTAAACTACCAGAAAATTGCTTAAAACAGAAAGAAAAATTGGAAATAAGTGCTGCTATTTGGTGATAATGTCATATGCAGACACGAAAGACTTGGATGATTACTACTTGCAATTTAGTATTTTTAAAAAAGGATGCTTCTAGATATATTAAAAGCAACACTTAATCATAAAACCTAAAATACTTTATATTTTGGGCAATAGATTGAATAGCTGTAGTTTAAAATTGCCTAATTTCCACACTGTGAGCATTCTTGCACACAAAAAAACATTGAAAAATTAATAACAGTAACCTAATAAAACAAAATGGTGTGTACTACACATACAAAATATATATACAGTGGGGATTGAAAGTTTGGGCACCCCAGGCAAAAATTCATTTTAATGTGCAAAAAGAAGCCAAGGAAAGATGGAAAAATCTCCAAAAGGCATCAAATTACAGATTAGACATTCTTATAACATGTCAAAAAAAGTTTGATTTTATTTCCATCATTTACACTTTCAAAAGAACAGAAAGCAAAAAATGGCGTCTACAAAAGTTTGGGCACCCTGCAGAGTTAATACCTTGTACTGCCCCCTTTGGCAAGTATCACAGCTTGTAAACGCTTTTTGTAGCTAGCCAAGAGTCTTTCAATTCTTGTTTGAGGTATCTTCGCCCATTCTTCCTTACAAAAGTCTTTCAGTTCTTTGAGATTCCTGGGCTGTCTGTGACGCACTGCTCTTTTAAGGTCTATCCATAGATTTTCAATTATGTTGAGGTCAGGAGATTGTGAAGGCCATGGCAAAACCTTCAGTTTACACCTCTTGATGTAATCCACCGTGGATTTTGAGGTGTGTTTAGGATCATTATCCATTTGTAGAAGCCAGCCTCTCTTTAACTTCAGCTTTTTCACAGATGGCATCAAGTTAGCGTCCAAAATTTGCTGGAATCTTATTGAATCAATTTTTCCTTCTACTCATGAAATGTTCCCTGTGCCACTGGCTGCAATACAACCCCAAAGCATGATTGATCAACCCCCATGCTTAACAGTTGGACAGAGGTTCTTTTCATTAAATTGTGTGCCCTTCCTTCTCCAAACGTACTTTTGCTCATTACGGCCAAAAAGTTTGATTTTAACCTCATCGGTCCACAGAACTTTATTCCAAAATGCATCAGGCTTGTCAATATGTTCATTTGCAAACTTCAAATGCTGATTTTTGTGGTGAGGACGTAGTAGAGGTTTTCATCTGATGACTCTTCCATGAAGACCATATTTGTACAAGTATCTCTTTATAGTGAAATAGTGTACCACAACTCCAGTGTCTAGATACAAAAAAAGTGCATTAACAGTAGCGCTCTCCAACCACCAATTGGAAAATTTCAACACCAGGAGTGAAGCAAGTAATAAGAAAACTGATTCACCCTTGAAAAAATGGAGGGATTCTTCACCCTCCCTTCACTTAGGTCTGTGTCAACGGCAGCAATCACTCCTCTCTCTTGATCACAGACCTACTAAGGAAAATCTCCAGAACCTCAGACAAATCCGTAATGGATCAGGATGTGTTTACTTCTCACCACGCATCCTAAGTCACTTAAAAGAAAGATACATAGTGTAGCAGTCCTTAAAAACAGAAGTAGTTTTATTCCACAGACCGCACTTACAAGACAAAGATTAAAAACAGGCAACTCCAGTGTCTGCCAGATCTTCCTGGAGGGATTGTGCAGTCAAACGTGGATTTTGACTTGCTTTTCTCACAATCCTGCGAGCTGTTCTGTCTGATATTTTTCTTGGTCTTCCAGATCTTGCTTTAACTTCCACTGTTCTTGATGACTGCCATTTCTTAATTACATTCCGAACAGAGGATATGGGCATCTGATAACGCTTTGCTATCTTCTTATAGCCTTCTCCTGCTATGTGAGCGTCAACAATTCTCAGTTTCAGTGTTCTACACAAATGCTTAGAGGAACCCATGGTGCTGATTGTTGGAGCAAGGTCAGATGAGTCTGGGCTTTTAAAACCTTTGAGATTGACATCACCTGGTCTTTCCAGACGATGATTGAGAACAATCCATGACACTGCCAGGTCTCAGCTGTCCAAAGGGGGCAGTACATGGTATTAACTCTGCAAGGTGCCCAAACTTTTACAGACGCCATTTTTTGCTTTCTGTTCTTTTGAAAGTGTAAATGATGGAAATAAAATCAAACTTTTTTTTGACATGTTATAAGAATGTCTAATCTGTAATTTGATGCCTTTTGGGGATTTTTCCATCTTTCCTTGGCTTCTTTTTGCACATTAAAATTAATTTTTGCCTGGGTTGCCCAAACTTTCAATCCCCACTGTATGTATATATATATATATATATATATATGCACGTAGTAGTTAATGGGGATTGTTCAAGTTAAACCACAGTGTATTGTTAAACAGTATGACATGCCACATGCCTTATGGGCCCTACACACTGGCCGATTGCCGGCCGAGGTGTCCGACGGCCGATGGTAGCCTCAACGGCATGGGGGGGGGGTGACGAGAACTTCACTCCCCCCATCACCTGGCCCCATAGCCCTGCATTCTAATATGGACGATATTGTCCATATTGGCTTGCAGGCATAAATGAGCCGGCACCATTGATGAATGAGTGCGGGGCAGTGCATCTTTCATCGTTGATGCATACACACTGAAAGATATGAATGATATCTCGTTCATATCTTTCAGTGTAATCGGTCAGTGTGTAGGGCCCATTAGTGTATTTTAAAATACAAATGAATAACTGCAATGAACCAATAGTAAAAAAAAGTTGTCAGAAACTTTGCAGATTTGTATATAGCTAACATGGTTTAGTCATGAGGTTTTCATATTTTGATCAAAATATCTAAGTTCACAACCGAACGTCAAAAATCCTGAAATTCCTGAAAGTCCTACATTGACATCATGCTTAAAATAACAATGAATTGCAGTAAAACTCAATCTCACTGACCTCAATATTGGCAGCTGACAAGCATTAATGCTGGCTCATAAGTTACGCCCAAAGAGTCTTATATAGGCTTGACACCGGATAATTGATAAACAGTTAGTATTTTGAAACAAACAGAAAGGAAACCTCATACAGTGGTTTTATTTTTCAAATTTGTATCTTTTTCTCTTGCATCCACATTGGGTATTTATATTGCAATGTAGCCTGTTCCAAATGTATAAAATAGAATCTTCTACCAAGCATGGACTTATTCATCTTCTGATCCCATAATAACAAAACAACAGATTCAAATATAAAAAAACACAGGAATTCACAGACTGCTGAACAAAAATAAAAATGCATTATAGCTGTGATAAATCACTGTACAAAATTAAACTGCTTAATTGAAGCACTTGGGAAAATGCTTATTTTTCTACAAATACCAAACATGAAAAGGGGCAAAATTCCAATTATGCTATTAGATAAGTACTTGGTTTCACATATGGTACATTGTGCCTTTCTATTTGGAAGCAGAAAATAAAAATGTGTGTCATTGATTCTGAACCCTACCATGTTTCCAGCCAAAGTATTATCCCTTTACATGGCAGAAGTAGTTTAATGCATGGGGATTCTGCTTCAGTGATTGATGTACTGCTGAAATGAAGCATTTGTGAAAAAAATATATTTACATATTTTTGGTGCTTAACTCAAATATAATAAATACATGCAGACAAATGAAGGTATTGAAGCTACAGTATAGTCCTAGATCAGTGGTACTTGCTAGAATGTTTTCAGGAGACACTATCAGGTACCAACAAGTACAAGTAGGCCATTGCCCATTTGAATTGCACATGCATGAACTAACTTTGCTACAACTAATGCATGTAATAATAATGTACATATTGTGCTTGAAGCAAAGGCTAATATACTCTTGATTGTAAAGAGCAATTTATGAGTTTTCACACACCACATGCTCTGGAACTGAGCACACTCAAGTATGGGTGATTGTATACTACCAGTTAAAAGTTTTAGAACAACACAATTTTTTCAGTTTTTATTACAATTTATGCAGTTTAATGTCTCAAGGTACTCTGAAATGAAAGCATAGAATGATAGAATATATACTGTAAATAATTGGAGAGAAAAATATTCCTAGAAACATTGTAGTAAAATTGAATCGAAATAAAATAAAATACAAAATACTGTTCAGGAAGTTCGTCCCAGCAGTGTTGCAGAAGTTCCCATAAATGTGTAGCACTTGCTGGTTGCTTTGCTATCACCCATCTGTCCAGTTATCCCAAACCAGCTCATTGGGGTTTAATTCTATGCTGGCCATTCCATAATTTGAAGTCTATCACCTTGCTCTTTCCCCAAATAAAGTTATGAATTAGGTGGTAATGTAATTAGCTGCAGTAAATTTACTTACCCTAGCCCCCCCCCCCCCCCTGATTTTTTGGGGATCTTTTTGGCCAATGCGTCCTTCGGATAATTAAAGTAATGCCCCTTTTTTCATGAACAAATGGAACTATTTTCATGAGAAATTACAGAAGATTAAGGATAAATTCCAGGCCCCATGCGATTTTGCGATCGCGGCCACGAAAAAAAAAACAGCACTTATCAGTGATTTGTTTCTCCTGCCTCCGGGCTGATGAAACAAAATCCATGACTATGCCTATTATTGGCATCAATTGAATTACCCCCCAGAATCAATTAGCACCTTTAATTTACAGTGGCTACTTGAATTCCCCCCATAGACTGAGTATTTGTTTTGGGTCAATATCATGCTATAGGCTGAACGCTTGATTAATTTAAAATTCAAAAAGCCTTAAACAGACTTAGTAAATAAACCCATATACTAAAGAACTTTCCTTTTGTCAACTTGACGGCATACATAAACCTTCCATGATGAACCAAATATTTTAATTTTGATTCATCAGTCCATAAGAACTTCTTACACTCGAGTAGTCCAATAGCAACACTTTATGGCCAAGCAAGCCTCTTTTTCATTTTTGCTTAATATTTGTAAGTTCTTAACCCATTTCTTCTTACCGGAAAAAGGCCTTTTTTATAATACTGAAACTTTTCATTAACCTCTAACTGGTTGTAGCTTACTTTTATATGATTTCAGGCTATTCACTGGACTTGGAATGCTTAAATAAAAACTGTTTTTCTAAAACTTTTGGCCATTAGTGTACTTTATCTTCTGTGTAGAAATGAATAAATCTTCCCTTGTTAAGTATACAGAACAATCCACATATGTTAATATTGATTGAAACATAAAATAGTTTTTGAAGTGTAATTTCAATGATATTAAAAGGCTATAGCTTTTGGGGTTTTGTATTGCATATTTTACAAAATGTACTCTTCAATTTTTAATTTTATGTTTTGTTATGAATTCAATGTACTTTGTCAGTGTGGAATTCTGTGATTCACTGGAATTCATATAATCTTGGATTTTAAATGACTTAATTTCCTCATTTCAAATAACATTTTTGAGTTTCAGGTAGCCATAAGGAACACTTGTTGATCCAATGTCTGTGTTCTGAGGTCCTCATAGTGCTTATAGACATTATTAATGTCAACAAGACGTATGTGTCTCCAACAAAGTATGACCTATTCTTTAACCTTGCACTGAACAAAAGGTTTTATGCAGAATTAAAACAGCGGCAAAATGGCAGGGGCTTAAGTGGTCTTCATTGGGCCTGTATAACAAAATCAGCTAGGACACAAGTTGCAACCCCATCTTCACTGTCTGCTTGTTTGATACTAGAACTGTTGGTCATAAATGCCAAGACACAGGTAAGCTGATCCATCTACCAATGAAGGACTTTGTGTGTGTGTGTGTGTGTGTGTGTGTGTGTGTGTGTGTGTGTTGGGGGGGGGAGTCACTGTGCAATTTATCTTTCCTTGTTCAGTATAAGGGGTATATGTACAAAACACTGGAAATAGAAAAAGAAAATAGTAGACTACCAACCAGCTCCTGCAGCAACTGCAATTTTTAAAACCCAGCTTGTAACATGGCAGTTAGGAACTAACTGGCTAGTACTTTCTCTCTTTCCACTTTATCACTCTCCAAGGCTTAGTACATAGGGGTCTAATTACTAAGCCTTGGATGGAGATAAATCCAATGGAGATAAAGTCTTTCCCAGCCAATCGGCTCCTAACTGCCATGTTACAGGCTGGGTTTGAAAAATGGCAGTTAGGAGCCGATTGGTTGGGACTTTATCTCTGTCAGATTTATCTCCATCCAAGGCTTAGTAAATAGACCCCTTAGTCTCTATTGTACCATATGCAATGGAGGTAATAAAGGTGGATCGAAGAGGGTCCTGGCTTAGATTGTTGCCAGGATCAAAAGAAAATGTAGATGTGTCACATATTCCAGAAATTGTTTTTGTCATATACCCTTGTCTGACTGCAGATTAAAAAACAATTACAATTTGTCTGTACTTGTTTCCAACCTCTATGAGAGTCTGGTGTCTGCTGTTTTGTTGTATATACAGATATACAGAAATAGGTATAATTTATAATTAGAACTCAAATTAAATATACTGAGGATAAACTATTGCAGTTTAGAGGCAGTAAAAGTATATATATTTTGCAAAAAGTAATTTCCTTGTTACAGCCTTGAAATGTTAAAGCTACATATTGACAATCTATCAGAGGCTTGTTATCTACTGTAAATTGGTTTTGTGATGGCAATCAATAAAACAGGTATTATAGACATTTTTTATATCTAAAAGAAGTGATAAAGCTAAATAAGGACCCACATAAAATATGCTAAGGAAAGTTTGCAATAGCTTGCGTGTTAAATGAAGACCAATATTTCTTAGGAGCCTTCATTTTCAGCAACAAATGTTTGGACTTTTAGAAGGTCTTAGGTGGAGAAATAACAGCTTTAAAAGGGTTCTTTCCATGAAGAGTAATCATAAACGTTCTTCACGAATAAGGCACATTTTCTGAATGCTTTATAATTCCGTGTTAAAAAGACTCCTTGTTCTTACAGGGATATAACTTACAAAACATACAGTATACAAAAGTTACATTCTTACATTAATTAAATTAAGATAATAAGAGCAGGTCATAGTTTTTCTATCATATCATTTATTTAAGAAAAAATGTATCTCAAACTGCATAACTCACATGCAGTTTAATATGCTGTATTTCTTCTATCTGTAGATGTGAGGGTTATTACTAGTGATGAGCGAGGTTCGGTTTTACTCGGTTTTACTCGGTTTTACTCGGTTCTCAAAACGGCATCTTATTGGCTATCCAAAACACGTGACATCCGTGAGCCAATAAGATGCCGTTTTGAGAACCGAGTAAAACCGAGTAAAACCGAACCCGCTCATCACTAGTTATTACGACCAAGTTATTTTCCTGTTGATTTATATATTGACTTTGGTGTACAAAAGACTATTTACGGTTTTTCAAAACTGTGTCGTATCAAAAGGGCTGGTATCATGTGACCGGCTGTCTCGAGAAACCACACCATACCCAGCTGCCTTTGCCACAGGTTATATTCCCACTCTATGGGTGTCATGGACACGCACGAGTGGGAATAGTCCCTGTTAGTTAGAATGCCGACTGTCGGGATTGTGAGGGGGGCGGGATGTACAGTAGGAGTCGGTATTGTGACCGGCGGTCTCTTGGCCGCCGATCACATAACTACATCCCATATCACATTACAGAACATTGGAAATAACATCACATACTGGTTATAGACAAAAATCCAGTGTCATTACTAAAACATGCACAACTGTTTGACGATCCAAGTGCAGCAAAATAGACTGAACATATAGGGGTTGTAAGTAGCCAGAAACATCATCAACTGGCTGATTTTTTTTCAGAGACTAAGACAGCTGTATCTCCATCTCAGTACAAACTGCTACTGTGATCATGATTGGAACTGTTGCTATGGAGAGCTCAGCATAGCTTTCTGCATACAGAATGTCCAGGTATATTTATTTAGCAGCCCCAAATGTTTGTTGCTAAGGAGCCTCCACAGACCTTTCTCTAGCACTGGGTGGCCTCTATGACTCTAAGTTTCTATCTGTAAAATTGCAGTGAGGTTCTGTGGCACATTATCTTTGTCGGATTTTTATAATTTACCATGAGCTGTCAAGTGAATCGCATACCCTCTCTGGGCCAGGAAATAGTTTATCAGGTGTTTTTTTACTAGACATATCTGTAGCACTCTTATAGCCAATACACATTTGATGATTTGCCGCTGAGGTGCCCGACGGCCGATATGGCTGACAGATGACCTGGCGGTGGAGGGGGGGAGGGAGTGACAGGGGGAGTGAAGTTTCTTCACTCCTTAACATCACCTGGTCCCATAGCCCTGCATTATAATGTGGATGATATTGTCCATATTGGCTTGCAGGCATAAACGACCCGGTACCAATGATCAACGACCGGGGGGCCGCGCATCATTCATCATCGGTGCCTACACATTGAGCAGTATGAACAACTTCTCATTCATCACTGAACGAGATTGTTCATACCAGCCGCAGACATCGGCAAGTGTGTAGGGCCCATTAGGTGTTTGAAACTTAACTTCACAGTAGTAATGTAACCATTTAACACATAGTTTCGTTTTGTGTCATAGCCAAAGTAGCTCTGTCAGGATAATGTAAATGAAACCTTAATAATAAACAGTACGTATGTATGTATTAATCATGCTTTAATAAACACTCGGATGATTCAATGGAGTCAAAGGCAGGTATGTGTCATCTGATGACACATACCTGCCTTTGACTCCATTGAATCATCCAAGTGCCGCCTCTATCTGCTGTATTTGGACCTTTGCAGAAGGGACCTAGGAGGGCACCGGACAAAGCTAATTTGATTTATTGGGAGTTCTGCTACAATTTTGCCTTGCAAAAAAATAATATATATATATATATATATATATAGCTTGAGATTTATTCCCCTGGGTATTGGACTATATTGGATATTCCTTTTATTATTTGGTTTGCTGTGGTGTACCAGAGGAGGGACCTTTTGGCACATAAGTGGCAGCACAAAGCTCCTGAGCAGCGGAACGGATTATGTCTGTATATGGAGTACGAGTCCTTTTTGTCTCAGAGTGGTCTCCGTAGACTGTGATACTATTGAACATGGCACTTCCGGGTTCCGGGCCGTGGAACGCATTGCATTCCACACGCGGCGCGATCAGTGGTTTGACCTTTCCGAGCTGTGTTAAACAGCACGGAAGGTCTCTGTAGTCGCCCAGTAAGTATCCTTGACTGTGGAGAAACTTGTACATGTAGGACATTTACCCTGAAGTGGGAAAGCATGAAGGGGTATTTGCTGTGGTCCGCTCCGTTACTTCCGGTATAGGGGTATATAAGACCAGTCTGTTTGCTAGTTAGAGGTGTGGCTGTAGAGGGTGTCAGCATTTCTTTCACTATGGGTGAGTACTGAACTATACATGAAGGAGCGGTTAGTAGGTTTATATACACTGATGGTTATTAGAGGATGTATGAATTGTTGGTATTATTTTCACAGTGATTTCCAATGTTGTCTGAGTTGCTCCATGATTGTGAGTTTAAGTAACCATACCAGTAAGTATTACAGTCTATGTTGTCTCACTGGTGGCACTTGGTATATGTGGATCTTTCATCCTAACAGCGTATGTGGCTATGCACGTACAGTTATATATATGTATGTATATATATATATATATATATATATGTTTAATTCATTTTTGCAGAATCCCGTTTGAAGTAAGCCTGACTAACCGTACAGCATATTTACTGTCTGAACATGGCATATTGATTTTCTGAGTAAGTGTATGTTGTTACTGACACCCCCATATATAACAGCTGTTGCACATTTCTGAGATATCTATACCTCACATTGGTGTTAATTGATTAGTATCTGGAGCTGGTGTACACACCTGGCAAGTATTGACAGAGGCGTGGTATTGTATTTGAAACACATTGGGTGTTAAGAGTTTTTTGCATTTAAATGCTGTCTGAGTGTGGTAGTCCATTCATGTTTTTTGTTTTCTGTGTTTGTTCCTTTAAGTGTGTAGTTATTTTACTTTATGCTTTGTTCTTTTGTAGTAATCAATATATGATGCTTTCAAAATATTGTATGTAAATCGAAGCTTGTCTTGAGAAAGATCCTAGAATGAGGATCGAAACGTCGACCTAAAGAGCCGAATATTGACTGAAATAAAGCTGTTGTGAACAAATTGAAGTTGCTGACTGTTTGAACTCGACGAGTGCACCTCCACATTGTTGGATTCTTGTTTATATATATATATATATATATATATATATTTTTTTTTTTTTGTTACCGATACTGCGCTCTTAACTAATCTTAGTACAGTTTTATGACAGAATAGATGAGTTTAGGTTCAGCTGCTAGATACCCTGAAGATGGTCCTCTGCCAGATTTGGATCCTAGGAAAATAGAGATCTAACAGAAGTATCTACAGGGGCGCCTATAGTAAATATATCTTTTACTACACCGATTAATCTTAATATAAACAATTTTTTAGTACAACCAAATGACCGTTCATTAAATTTATTTAGAACATATATCTTAAAAACATTAAAACTTTAAAATTGCCAGACCAAAATATTCATTAACACATTGTTTTTCTTAGTTGTCAGTGTGCTTTATCAGGGCCGAAGGTTTATGTTAACTTCAGATATAACAACTTTCATATCAACCAACGTGTTTCATCAATATTGACTTCATCAGGGGTGTTTCTCTTTAGTTCAGACGGTTTTTGCTGGTTATCTCAGATGGATGGAAATGGTTTTGTTGAACCCAAAAATGATCAGATAAGTTGCTCCTATTTAGAGCAACTTAAATCACCTTTACTGTTTTGGTGCAAATGTATCCCTTAGTGTAATTTTCAAAGGACTCCATTTGGAAAAATTAATATAACTGGGTGCATTCTTCATGCCAATCTGTGCTGTGAGTTTGGTTAAAGTGAAGACCTTGTATTAGAGGTCTCTCTCCTGTTCCTTCTACTTCAGCAGTCCTTTATGCTCCTATAAATAGATTAATCGGTGTGGTAAAATATATACTTACTATAGGCGCCCCTGTAGATACTTTGGTTTTATATATATATATATATATATATATATATGTAGTAGTGTAATTCAAGGATTAATGCTTAGTTTAAGGAAATAACAATTGCCATAGACTGTACTAAGAAAATGTGGTTAACATTCTGAGTTGGAAAAAATGCTCTAGGCCTCTATCTACAGAAAGATGTGTTTCACTGCTAATACACTATTTTGGAAGAAAAATAAAGATATACAGTGGAGCAAAAAAGTATTTGGACAGCCACCGATTGTGCAAGTTGACCTACTTAAAAAGATGAGAAAGGTCTGTAATTTCCATCATAGGTACACTTCAACTGTGAGAGACAGAATCTGAAAAAAAAATCCTGGAAATCACATTGCATGATTTTTAAACAATTTACTGTATATTCTTGTGGAAAATAAATATTTGGACACCTACCAAGTAGCAATATTTCAGGCTGTCACAGAGCTGTTTCTTCTTCTTTAAGAAGCTCTTCTATCCTCCACTCATTACCTGTATTAATGGCACCTGTTTGAACTGGTTATATATATATATAAAAGACACCTGTCCACACCCTCAAACAGTCAGACTGCTACCTCTCTACCATGTCCAAGACCAGAGAGCTGTCTAAGGACACCAGGGACAAAATTGTAGAGCTGCACAAGGCTGGGATGAGCTACTCGACAATAGGCAAGCAGCTTGGTGAGAAGAGATCAACTGTTGGCGCAATTATTGAAAAATTGAAGAAATACAAAATCACTGACAATCTCCCTCGACCTGGGGCTCCATGCAAGATCTCACCTCGTGGGGTATCGATTATCTTGAGAACGGTGAGGAATCAGCCCAGAACTACACAAGGGAACCTGGTCAATGACCTCAAGAGAGCTGGGATCACAGTCACAAAGGTTACCATTAGTAACACACTACATCGTCATGGATTGAAATCCTGCAGCGCCCGAAAGGTCCCCCTGCTTAAGCCAGCACATGTCCAGGCCCGTCTAAAGTTTGCCAGTGACCATCTGGATGATCCATAGGAGGATTGGGAGAATGTAATGTGGTCAGATGAGAGCAAAATCAAACTTCTTGGTATAAAATCCACTCACTGTGTTTGGAGGGAGAAGAATGATGAATGGCATTCCAAGAACACTATACCCACTGTGAAGTACGGGGGTGGAAACATCATGTTTTGGGGCTGCTATTCTGCAAAGGGGACAGGGCGACTGATCCGTGTTAAGGAGAGGATGAATGGGACCATGTTTCATGAGATTTTGGGCAAAAACCTCCTTCCCTCAGTAAGAGCACTGAAAATGGAACGTGGCTGGGTCTTCCAGCATGACAATGACCCCAAACACACTGCTCAGGCAACTAAAGAATGGCTCCATAAGAAGCATTTCAAGGTCCTGGAGTGGCCTAGCCAGTCTCCAGACCTCAACCCAATAGAACATCTGTGGAGGGAGATAAAAGTCCGTGTTGCACGGCGACAGCCCCAAAACATGACAGATCTAGAGAAGATCTGCATGGAAGAGTGGGCCAAAATACCTGCTACAGTGTTTGCAAACCTGGTCAAGAACTACAGGAAATGTTTGACCTCTGTAATTGCCAACCGAGGTTATATTACAAAGTAGAGTGTTAAACTTTTTGATTGTCCAAATATTTATTTTCCGCAAGAATATACAAATAAATTGTTTAAAAATCATACAACGTGATTTCCTGTTTTTTTTCCCCTCCGGATTCTGTCTCTCACAGTTGAAGTGTATCTATGATGGAAATTACAGACCTCTCTCATCTTTTTAAGTAGGTCAACTTGCACAATCGGTGGCTGTCCAAATACTTTTTTGCCCCACTGTATGTTAATAAATCATTACAATACGGGACCTAATTTACTGTGGTTCATTCACATATTCGTCTTAAATAATCTTGTATAATTATTTTAGAAAATCATTAGCATCAAAGGCATTCAATGTCATTAAAGTATGATTTCTCCCTTGATACGTCAGAGGGAAATTATTATTTTCTGAAGTAACCAGGAATATAGTATGTGCAGTTTAGCTGGAAAGGAAGAGATACAGCTATTGTTCAAGATGTCTGAGCCTGGATGGTAAAGTTCCATAAGAAACCTGGTTATACAGTAAGCAGCTTTCCAAACTGCACAGCTGTGTTTGTCTTTTTAAATTACATACTTTCTGTAGACAAAGCAAGCGCTTTTCCCATAGGCTGTATTGTGTATGTTAAAGAAATAATATTTTATAAAGGGCATACTAATGTCCAAAATTATATATATATATATATATATATTTATTTTTTTAAGCAGACCCTGCCTTTGCACAAATAAGTTTTTCTATGTGTCCTCTACATTGATAGGTTGTGGTAATTTAAAAGTAGAACTGTACAGCTCATTCTATAGGAAATGAATCCATATAAATAACTAAATCCTTAACAAGATTTTCAGGTTCAGACAAATGAGTAATATAGGGATTTACCTTTGGAACTCCTTTGTCTGAACCAGAGAAGTTCCAGAAACAAATAAAAAAAAAAAAGGGTGAAATGTGCAGGGTTCTTTTTTTAATCAAATTTGGTTTTCATTGAGGAGATTTATTGGAAGAACAACCAAGACATAAAATGGCTTGATCGTATTTTAAATGGGGCTGCAGAGGGTGTTAATGGCTCATTAAATAATTAAAACCTGCTTTTACAATGACATAATTCTATAAAATCAATCACCCCTAAAAAAAATAGCACTTTACAAAAAATAAAAATAACTGCTCACCTGACGCTATGCTGTTGGTTTTTACTGTAATTCTGGAAAATCCTCAGATGACACAAAACTCCCTCAACCTTAAAACACAATACTTTAAGTTTTAAATGTCCTGGGCACTTTGGTCACATGTGAGAGACTGATCTTACTGTACAGTATGTAGATAGGACTCTTATAATCTAATGTGTGGTGCTGTTATTCCTCTGGTATATGACTCTAACACACACACACACACACACACACACACATAGACTTTATGCCTATAGAAGCACTGCTTAAAGCCTACTTACTGTATACTCTGAATTAGTGAAATATAGAAATATTCACCTCCTCCATGTTGTCTTCGTCTATGCATTTTAAGTATGAAAAATGTTTTACATATATATTTTTCTTTCTGTTACTTGAGACAGTGATGCTAAAATCAAGGTTGCCTTCTGTATATTTAGAAATAGACTTAAAAAAATGTTTAATAGATAACATTTTGTCAAAGGAAGAAAATTAAATACCAGTTTATGTAACCATATAGTAGAAACAGGACTGAATTCAAACATAATAGTAGATGAGTCCAGGTTTGACCTTCATTTTCAGAGGACTATTATCACTTACAATTTCAAATAAGAAATATAATGATAAGAAGATGGCCTTTCTTCCTGGCCCCACTACTGATCATCTGTAAGCTTGAAATAAATTGTAAAGCCATTCTTCAGGTAGGTATAGGGTATTTACTAAAGTATCTTTAAAAATGTTTATATTTAACCTTAATAAGATAAAGATAATGGACTCAATGTTCCTGCCTCCCTATGCCAAGAATAATGTGATGTCCTTGTACTGAATAGATTTAGGCTAAGATTTTAATCTCTATAATAGCGTGAAAGTGGCATACAGGTTTTTGTAATGTAGACATAAGAATTCAGATCAAACACCGAATCAGACTTCACTTTAAAATTAAACCCCATTGACCCTGGTGAAAGCTGTATGTTAAGTTTTTGCAATAAATGTATAAAAGGACTAGGATGCTGTCAGCAAATACGGTCACTGAGATTGAATTAATACAATTAGCATTCAGATTATATCATTTAAGAACATAAGAGATTATAACATACAGTATATACAAAAAGGCAGCTTTGCAATGTGCTGTAGCCCAAAGTCTCTTGAATAAATAATTTCAGATTTCTTCAAGTACTTATTACTTGTTGGATATACTGCATGTGTTGTGCTAGTATAGTAGCTATAATTTATATTATTGGAAGCATTTTTTAATTAAAGCCCTGAAAACTTCATACTGTATGTACAATGCATTTAAACTATTAAAATTTTAACTTAAAGTCATTCTGGGATTTTACTGCAAGATTTCACTTTCAACAGGTATGCTTTCTGGGTTGCATCTGAAATCACTCCGTAACATTACATAGACAAAAATGCACTACACCGGAATCTAAGTAAAGCATATTTCACGTGATGATATTTCTCAGATTCTAGCTGTTATGTTCTAGAATGTGGCAGATATATGCAGAACCAGAGAGAGGGATGTGCAAGCAGTGATGTCACCCAGGGAATAGAGTACAAGGGACAGCACCGTTGCTCTCACATGTCCTCTTCATATGGCTAGCAGTGGCAGGACTAAACTGGGATAAAATAGGCCCTGGCATTTAAAGCACACAGGTCCACCTTGTGTCAGCATCCGGCTCCTGGTATGGATTCCTCCCTTTGTTATTCCTGGCTTATCCTACTTCCAAGTCTATGCTACTACAAATATAATTTATATCAGAATAATATACAAGTGTACATCATTCTCTGTATTAAAGTACACACAACAGAGCTCATCCTGCACACGACTCAAATATGTGCCATTGTCAGACATTGGTGTAGGTGACAAACAAAGAAAATTAAAGGCTTTTTCTCAATTGACTAAGCCCTAGCTTAGCAGTTGAAGAGGATTAGATAGTGTTCGCTGAAGGTATTTTTTAGGGGAGGGGTACTGAACAAAGAGGAGGACACATCTCTGAACATCAAAGCCAATAACTACACATTTCGGTACCCTGTGTACATAAAAAGCATTGCCCTCCATAACTGAAGTAGATGTGGTCTCCCTGGGAAGAGGTATGACCACACAATAGTTCCCCTAATTCAAATCATGACACACATTAGTACCCCTTATTCACATTAAAGCACACAGTAGTGCCCCTTAGTCATATTACACAGCAGTGTAGTGTCCCTTATTCATGCTATGCCCCACAGTAGTGCCACATATTCACACTACACTATACAGTAGATCCCTACACCATACAGTGGAGGCCAGTGTGGATGCTGGCCGGCTCAAGGGTGCTGCTGCTGATGCCGCTGGAAGGCTGCAAGGCTGGTCCGGGGCCGGAACAACACATGATATTAGGCATGCTGGGAGTTCCCTTGGCCGGGGGAATTGTGGGGAATCTCATGGCTGGAAGGCTGTTAGTGGCTCCCTCGGGACTAGCAGGAGTGCAGAAGCTATGTGCTACAGCTGTGGTTGGCCCAGGCAGGCTACAGCTGCAGGGAGTTGGAAGGGGCCAGAAAGTCTGGAGTCTGAGCAGCCTGAGCAGCAGGACACTGCCCATGAGAATGGTTGGAGATCCTGGAGTCCCTGGAGGGGATGCAAGTCCAGATGGAAACACAGACCACAGAGGGAAAGGAAGCAGAAGCATGGGAAGAGATCAGGTATCAGGATAAGACTCCATTTGTGCTCCTACAGACCTGCTCTTCCTAGCTTATTTATTGCTAATGTAAGATCCCTTCCTTATAAGCTGGATGAGATCCAAGCAAGATTGGGAAGCAAGTACTTAATTAAGACCTGTACTCTTATGATATTTACAGAAACTTGGCTGAATGACTATATATTGGATTCTGTAGTTCAGCTTGCAGACAGGTCATTATTTAGATAGGACAGAACCATGGAATCTGGTAAAGTGAGAGGAGATAGGCTGTATGTATTCGTCAAGAGCAACTGGTGTACAGATGCTAGTCTTGTTGAGGCTTTTTGCTCTGAAAATGTGGAATATGCAGTGGTTAAGTGCTATCCCTTTTACCTGCCAAGAGAATTATCGGTGGTTCTTTTAGTCGCTGTACGAATTTCATATTCTGCTCATGTGGAATCTGCATTGGATGTCTTACACACTGCCATAACTAAGTTTGAATCTAAATATGTCAATGGAGTCTTTTTAGTAGTTGTAGATTTTTATCAGGCAAGAATGAAGGACATTTTTCCAAAATTTTATCAACATGTTAACTAACCTGCCAGAGGGGAAAATGTGTTGGATCACGTTTATTGCAACAACAAGGACGCTTATATGACTTTCAGACATACAAACATTGGGGGTCATTCCGAGTTGTTCGCTCGTTGCCTATTTTCGCTATATTGCGATTAGACGCTTACTGCGCATGCGCAAGGTTCGCAGAGCGCATGCGCTTAGTTATTCTACACAAAAGTTAGGTATTTTACTCACGGCATAACAAGGAATTTTCATCGTTCTGGTGATCGTACTGTGATTGACTGGAAGTGGGTGTTTCTGGGCGGAAACTGGCCGTTTTCTGTGCGTGTGCGAAAAAACACTGGCGTTTCTGGGAAAAACGCAGGAGTGTCTTGGCGAACGCTGGGTGTGTTTGTGACATCAAACCAGGAATGAAACTGACTGAACTGATCGCAATGGCTGAGTAAGTCTGGAGCTACTCAGAAACTGCTAAGAATTTTCTATTCGCAATTCTGCTAATCTTTCGTTCGCAATTCTGCTAAGCTAAGATACACTCCCAGAGGGCGGCGGCTTAGCGTGTGCAATGCTGCTAAAAGCAGCTAGCGAGCGAACAACTCGGAATGAGGGCCATTGGTCACTCTGATCCTATTTTTGATTACAGCATATAAAACCCTAGTACAGTGGTTTAGTCCTACAAGTTTTACCATTAAAGTTTGGCCAGAGGGTGCTATGCTGAAACTTCAGGATATTCTGGAGTTTACTGAATGGGGGTTATTTATTTAAGAATCTCTGGGGAATGATATTGATGTAAAAATTGATACCCTTACCTCTATGGTACTAGGTTATGTAGGCTGCTCTACAGAGAGTATGATTATCAAATAGCATGTTCAAGCATTTGCTAACAACAAATCATGATTTTATGGCACAGTTTGAACTTTACTAACAGAGAGATACATTTAAATCTGGTGCTCAATATGTTTTTATACAGTAGTTGCTTGATCAAAACTAAAGTAGAGGCAAAAAGGGCTTTTTCTGTTAAGCTTGAAAGTATAAAAAGGATACAGATGCAATAAGTATGTGGAAAGGTATTCATGATATCTCTGATTATAATGTAATCAAGAGCCATTCTTATAAAGACATTGACAGCTCTTTAGGGGAGATGTTACATATATTTTAGTCCCGTTTTGACAGAGCGTCTGTTTCAATGGTAGATTGGGTGGAAAATTCTGAGAATGCCTCTGTTAGATGTTGTTTTGCCAGTTCCAAGTCAGGTAAGGTCCCCAGCTCAGATGGGATTCTGGAAAAAGTTATTAAGGAATGTTCTGAGCAGTTAGCTAGAATTTTTTCTGTGATGTTTAACCTTTCCCTTGCCAAATGCTGTGTGCCTAAATGTTTTAAATTAACCATTATTGTCTCTGTCCTTTAAAATGGCAAGGCCTGTGAACTAAATAATTATCGCCCAATTGCTCTAACATCACTTATAGGGGGTCATTCCGAGTTGATTGTAGCTGTGCTAAATTTAGCACAGCTACGATCATTCACACTGATATGTGGGGGGATGCCCAGCACAGGGCCGCCCCCCACAGAAGTGCAAAAGCATCACACAGCGGCGATGCCTTTGCACTTCAAGAGTAGCTCCCGACCAGCGCAGCTTTAGCGTGTTTGTCGGGAGCTACTCATCGCTCCCCGGCCTGCAGCGGCTGCATGTGACATCACACAGCCACTGCGGCCTGCCACCCATTTGGTCCTGCCACCCCTGCATTGGCCGGACCGCTCCCACAAAATGGCAGCAAAACGCCACCGTTCCTCCCCCTCAAATGCCTCCACTTTGCATTTTAGAAGCTTTAGTAAAATTAACCTCATATATGGAACAGGTATACATATTTATATTAAAATATGAGGATATTAACGTTTAATTATAGAACCAAATTTTGGATAGATTTGATTTTCCTTTATCTACTCAGTCTATCTTTTATTTATTCTGTAGAAGGCTACATGAAGAAGAAAATAACTCATCAGTCCCATCAGTACAGTATCTTTATTTATTTGGATATAGTTTCTTTTAAAGAATAAAAGTTATACAGTACCTAATATACTGTAGCTAGCAAACTCTAAATACCAATAACTAAGAGTGCTTTTTTACCTATTTGTGGGTCTGTAAACACACATTACAGGCAAAAATTGATTTAAAGGGAGTTTAAAGATAAAACAACATGTTGGTCTACTAAAGGTACTAACAAATTTCAAACTATATTTATCTATTACCAGTTTCTTACATAGCGCAGCAACTTCCATTGCACTTCACAATTGGAAATAACAATGATATAACAAACTTGGCGATAAACAGTCATAGAGGTAGGAAGGCCCTGCTCGCAAGCTTACAATCTATAGGGAAATAGGCATGTACACACAAAGAAAGGTGCTATCTATTGCATAGTTGTCTGCCAGATGGCAAAGGTTTTTCGTGGGCTGCATGATATGGTCATACAGCAATGATGAACCGGGTTCAAGAGGAAGGGAAAGTGAAGAATGAGAAGACATGTGAGGATATGTGTGGACTGTGCAGAGTGGATGCAATTTGATAGGAAGGTTTATGAAAGTTATGTGGGCGGTTCTGGAATTTGATATGCTTGCCTAAAGAAGTGAGTTTTCATGGAACGCTTGAAGGTTTGGAGACTAGAGGAGAGTCTTATTGTGCGTGGTACGACATTCCACATAGTGGGTGCAGCCTGATGAAAGTCCTGCAATCGTGAGTGGTAGCGAGTAATGAGTGTGGATGAGAGATGCAGGTCTTGTGAAGAGCGAAGAGTTCGGGTTAAGAGATATTTTGAGATGAGCAAAGTGATGTACGTTGGTGTAGTTTGGTTAATGGCCTTGTGTTTAAGTAAAAGTATTTTATATTGAATGCGGTAGAATACAGATAACCAATGGAGGGACTGACAGAGTGGATCTGCAGATGATGAATGTCTAGCGAGGAAGATTAGCCTCGCCACTGCATTCAGAATGAATTGTAGTGGTTAGAGTCTCATTTTGGGAAGACCAGTTAGGAGACTATTGCATTTAATCAATGCAGGAGATAATAAGAGCGTGGATTCGAGTTTTAGCAGTGTCTTGTGTAAGGTATGGTCGTATTTTGGATACGTTTTTTAGATGCATGTAACATGATATTGAGACAGACTGAATATGGGGAATAAAGGACATATCACAGTCAAGTATGACACCTAGGCAGCGAGCTTGTGGGGTAGGGTAGATAGTCGAGTTTTCAACAGTGATAGAGATATCAGGTTGGTACCTACTATTGACAAGTGGAAATATAAACTATATACTGTAAAGTAAAACTTTAGGAGCTTTTTCGAAGCTATACTGAAAATATTCTGTAATACAGTGATCATACCCACTGATGTTTATTGTCTGTGTTTTATAGCTATTAAAATAGATAGGACTGTGTCTGACACAATGTTTGTAGTGCTACCATAACAAATATTACTGTAATGTTGGTGTAGAAATCAATTTACATTCATGTTGCTACATCAGCTTATATTTACCATGAGCTTCAAATGCTAATGAAAACCATTTTGAAATTGGCCATAGCCAATAATGGAACAATATGCTCATTTGCCTACCTAGCGAATGTAAATACCAATTCAACATCTTAGATGTCTCAAGATATGGGAACTTATTTCACCAATTTCTGTCTAATATTAAATGAAAAAAAATAAGTTCTATTTTAAACTTGTAGACCAGTTAAAAAAAAAGAGAGATAGATGGTAAAAACTGTATAAAATTGATCAAAATACATTAATGCTCTTCGATATATTCAAAATTTTTCTAGAAAGTATATTTTTGCATCTTTATACCTCTCTTACAAATTGTGGACCCACGAACAACATGGGCAGGGATAAGTATAATATTGAAATCTGTTTAGCAAAATATACGATTCAGTGGCAGACGTTGAGCTTCAGTATTCCTAGTCCTACCACAATTACAGTACATAGCAGAATTACTGTAATTTACCATAATTGTCCCAATTCTATTCATAGACCATACATTTCACAAAATGCAAATGTCCAATACAATGCGAAAAGCTATCTAACAGAACATAAACAGAAATGTGGAAGTTGAAGTTTATATTACTATTCTGTCTCTCGGTATAAGCACTGGTTAGGAATTTTCCCCAATTTTTTTTAAGTTTTCAAAATGTTTTCTTAACTTTAAATTTGATTAAGAAATAATTACAGGGATTTATGGGAACTGTTGTTGGAATGATTAAAAATTCAGATTACTAGAAAATTGTGCAAAGAATATAAAAAATGGCACATAGGGGGGATGTAATCACACTATGGAGAAAGATAAATTACCAATTAGCTTCTAACCTTCATTTTATATGCTGTGTTTGAAAATGACAGTAGAAGCTGATTGGTTGGTTTATCTCTTCACTTCATGTCTCTCCAAGGTTCAATACATCTCACCCATAGTACTAAATAAAATAAAAAATCTATTTCATTGTCACATACTATATGAGCACGTTAGAGAACTTCAGTCATGACACATTAGGAAAGCTTATACATGCCTATTAGACAATTAGCATACAGCCAAGGTACAGTCTGCTCATGTTTATAAATGCTGAGAGGTCACAGTAACTAATAGTAGTAATGCACTCTGCCAAAATTATGGCATTTTTAGTTATTCTACATTTAAATTGAACATACATCAGCTTTTATGGTAATCAGGATGAACACAAAAAATAATCAGATGGGTAATTAGCTTATGTATGCCTTCATTAGTTTCTTTTGATTCATTATTTCAGGCTGTACATCAAATGGCTAAATACAGTATGTCCACTTTGATCATCCACAATTTTGGGTGTTTAGTGGTCACGGTAGTGCTGAGCATCTTCTTTGCATTCTTTTGCCACGAAAATGTGTCTTTTCACAAAGTAAAGCAATAGGATGCATAAGTAGATCCTGCTGATTAAAATTATATGCAGTATGCATGTATTCTGTGAGTGACTGCGACTGTATTTGCATACAAAATTGTTGGAAAACAATGTAACGTTGCATTTCGGATGCAGATACTGCCGCTATTATATACAGAATATAGGCAAGCTGCATATAATTTTAATGAACAGGATCTTCTTGTGTGTCCTTTTGCATTACTTTGTGACTAAGATGCATTTTTCATGGGAAAAAATGCAGAGAGGCCACACAGTGTTACGGAGCCTTAGGGCTCTTTAACTTGGCTGCTGGAAGGATGTAATAGGACATATCTGTATATTTTGTCTCAACACAGATGTGTATTAACCAACCTGTACAAATGATATCACATAGCACCTGCTAAATAGTATTTCACAGTTGGTGGTGCTCCCTGGAATCGAAAAAAATGTACTCAAAACAAAAAATAGTGCAGTAGTGATTCACTTTTAGAAGTGATTTACTTTTTAGTAGCCTGGGCTAATTTTTGTTTTGAGTAAGTTATACAGCATGTAAGAATTGCATATACAGTAGAACAAACAAATAGCTCACCTCATTGACCATAGTAGAGTAACTCTGCTGTAGAAAATAGGGGGAATTATCATTTCTGTCTCTCACCACTACTCGTACTACATGGGTAATGACGCTGCCAACTTTTAAATTTGTGCATTGTATTTTGACACCGAAGGTCTGGATGGACATTGGTGGCTGTAAATAGTAAAAAAAATATTGTAGTTTGAGCAGAAAAAATATAACATTGTATGAAAAAGGCTTGTCAACTATATATAAATCAAATATGAAATGACAGTATAATTTGCAATATTTTACCTTTATTTACAGCAATGAACTGTATACACAGATTATTAGTGGGCATTTCAGTTTCCGGATTGCCCACTAGCATAGTTGGCAACATTTAAAAATAGCTTTCGGGGAGAAAGGAACACTTTGCTCCAAAGGAGGGGCATCCAAGCAGTATTTGGAAACATTTGTAATCCATGTAATGTCACATTTATGAAGAATTACTATAACAACCTTTTTTGCATGGTATAATTAATTATTCTCTTGGCTTTTTTTGAAATATTAATTAATAGAACATGAGGGGAAAAAAAGAGTAATTTGCACAAAATGAGCAACTGTAATGAGCAATCATATAATATTAAAAAAAAAACAAGGACATTGCACTGTACTTATACATTTAGCTATAAGTGAAATTTTTAGACACAGAGAACACACTGTATGCTCTTTAAATTAAATAGACATTGTGGTCCCTATTTATTGATCTGTAGCACTAGCACAGGTTTTCTATTGCCAGTATTTAAAAAAACAGTTATAGCTGCAATTTATAAAAAATAAACATTGTTGAAGCAGCTGAGAAAGTGGATCTATACAGATATGGCGAAGCCCTGTTTCTGATGAAATCACCAATATCACCACTTCATAAATAGAACTCTTCTATATATATATATATATATATATATATAGTAAAAAAGAGGAGAAGAACAAGCGCCTATGGTGCAGTAAGTTTTGTATGTGTTGGACAACACTGAAAATGATGTATATAAATGCGTACCAGAGATTTTCTTTAAACCACGTCAAAATAGATAGATGTCAGTCAGGATATTTCTTGCTATCAACACCATAGGGAAGGAGCGCAGCAGTTCCCCCGCACAGCTGACAGGAGACACAAGGGGCCGCATCCACATCCCCTTGTGTCTCTATCTATTTTGACGTGGTTTAAAGAAAATCTCTGGTACGCATTTATATACATCATTTTCAGTGTTGTCCAACACATACAAAACTTACTGCACCATAGGCGCTTGTTCTTCTCCTCTTTTTTACTACAGAATCCATGCCATACACCTCTGGTATACTGAGGAACTGAGCTGCCGCCCTGAAGAGCGGAAGGTGCTTAATATAACTTATTCAAAGCCCACGTGACTTTGCTAGGACTTATATAAAACCTATGAAACTTTGCTACTAGCCACTTTGCGGCTATTATACCACCGACTCTACATACACGGATACACGGAAAAAGTTTTTTACCGTGCGGTCGAATCCAGAAGAAGCGCACCAGTCTACACACATCTTCTTTTTATATATATATATATATATATATATATATAACAATTCTGCAATAATCATGTATATAGTACAATAAAAATATAAATGCATAGTGGATTCAATAGTTCATAATTAGTCCATAACAAAGCATTATTGTGATAGATATAATTCTGTTGTGCATTTGAATAGTGGATTTGAAAACTGAACTGGTTACGAATAAAACAACATACAATTCACAAATAAAGCAACTGTGGCTCTGGTAAATATTGCCCACTAAATGCTTTTTCATGCAATGGATGTAGCAGGTACTGGGACTGATGCATGTGCATATATTGCGGTGAGTCTGCGCAAACCCCCAGCTTCTGTGGACTGCACCGACTGCAGCCCATATGTAAAATCCGCCACTGCATATGCTTTCTCGACAATATTGCTGTCAATACCATTATGTTGACACATTGGTAATGTTATATAAAGCATTGTGACTGTGTCAGCATTATAACTTAAAACATGACTGTAAAGCATCATGTTTAATGTTGTATTTCAAGCACAGTTAAAATAATGCAAACAACATTACAACTGTGTCAACTCTCTACCATAGACATAATGCTGGGGAGATTTTAATTATAGACAACATTATTGTTTACCAAATGAGTACATCCCATGTTGTCTTAGGAATTCTTATGTTCAAATATATAAATCATCCCTTCAAAGTCTCTCTGGTATAATTTCTAGACCATTCTCTTAATTAAGTTACTCCATTTCTCCCCATGCAGTTCATAAGTGGCGAGTTCCAGGCTTTCACTTGTGAATGGGATATATCACATGTCACCAAATGTCCTCGCTGTGCATAGTCCAATGGACTAGCAGAAAGAGTAGTACATTCTGCATAGCACATGTTCGAAAAATGTTATCAAGATGGTTCTGGAATGTTTACGGCTCTCAATGAGAAAAATCCTCTGAATGATGGACTTCCATCACCTGCTCAACACCTACTATTGAGGTGCACCCCCACCATCATTCCCACCAATAAGTTCAAACTTAGACCACAAGTTGAGAACAACATTCAAAAAGCTCTGCAGAACTCCAGGTTGTGGTTCAAACCCAACCATGATAAACATTCCATTACTTAAGACTATTGTCTCAAGGACTGACCATCCGCATTCAGATTCCTGTCAGATTTAGCAGAGTTGGGACTATGCAGGGATCTTCCTACAGGCCCAACAGCTATGTGGTGAAATCAGATTGTGCCTTGTATGAGTGCAACAGGTGCCATCTCCTAGGGGGGTGTGAGCCAACACTTGTCTTACACACAGATACCCGGTTATTGTTTCTTCATGTTTGAAAAGGGGGATGTAGATGTACTGTATAATGTTGTTTTAATGTGGATGATGGAAGTTGCCTCACTGCCATTCACTTGTTATTCAGGAAGTGCCTCTGCAGTCATTGTTCAGCATGACTGCAGCTAGTAAAGTCTCAGTTCTGTACAGTAGCTCTCCAGAGTCCGGTGGTAATTTGCACAGAGACCACTTTACAGCCACATCTTTTTGAGAACTATCTTGATATGTTGCATGTAAAATATATGCCAGATTATAATAAACAATAAAGATTTTATTTTGTCTCCTCGTTAAAATAAAGTTTTCAATAGTAGGAAATACTAATGTGTGTAAAAGTTTCATAAATCAAATAATTGTGTATTAAATAGTTTTAGTGTTGTCACACAGATTTATCGTAAATCTGTCAGTGGACGTTCTACAAAGAAAATTAGTGACAGATTTGGGAATACATATGCCAAGCTCAGGGCCAACTCATCAAATCAAAAGCTGCATGTCAAGCAAAAATGGGATTTTTTTTCCAACTTTATACTAATAGAAAAATAGCTTCAAGTATAATTTAAAAGATATTGCAAAACGCTTTTAAAGAAAAAATTACACATTCAAAACTAAGGGGCAAATGCAGGGTTGCACTAATTCCTGCTATAAAAATATTGGCAATGGGGGCGTGGCCTGGCGGTCAAGCTGCACAGATGTGCTGGCACAGAGCTCCTGCAACAGTTCTTGTATATATGTTAATTTCTGCCCCTCTGGCCCATATCTTGTCCCCATAAATTGTGACCTACGTCCCTACACCTGGTGGGTCTGAGCTACGGAGCCGGGGGCCGGGTTCTACCCGTCCCTGTGGGTTGTGGCCTACCTGCCTATAGCATGCCGGGTCCTCATTTTCTGCCTCCCTGCCATGGATCATAGAGACCTCCGTCTGACAGCCTCCCAGCTGACTTTTGAGTGCCATCCCGGATGACGGTGCCCTCCCTGGAAGCCCTCCCCAGAAGCCCTCCCCATGAAGACTTGCTGCCTTGAGTGGGCACTCTTGGAGACCGTTGCTGTGGTGACCTACCCGTGGTTGCCGAGGGCGGAGACCGCTGTGTCAGGCTGGATGGGAGATCACTGCCACGGCTTGGAGTCCCTCGCTTGTGGAGCCGTGCTGCCTGGCCACTTTGGCGAAGAGCCCCCGGCGATCGCTGCTGTAGCACACTTCCTCCTGTGGCCGCGGGCAGTGGCCACCCTCTCCAGCATGGGAACCTGCCACCGGGACTTCGAAACCCTCTCTGATCCTGCTACTGCGCTGCCTGGTCGCACGGCCAGAGGACCGCTGGTGGTTGCTGCTGCGGCAGCTGTCCTCACTGGCCTAGGGGGATGCAGATGCTGAGGCTTGGAGTCCCGCTGACTTGTATAGTGTGTCGTCGCTGCTGCCACCTGTCTCTGCTGCTCCCCTCTATACCAGACACTGACACTGGCTGCCTGACAGCTCTGCAGGATGGGTGAGTGCTTGTTCTCGGTTTCCTCAATTCCACCTTTCCGAGCAGCTACCCTAATGGTCCCACCACCATTGTAATATATAAATTACCCCATTTACATATGTATATTGGCATACCTCTCTCACATTAGTGTTAAGAGGACTGTTGCCAACACCTTCTATCTTCTACTGCATTACCACCTTATGGGGCCTGCTACCTCTCCAGACTTTATCCCGGACACTAGGACCACAGTGCCTTCAAGTTTGGCATATCACAGCTTAATTTTGACCTGCAATTGATAGTGCATGGCTGGCACCGTCAGACCATTCTCGTTATCGCAGGGTTGCAGCCACTTTGAGTTTGCTACCACAACACTGCAACAATATTGTGCTGCGGACCCACGGCCGCTCCTCTTCTCCACCTGTGCCATATCTACATTGTATCAGGCACTGTGCCCACACATTACACCGGACACAAGTTTGTATTTTTCCATGCATGCCAAACTCTCTGGTACTGATGACGATCTTCTGCCAGAGGATTCCCCCAGTGGAGACGCACTCACCCTGCCCGGCACATACCGTTCCCCTCCATATATTGCCTCCTGTAATCTGATGCTTAGCTTATCTCTGAGGGACACATCCCGGGCTTCTCTTTATCAACAAGTAAGTTTCTCTCTGCAATTATTCAACATCTCTCCCACCATCAGCAAACCTTAATCTAAAAACAAGAACCGGTCTCAAGCGGATATTACACACCACTTTAATAAGCAAGGTAAACCTGCCCCTTCCGACTCCCATCCGACCTCTCCTGGCTCACCTACTGGCTCTGACATGGACCAAGATGAAGTTCCGGCCACCAAGAAAGATATCTCCAACCTCAAGGCTCTTCTTGTATCTCTTAACACCTCGCTCACGGCTGAACTCCACAAAGTGGCGGGGGAACTGAAGCAAGATATTTCTGTTTTGGACAAGCGCACCACAGCGCTAGAATCCACCTCCTCCCAATACTCCTCCTTTCGAACAGACACATATAAAGACTTGGAATACCTCAGCCACGAACTCAAATTTCTGAAGGAGAAAAATTAGGACCTTGAAAATAGGAAATCCGCAACAACATCCGCTTCCGGTATATTCCAGAGTCTATGGCACCGGCGGACCTCTTCTCATACCTCACTCATTTTTTTACCTCCCTGGTTTACTATCCTCTCTGGACTTGGGCATAGAACGCGCGCATCGCACCTTACGTCCCAAGCCTTAGGACTCTGAACCTCCTCGAGATGTCGTTATCCGCTTCCTGTCCTTTTGCGTCAAAGAGCAAATTCGGTCGGTCAGCCGTAACTCCCCCCCAATACTCTTTGAAGGAACGAATCTTCAGATATTCCAGGACCTAGCACCCATTACGATTGCCAAAACGCAGAGATCTTCGAGAGATCACATTAACTTTTTGTGACCATGGCTATAAATATCATTGGGGTTTCCCTTTCCACCTTCTGGTGGACATCAATGGTCATCAGCACATTATCCGCACCCATGATGAAGGTAAAGGACTATTCCAGCAGCTGGATCTCTGCCCTGCCTCCTCTTCAACTGCAACAAATGATGGTGCAACCACCGAATTGGTCCTCGCATTACCGCTATTAATCTATCCCTGCCCTTCCCCAGAGGATAGCCCTCTGGAGACTACATTGATTGAGTTCCCCTTTACCTCGGTTCCATAGCATTGTTGTACCATAGGAAGTTTGAGATGCTATATCGTAAATAATTCTGTTGTATTTGCAGTTTATTGTTTTCATATTCTATTATATCTGTACTTACTGTTTGATGTTGTAACACTCGGCTCGGGATGCATTTTCTCGGCCTGCTTTCTCCCCCTCTGCCAGACTGCGCCTCTCCTTTTATTCTGGTGAGATCAAATAGAGTCTTCTGGTAGACTTTTTACTTAGTGCCCCCTACTGAGGTTGACTTTATTTTCTCTCGCTGCCCACCCAGGGCACCCCCTTGTTTTGCCTGGGTGCTTTAATTGTGTTGCCAATCTCCTCCTAGGGAGGTCTATATCCACATTTTGTTTATTATTTTACTTTTTTCTTTCTATTTTTTCTCTCTTTTCTCCTCCTCCTTTTGTACGTCTACTCCATCCCCCCACCCCTCACCCACTATGTCACTGTGTGTTTTGACGCTGAACATTAGGGTCTCAACACTCCTCAAAAATGCTCCATGCTGTTCTCAAGTGCCGGCTCTCATTCTGCCAACATCCTTTTTTTACAGGAGACTCACCTAAAACATGGAGACCATCCCTCGTTGTCTTCCAAACAGTTCCTAACAGTTTTCTTTTCTAATAATCAGTCAAAGCGCTGCAGAGTGGGGATTATGATACGTAATTCTGTTCCCTTTGTATTGACCAACTCTCTTCGAGGTGATAATGGGCGTTTCCTTATCCTTAAAGGTCAGCTTGGCGGTAACGACATTACACTAGCCTCCGTATATGCCCCAAACACAGGCCAATCTGCATTTTTCCATAATTTTTCCTAGAACTCCACAATTTTAACCATGGTAAGGTAATACTGGGAGGTGACTTCAATTCTATTGTCTCCCACACCCTTGACTACTCAAGTAATACCCATCTTCCCTCTAGCCCTGCTAGCTCCAAGACCTTGGGGAGGCAAATGGCCGAGGCTGGCCGAAACTTGGAGAGTTCTCTATCCCTCAGTCAGGGACTATACTTATTATTCCCATCCTCACGATTTCTACTCGAGAATTGACATGCTCCTTTGTTGTGCGTCTTTGACTGCCTCCCTTATTGACTCGACCATCCACCCTGTTATCTGGTCCGACCACTGTTGTAGCGATTCGTTTAGATCTCATTTCACCCCACATGGGTAGGCATTTCTGGAGACTTAACTAAACACTCCTGAAACTCCCAGACTTCCAGGCCTCATTACCAAGGCTGAGAAACCGGTCAAAAAAAATGCTTGCCACATTGTCATTTCTATCATAAAGAGTCTGATCAACTACATTGTGGAACTAAAAAAGACTGGTGCAATGTTGTCTCTAATTGGACAGTCTTATTAATATAGACTTTTTATTATTTTTATTTTTTCATTTTTTACTCATTTTAATAACCTCCTGGTTATATATTCACAGCTGTTCAGTTATTATTGGATAAATTGAAATCAGTTATTAATGCATGTGACCTTTTTAATTGCTTAATACATGTTTATTGTTGGGGGGGATACTGCAATTAATAATTGTGGTATGTCAATACATATGTGATCTATTGAATAAATAAAATAATTACACCTTTTTCTTTATGAATAGCGCTTCTTTAAACATCCCCCTTTTCTTCTGGTTATATATTCACAGCTGTTCAGTTATTATTGGATAATAATAGCTGTTCAGTTATTATTGGATAAATTGAAATCAGTTATTAATGCATGTGACTTTTTTAATTGCTTAATACATGTTTATTGCTGGGGGGGATACTGCGATTAATATTTGTGGTATGTCAATACGTATGTGATCTATTGAATAAATCTAATAATTACACCTTTTTCTTTATGGATGGCGCTTCTTTAAACATCCCCCTTTTCTTCTTGTATAATATTGAGAATTAGCAAACTCAATTTAGTAGCTGCAGTCCGGGGAACAGGTGTAATTCATTGACAAATACCTATAGACAATTGTGTAGTAGTTTTTTCAAGTGTCTCCAAGTCATTTCTCTAGTGCCCACACTCTCTTCCATTTTTTAATACTCGTAGAACCATTGATCTGATCCAACATATTAATAGCTTGAAGCTGCCTTCTGTGATCCTTGCGATGGATGCTGAAAAGGCATTTGACAGAGTCTCCTGGCCATTCTTGTTCCGTACCCTTGAAGCTTTCGGCTTTGGTGGCCGTTTCCTTCACGCCACCTGCACCCTATATCACAACCCTTCCTCGGTGGTCACGTCCAATGGTATTTGCTCTGCACACTTTAAATTAAGTAATGGCACAAGGCAGGGATGCCCCATCTCACCTTTACTCTTCGCGCTCTGTAGTGAGCCGTTAGCTGCTCGAATTAGAGCCAACAATGCCATTTCCGGAGTCTCCTTGGGTAAACAACAATCTAAAATATTGTTATTTGCAGACGACGTTCTATTTACCTTGACTGACCCCGCGGTGTCCCTTACCTCTGTACTAAGTGAACTGGACAGATTCGGCACCCTGTCAGGTTACAAAATCAATGAAGGGAAATCCGAGGCGCTGTCCCTTCACATCCCATGCCAAACACAACTGAACCTGGAGACCACATTTAATTTTCAATGGCGACCCACTCAGATTCGTTACCTCGGTACCTCTGTCACCAAACAATACTCCCATTTATACCAAGCCAACTATGCCCCCCTCCTCAGACGGCTCCAACATGACATATCAACATGGAAATCATTATACATATCCTGGATTGGCCAGCTCAATGCTCTAAAAATGAATGTCCTTCCCAAATTGTTATACCTATTCCAAACGCTCCTGATTAGGGTTCCGGCACATGTACTACAATCCTTACAAGACTTGTTTGGAAAGTTAATTTGGGCGGATAAAAAAATCAGATTAAGTTATTTGGTATTGTCCAAACCCACAGAGAGTGGCGGTCTAGGCCTCCCCCTACTGCAAAACTATTAATACGCTACACAACTAAGCCACATTATCTCCTGGCACTCCACCCTGGACTTAAAAAGTGGGTCGACATTGAGAATGTGCTGTCTCCAGACCTCAGCTTGGACTCTCTCCCATGGCTGCCCCGTACTTACAGGCCAGCCTCTGCCTATGCCAATCCCTCTATCCACTTCACCCTGACGACATGGGACACGATTAACAAACGCTTTTCTCTCACGACTTATCCCTCTCCTTTAATGCCTCTTTGGAGACACCCCATGTTCCCAACAGGGTTTTCTGACAAATGGACTGCCCCCTGACAGCAAGCCGGAATCACCCGTTTTATGCACATTATTGGCCAATCAGCTCCATCTACTGTCGCAGATTTTCAAGAACGCTATAACCTCCCTGCCACACTCCATAACTCTTACTTGCAGATTCATCATTTTGTCCACACTCATTGCCATTCTAGACCCTTTCGCCAACCTTCCCTTTTTGAAAGCCAATGCCTATATTTGGTTGGTTGTAGTGGTGCCATTTCTGTGCTATACCACTCTATTCTAGCCCCCGAACTCCCACATAAAGAATCTTTTGAAACAGCCTGGGAATTTAATCTTGGCATACAACTTGAAGACAAGGAATGGTCTCGAATCCGGCATCGGATCGCTAAAGCCTCGATTAGTGTCAGCATCATGGAAATGGGCTACAAGGTATACACCCATTGGTACTTGTCCCAGATAAACTTCATTGCATATACCCACACTCCTCAGCCCAATGCTGGCATGGCTGCAGCATGGTAGACACCTTCTTTCATATCTGGTGGGAATGCCTGGTGGTCCAACAGTTCCGGAGCGAGGCCAAATCCCTTATGGCAATGGTTACCTCCTGTTCTGTACCTATGGATCCTTCGATACTCCTTCTCCATAGGCCCCTTTGTTTGGTGTCAAAGACAGAAAACAAACTGATCTTTCATATCTCCAATGCTTCTACCCTCCTGATTGCCAAATCATGGAAGTCCCACATACCTCCAACCCAAAGCGCTTTAATTAACAGACTGCATTACATTTCCTCCATAGAATACATCTCCTCCCTCCTCAATAACACTGTGCCCAAATACCATCAGGTATGGGACTCTTGGTATACATTTCTCTCCTCTCCCCTGCCTGGTGTTCCTTCTTTACCCCCCCTTTCTCCTAGCTACACCCCCTCTCTTCTTCCTTCTTCTCTCTTCTCTCCACTCCTCCTCTCCCCTTCCTTACTGATCTACTCCCCCTCGGTATTACTTTTTTCTCTTTTATTTTAATCTTTTTTTCTTTCCTTCTAATATATTCGTTATAAACTTTTGTGCTTTTTTTTTTCCTTCTAACTACTACACTATATCACCAATGTGGCAAGACTTAATATATTTTTCTGTTACTTTTTAATGCCAAATTGCTCCATTATTCTATTTGCTGTTCCCTGTACCCAGACACACCCTGTACAAGTTGTACCTGTTGTATTATTGACTTTTTACTCAAGGCATGCATTGCTTTTTCTGTTAAAACAAAATAAAATAATTTTAATTAAAAAAAATAATGACAATGCATTCTAATACCAGTTGAGACATTTTCAAAATTCCGAAAATGTACAGAAACCTTGTTTGACGCTGACTCAAAGCTATAAATAGTCATTTTGGTGCACTGTGCCAGAAAGAGAATTGGTGCCTCCCTCACAACCTTATACTGCAAATAGGTAGAGCATGTTCAAAGGTACATTCCCCAAAAGGGAGGGTGGCTTCATGAGGAAGGGGCATGGCCACATAATAGTACCCCTATCTCAAATGATGCCATACAGTAGTGCCCCTTATTCACATTACACCACAGTAGTGTCCTTTATACATGTTAAATTACACAGTAGTAGTGCCCCTTACTTGATAGGCCACGCATTAGTAGTGCTTCTTACATATTATGCCACAGTAGTAGGGCCCCTTATCAGTTATGCCACACTATAGTAGTGCCTCTTAGACATAACGCAACACAGCAGTAGTGCCTTACATGTTTAGCCACACAGTAATAGTGCCCCTTACATATTAAGCCACACAATAGTAGTGCTCTTACAGGTTTAGCCACACAGTAGAAGAGCCCTTACATGTTTAGCCAAACAGTAGTGGTCCACTTACATGTTATGCCATACAGTAAAAGTTCCCCTTACGTGTTTAACCACACAGCAGTCTTGCCCATACACATTTAGCCACATAGTAGTGACCCATACACTTTTAACCACACAGTAGAAGTGCCCCTTACATGTTTATCACTTTAGTAGTGCCTCCTTCCTCTCCCTATATGAAGCATTCACCTGGTTAGTGTGTATCTCCACACAGACTGGAGACAGGGGAGGCCACAGCAGAGGTGCGTACTGAGGCAGGGTGAAGGAGTTGGGCACACTGCTACTAATATACATAGCAGCGGACACCTGACAAATAAACACTGCGGGAGTTAGATGGAGCATGAGTGCATCACTACTATCATACATAGCAGCAGGGGGGCACTTACAAATCATGGTGGTGGTGGTGGTCGGATCCTCCCACAGGGCATGTGTACTCAACCTCACCACCCTAGTTATGGCCCTGAATGCTCATAATTATAAAAAATAATAATAAAACAAATTACCTTCAGGCTATGTGTATAAGGTGTGTATGACAATATGCAGTCTGCGCTTAGAATTGGAATCTCACTATAACATGCAAATGTAACTTATGGTCCCAAGCATTTTGGATATGGGAGACTCAACCGGTAGCATCTCTGAACCTCTTGCATCTATGAATTCTCTATAAAAGTAGTAAGTATACAGTAAGTTCTGTAGAGTAAATAGAGAGAGTAGAGAGTAATTTCAGGGGCCAGGATATAGTAGATGCAACATAAGATTATGAAAATGTCACTCTAATTTGTGATTCAAACACCAAAGTGTTTATTTACTGTACATACATTTGAAATTTGCAACATTTCAGACAGCCAAGTGCATGGTGTTTGAATCCCAACTTTGGTGTTTTCCATATGTATGTTCATGTACAATATACAGTATATATACTAGATGTTCTACCTGTTTTTCACATGGAAATTTCTGATCTCCACGGTTGTAAATATAAATGTGTGTTAAAAATATGGTAAATCTATAGAGATGTAAATTTGAGATGGCTTAATGTAAGTAATTATTAATCCATGGTTCTTGTTGTTACCTGTGGAACACCCATAGCAGATACGGTAAAAAGTGAAAGTTTGTAGTTTATTACATTCTACACACTGGAGGTGCAATCCAAATTTTGATCCGATTTTCCATTTGGGCAATATCCTTAATGCAATGCAGGCCACGCATTGGTAATGACATAATTATGCCAATCCCCTGTACATCCCCTTAGGGGAGGTTTATTACAATACTAATTACTTAATTTTCATATTTTCTTTTTTACTTGAAGCCCGAGGTGTGTGTTTTCATCACCCAGTGGTCTGCAAAAACCGTGCTGGGGGCATAGTTACTTGGACCCTCTCTGAAAGGAGAAGGGCCCCGTTACTACCCAAACCCTCAGAGCCAAAAGTCCTACTGAGGGAAAAGGGGTTTGTGGGTCCCCCCTTGCCGAAGCGCAGAGAGACCCTCAAGGATCCCCAGGGTTGGCCAAAGCTTCCCCCTTGGTAACGAAAACAGCCTCCAGCCCTCCTCAAAAGGAGAGGGCTTCGGCAACTAGAGGAAAAGGTGGCCCATAAAGGTCTCACCTAAACCGTGTCACACATACAAAACACACAAAAAAATGCAGTGTAGTGCAAAAAGGTGCAACACACATGAATGAATAAATAAATAAATAAATAGGCCCCATCCAGGAGGCCGGGGGGGAATGAATATTGTCCTTGCCCTAACCAAAAGGCCAGGGCAAAGGAAAGTGGGTGCAGATGGAAGGGTTTAAGTGCTCTGTACTAAAAGTGCCTTAAGTGCATGGTGGAACGATCGGATCCCCAGTGCATTTTCAGGCACCCCTGTCCCTTCCAGTTCCAAGGGGGACAGATCATCTCTGGCTTCAGGCTGCTCCCGACCTCCAGCCAGACCAAGCTTCATACCCACTCAGTGCCAGGGAAGAGGACCAACCCCCAGTATGAGAGTAGATACAGTAGATGCAAACCAGGATGTTCTCCACTCCACGCAAGGGGCCCTGTTTCATCCTCTTAGAAGTACAGTGGATACTAAGCCCAGTTTTTCTCCATACTCGATCAGGGCCAGTCCCCCCCAGCATGGTACTCCACAAGGATTTTCTCCATTCCACACTAGGGACCTCTCACGCTCCCAGTGAAAGAACAGATACTCCACCAAGTGTTTCCCTCAAGCAGGTACTACACTTGATCTTAGCCAAAAGGCAGAGAAGTGATTTTTTTACGTCATTTTCCTATTTCCCACCTGAAGAATACCTATGTGAAATTTCAGCTTCCTAAAATATCGGGCAGTAAGAATTAGTGATCAGTGAGTGAGTGAGTGAGTGAGTGAGTGAGTGAGTGAGTGAGTGAGTGCTATGGTAAAAAGTGAAAGGACCATTTTTTTACACTGGATGTGCAATCCAAATTTTGATCCGATTGTTATTGCATTATCGTTCACGCAATGCAAGCCACACATCAGTGATGATGTCATTATGTCAACCCCCTTTTCATCCCCTTAGGGGAGGTTTATTAACATTCTAATTATATAGTTTTCCTATTTCCCACCTGAAAACTACCTATGTTAAATTTCAGCTTTCTAACATATCGGGAAGTAAGAGTATTAGTGATGAGTCAGTGAGTGAGTGAGTGAGTGAGTGAGGGCTTTCACATTTTTGTAGTTTATGCAATTGTACATGCTGGAAGTGCAATCCACATTTTGATCTGATTGTCCATTTTGGCATTATCGTTCCCACAAAGCAAGGCATGCATTGGTAATGACGTCATTATGTCAAACCCTTTTCATCCCCTTAGGGGAGGTTTTTTTTATTATAATTACGTAGTTTTCCTATTTCCCATCTGCTGAATACCAATGTTAAATTTAATCTTTCATCTTTTATTGCACTTGTCAAAATATCTGATATTATAAAAATCCCTTTCAATACACCATCTACTCTCATTTTAGCTACCCTTAACACTGTCCTCACTAGTAAGTTTGCTATCCATTTTTAACATGATCAATTCATACAGATGGAGCCTCCATTATCTTTGTTGTTTCTGTGACTGGGCGCACCTAGTCACTGTGAGCGTCTCTGTCTGGACGGGCACACGTGCCCAGACGGAGATGGACCTCATTCACTTGAATAGAGAGCATCTCCGTCCGCAGGCACGGACAGAGACACTCTGAATGGGAGCGTCTCTGCGCACTCCCGGCGTATCTATGCAGACAGATTGCCTAGTCAAGGACGGGAGTGCACGCCTGCGACTAGTCAGGCCAAGATAACAGAGGCTCCATCTGTATATTTATTATTTGACATATTCAGTTGCATCAATAAAATATGAAAAATATTTTCACTAAATGACCAGAAAAAATATAAATGTCACCTATAAGTAAGTAGATTTTCACACATTTTTCCCCCAGTTCGTGAAGTGCAATTATTCTGTGTTGTATCCATCTTTTGTTTTTCAAAAGAATGGTTTTAAAATGCAGTACTTTAAAAAATACTTGTTAATCAAATTTGAATCACCATTGCCATACAGTAGATGGCTTTCGTGGTCTTATGCTGAGAACAGTTTTTTACTTTCCTACAGAACTTAATGCAGGAACATACAGTACACATTTAAACATTTAAATTGCTTTGTTACATTCACTTGAAAAACCTTTATCATCACAATTAAAAATTTATCATTTTCACATGAAAATTCCATTTATTAATACATTTGCTCCTAAGTTTGAAAACATAAGGGCAATTTTATCTTAAAAAATCCACAAATACAAGTGTACATATATTTCTATGAGGGCAACATTTATAATTCTTTGCAGGCATCTGGTATAATTGTATGCTTTTGTTACTATTTTATGTAAACTGTGCAATTCTTGCAAATTGAAACATCATAACTAAATTTGGTTACATTTTGCACATTGGAAAACATTGTTTATACATGGTGATTAACATTTAGTTATCGCAAGCAGATGGAAAGACAACATTTTGGCAAAGCCTTGCAGGTGAATTGTATTAATGTGAAACACTTGATATGTGATTATGAACACTTACATTTTAGTGTTATGACTTTATTTAGTTTTGACATATGACTAACATTAATCAATTGTGCGTGTGAATTTCTTTCAGTTTTGGGCATAAATTAGAACCTTGACTAGTCACCAGCTATTTTTTGTTTCCTTGGCATACACTTAAGACTAAACATGGTGCTAATAATCAAAATATAGGCTTATGTACATTCCACCAATTTCAGGAATTACACAAAGAACATACACTTTAGCTACATTAAAGGCAGTGCAGTGATTTATTGAGAGGTGTTGAAGTTTAAACTCTAAGGTTCTATTGGTTGTTTACAGTTGCTGTGGTGTTTATATAGCTTGTTGGAGTGTTTGTTATTTACATAGGTGTGGTTAATCTGGTGATAAATTTATGGGAGAGGTTAATGACTATATAAAAATAATCTTGCCTCTTTGTTTCCTGAAGATCTTTCTGAAATAGAGAAGCCACCCCTATAGGTGCTTGTCAGTGTTTTATATTTATCTCATTTCCTATTTTTAATTTTGCCATCCTCTTATTGGACCTGATACTTTTTCACAAGCAGCAGTATCTATCAGTGGTCACCTGTCTGTGATTTTATGTAAATGCAATCCAAACTCCTTCCCTTGTTTACATCCATTCGTTCAACTTTTGGCACCTGTGCAGGCTGTAATACCAATTGGTGCATCCTTATTAGCCACCAGTGGCAGGTGCAGTTTCTCCATTTGACTATTGCCTCCTATACTTGAAATGGTGCAATTGTGAATGCAGTCATTGGCATTGTCACACTAACGACACTCCCATATTACCTTCAATAATTTTACCATTTTTGTGTGCACTACTAGCCACCTCCCACTGACAGCCCAGGAACACCCATCACTTTTCTGCAATCTTTGTTAAACCATCTGACCTAATTGCAACAGCATGTTGATGTGTACACTCTGTGTAACACACACCATAGAGGTTTTCAGAAATTTTTGCTCATGAGCAGCTATAAACAATCACTCAAACACCTTAAAATTTGCATTGCTTGTGGGTCTGCATTGGGCACATTATCACATCTTTTGTTCTTTGTTATCATCATTATTATGGAGTGCTCACAGTGAGTTTTTCCTCCCCTATGTAAATAAGTTTTATGGTGTATTATATAATACTTGCATTTGACTATATCCATGCAATCACTGTATGATCTGTTGTAACTGTATTCTTCTGTGTCATCCCTTTTTCACTATATTAAATGTCTTGCAGGTTGGAGCGCATTACATATATATATATATATATATATATATTTCTTTGTGAAGTCTTCATTCAAGGTTAAAATGTCACACATCTCCTAACCAGAGGTGCTTCCATACATTTAAGGTTAACATTGTGTATAAATCTCACCGGAGGTGCAATACGGTAATTAATACAGGTTGCATCTGTGTCTAACAACGATTGCACTGGTTTCAAATATTATCTACTTTTACAGTTTGGGGGCTCGTCAAGTCATCAAATTTTTGCTGATATATGCAGGACGGAGGCAGACTTTGATTTTTCAGCAAGGTTGGGAGACACACACGTCATCAAGGTAGAGGGGAAGAAGGTAAGGGAAAAAAATCTTGTGTAAGTTTTTTCTTTCTTTTTTTTTCTTTCTCATCTAATGCTGACAAATCATGTCCATTTTGTGTGTAGATCTGCAAAGTACTAATGTGGACATAGGGACAATAAGGAAAAGTTATTTCTTTATCTGTACTGGGTGCAATCAATAAGTTTGTGTGTATATTATTTATTTAAAATATATGCTATTGTCTTTTCTCTATTGTGGGTTATTACATTGTTGCCACGGATTAAAGTAAATCATAAAGGGTCTGATTCAGGTTGGATTGTTTATTTGCTAATAATTTGAGACAATTTTATAGTTGTGCGAACGTTTAAAATCACATAGTGCAGGCACAGGCCTGAAATAGTAATCAAACCCAGACACAGTTAACACACAGCTTGGTGGAGATTAATCTGCTAACAGCAAGTGTTTTTCACAATAAAGCACTCGGTGCCTGCAGGGAGCGCTATAGTACACTTGGCAAGCGCTTAAGTAATATTTGGTGAGTGTAAAACTACGCAGTATGTTCACGCAATATTAAGAGCACCTTTGCCACTCAAGCCTCTGACGCACGTTATAGGAAACACGATTTAAATCGAGTAATACAGATATAAGTTGCTTTAAGTAAAAGTACGCAAGTAGTTGTACTGAGTAATAGAGTTAAGTAAGTGTATAAGAAACGCATTGCATAAATTTTCGCGGGAAATCGGAACCCGGACGCAAAAATAAGTATATAAGTGCAAAGTGTATAGGGTGCAATATAACAATCCAACTTGAAGGTGGCCATTACTATTGTACATCTTGCTAGGGTATAGTAAGACCTCTAGGACATTAATGGTTCTGGGAAGTGATTCTTTTCTGTACAGAAAATAGTGTGAATTTGTGTGGGTTGAAAGTAAAGTGTGTGTGAAGTGAACCAAGAAAAGGGTATACCGAGGTGACGCCAGGGCAGAGAGACCCAGCGGCATACGGGCGTTATACCGTATGTTAAATTGATTTGTGTGTAGCCTATGGATGAGGTCAATTTGTAGAAGGTACAATTAGTGACAATACAAAGGACTGATAGGCAGGGTTAGGAGAGACGTACCTTCACCAAATGTTTCCATAGCCATAGAGAAAACAAGTAAGAAGTAGTTGCATGTTGTGTGGCCGGATCACGCGTCTCTGCATCAAATATGCATTGTGTATCATTTGCATTGTGTATTAAACGCAAACGCGATTTGTGTAAAGAAAGCAGGTCAAAAGAACCAGACCAGTCATATAAATGGCTCCGCTGGTGTGAGATATTGTGAGGAAATCTGTTGTCCTCTCACAACAGAGAGTACAGGCCACATAACTTCTTCTAAGTTATAGCTTCTACTAAGGGGGAGATAAGGAGTCAAAACAGGTCAAAAGAATCAGACCAGTCGTGCAAATGGCTCCGCTGGTGTGAGACACTGTAACGCACAACCTATCTCCAGCATCCTAGTAAAAAGTGGCCAACATAGGTGACTCCACTGGTTATGCTAACTTCTTACTTGTTTGTTAGTTGTTCCTCAGTTGGAAGGAGTGTGTGAGGGCAGCTCAGGAATCCCTCACCGGCATTTCTCGAGGAAACCTTTTAAGGATTGCAGAAAGCCGCAATGGGAGCTAAAGGTTGATGTGGAATGGCCGTTATTGCAACTCAGATTCAGGTTGCGGGAGATATTGGGCCAAAAGGGTCAGCGATATCTATAATGATGCAGAAATATGGAAGGTATACACTGGCTTTCGTGGATGATTGGGTGCGAATGACTGAGGGGAGTAAAACATCATTTATTATTATTGGTAGTTTTGACCCAGAGGTATTACATACTGTAAGAAATAGAATATGTCTTATAAAATCCCATAAACTGAGGATAAGACATAATGACAGTTTAAATTTGTGGCAGCATGAAGGTGAAACACAGAGAGAAATGGGGTATGCAGAAAATGCAAGTATAATAACACCAATAAAAGCAACTGCACCACCACCACCATATGTGGATGAAGAGATGGTAATGACTAATATAAAAATAGATAAAAATAACCATTGTAACTTATACCCCATCCTAAGTAAGTTCAAAGGTAACAGAACAGCAGAAGTGGACGAAGCTACCCTGATCTCGGCTGTCTCACATGCAATTAACATTAGCCTGCAGGAGGGGCAAACCCAACAAGCAAGAGGAGGGGCTGCCTCTCAAACAGGGGAGATGGTCGAGATCAGTGAAATCGGTGAGTATGAGACCATCCATAGCACTGAAACATTAATTAAAAAAATTGAGTCGGGAAGTAGTGAAGTGGCAAACAGAGAAGGAGTAATTCCCATTAATAATATTGCCATGCACTCTCCATGGACCAGAGCTGAATTAAGGCCCATTATGACTGAATTACCAGATCCTAAAAAGGATTTAGTCAGGTGTCAGAAATTCATCAGGGACTTGGGCAATGGTCATGTACCCACGAATAAAGACTGGCGGGTAATATTGTGGTCATGTTTTCCTCCTTATATTGATATGTTGAAAATAATCAAAGATTGTCAGTTAGAGGAAGATAAGACCTTAATGGATGCCGACAGCCAAACCAATGTGGTCCACATAAATACCCAATTAGGAATATACTTTCCAATAGTAGTGGACTGGAGCAAAAATTTTTTCCATAAAACAAAAGGACAATGAAACGGCAACGGATTATTTTGCTAGAAGTTTGCTAGCAATGTCTAAATACACAGGAATTACTGATATCAAAGACGATGCGCACCACAGGGAGGTGGCTGTCTCAGTGCCTGTCTCTACACGTGTGGGAGAGATGGGCACTATTCCAGAGACTGTCCAGGATATAGGAACACTAGGAGTTATAACACACATAGAAGGGATTATAATTAATATAGGGGTAACCAAGGTCCACCTAACAGAGAAGCACACAGACCCCCCCCCCAGAGGAGACTGGCGAGACTCAACAGTATCTCCAAGTATACCTGCACACATCATAGAAACTAATGCTAGGAGGCACGACCAAGGAAGTCAATAGGTAGAAGGTCACACCTGTATCCTACAACCAGTTAGGTTAACAAATGATTTTAGGAAATAATCCCAAGTGACGGTTGACATAAATGGTACAGAGCAAACCTTTCTTGTAGATACAGGGGTGGCCAGATAAGTATTGAATTATCCACTTAGTTTAAAAATGACTGGGAAAACTATTTCGGCAATGTGGGTAATGGGAACTGTGCAACATTTCCCTTTAACTAAAAAGCAGAGGTTACTATTGGTCCGCTGCACACCAAACACTATTTTCTCCTGGCTGCAGCAGTCCCTACTAACTTACTGGGAAGAGATTTGCTTTGTAAAATGGGATGTGTGATTTATTTTACCCCTTATGGTGTATTTTTAGACACCCCAGGAAACTTCGCTAAGGAAATACAGGACATGTTCGACACTCCCCAAAGACTAATATTGAATTATCCCATTTTAGATTCACATCCATCTCAGGTACAGGAAATTATATCACAAATACCGCTTTCCCTTTGGACCGAAGATGGACAGGATGCTGGATTAATGGCTAATGTAGCT